>NC_133932.1:97927493-98527493 GCF_031877795.1 Strix aluco | reverse complement strand
AGAAGTTGTGGATACCCCTGCCCTGGAAGTGTTCAAGACCAGGTTGGACGGGGCTTTGAGCAACCTGGTCTAGTGGAAGGTGTCCTTGCCCATGACAGGGGGTTTAGAACTAAATTATCTTGAAGGTCCCTTCCAGCCCAAACCATTCTATGATTCTGTGATTTTATGATAATATTCTTGAGGACTTCACTTGACACATTTTGCTTACAATGTTTCATTTAACAATATTGAATTGTTGCCATGGAAATAAAATAAAGCATAGCACTTTGCATAAGGAAACTGACATTTTATTCATTTTATTTTATTCATTATTTTATATTCCAGAAAATATGCTACATTTTCTATGCACAGAAATAGTTTCAGAATGTGATGATTGTTTGTGACATTCCACTGCTAAAAAAGATTGTCAATTACTGAACTTTTTGTGGTGCCTCTATTTTTGTATCACAGAATGGAGCACTAACATTCATCAGTTTCACCTACATACACCTGGGAACTTGTTTTCAAAATTTCTTGTTCAAGAAACTTTGGAAAAATAATCAAGTGTTTGGTCTACTGAAGAGCATTAAATGCTGCGTCACACAGAAATATAAAGGAGAGAAAGTAAATTAAGTTAGAAAACTTTAATGGTGTTAAATGAAAAATAAGCAAAATCCCATAATCTATTGGAATAATAAAAGTATAGATAAAATATATATAAAAAACATATTAAGTCAAAATGTCATTTCATTTTTTTATTAACAGCAATATTTTGGAATTATGCTATGTCCTCCCTGTAAGACAATGAAACAAATAAACCAAATCCCCAAGGCTACAGATTAATTCAATATTTCATAACAGGCTCTGCACTTTTACAGGATCTTGCATGAATCATTGAAGCATCAAGTAGAGAGAGGTGTTACACAGTTCAGGAAAAAATCTCATTATGAAAGGAATCAGTGCATTTACAAAAATATGAAATCTACTATTACATGTACGTATTAGTTTTATCCATTCACAGTATTGTAAAGCCATATAAATACAATTTTAAAAATTCCTAAATTATTAGAAGATTAAAATACAAAGACTCTCAGTAAAGTTCTAAGTCTCAACTTCTGCTTTAAAATTTCCCTGCACAACACAATGTGCTCCAGGGTCCTGGCTTTCCAGTCGGACCAACAATCACTAATAAATAAAGTCTGGATTCAAGAACCAGTTTGTAGGAACTGTGGAAGGTGACATAGTTGAAAGTCTTGTCTCACTCTGCTACCCAGATCCAGAAACAGTAAAGTAGCTCTGATTTCTGATGATTGATCTAACAATTAATTATAAAAGTCTAGTAGATCCCACGGCAGTTACTTGCCTCTGTCATTTGCAATACAGTCCTGTGTTTATGAAGCATGATGTGCTTTAACATTTGACTGGAATACATAAAATCTTAATATCATTGTGTCATTCAATCAACATAAAGCATGTTTACATACCTTCATAAAAAATAATAAAAAAGAGACAACACAAATTAGAGATTTGTTCAAGAATATCAGTTAAGCAAAATGCTTAAACAAGCCTTTCTCCAACTACACATTCTACTCATTGTTAACTTAACCCACAACAAGGTTTCCTTCAGAAGGCTTCCCCCTCCCATTTTTTTCCACCTTTCCCCTTGTAGTTATTTGCATTTGGCAGAGCCAAGTACCCATTGGCCGAAAGTAGTCATTTTACACAACAAAACTTCTGACTACTCTCAGCTGATTTCTGGTGGCCATTACTTACCTGTGTTAAGTTTTAGGTTGCTGTGAGTTGCTTTAATTACTAGTGACGAGTTGCTTTAATTACTAGTGACGTATGTTTCAGAATACTGAACTTCAGGTCAACAAGGACTGTAGTGTAAACCAGGAATTTTGTTACTGAGAAGTTTGCAGTTGACTTTTTAAATTTGTTTCCTTTTCATTTGATACTAAATATATTTGTAGTCTTTCCAACAGTATTTTGGAATATAGTCTTTGAGTGAAAATAAACATGAAGAAACTTTCTTCTTGAAAACAAAACTCAATCTGAAAAATGGTATGTGTAGCCCTAACTGTACCGATTTTGTTGAAAAATAAATAAATAGAAATATTCTCCAGATCTTTAAAACCTGTTATGTACAAGCATATCCCAAAAGAAATTTAAAAATGTAATAATCTATTTTTTAGTCCATTTTCAATATTTATAAACTTCTCTGTACTTAAGAGTTGTTTCAGATGGTAAACCAAACTTGATTATGGTTAAAATTATATGGAACTGTGACTCAATAATTATATTAACCTATTTATTTTTAGGAGTGGACGTAACTTTTGTTTTTTATAAGCAAAATTTTAGCAAAAATGTTATACTTAAGAATTGTTTTCACCTCATTTAGAAGCAAATAGAACCACAGCTTGTTGCTTAGAAATGTAAATGAAATGTCAACTTTTAATTTTGGTTGTAAATCCTTTGCTGAAAATCTTAGAAATTTTAGCAGCCTGAAAAACAGGTTAAAGAAGAGCAATTATAGAAAACTGAATATTTCTCTTTCCTGTAAATTTAATTATACTATACCTCATTTTTTTCCAGTTAATATTTGAAAATATATCTTATTTCAGCTCAAGCTTTTCAATGTACTGCATTGGAAAGTGAATTTATGTGAAAAGCTGCCTATTTAAGAGACTCAGATTTAGAAAATATCTTAAAGTCTGTAAATATAATCAGAAAGTTAATTTTAAAATGCCCTGAAACTGTTATAACATACTGAAGATAACGTAATTATTGACATAGGTTTTAGATAAGAGAACAGAAGAAAATTTTTCACAGTACGAAACATCCCAGACTGAAAACAGCATATTTTTTCTGTGAATGGTTGTTAAGTTTATTGTCTCCATCTGTCTCAATTTATTGGAGCAACACTTTCTCAGAATAAAAATTCACCTAGCACAAATTGGACATAATGAAACTACGAAGACATTTTATTGAAAAACTCCCTTGATTTAAAATCTAGTTTGGTTAAGAAATCAAATATCCTCATACCTTTAGAAAGCAAAACATATTACTCCCATAACCAGATTATCTTGGAAGAATGAAAGGAAAAAGAAAATATGCCCGAATAGAAAAGCTTTATTCAAAATATTTTTTTCCATTTCTTAACAGTTCCAAAATACAATTATTTTCTTACAATTAAATTCTCTTTCACAGTTGACTACTCATTTCTTTATTATTTCAACATGGTCCTTCATAATGTATATAACGTTCTTCTGAATATCCAATTTTCAAAATATAACACTGAAGACACCTTCTTTGCATATTAATTTTGTTCCATCTCTTCTGAATTTTCCAATAATTCGATGTACCCCAATACACAATAGACAATTTTGTGTCATGCAATTTTTAATAAACTTTTACATCTCCATTTCTTGTGAATTGTTAAATAAACTTTGCTAATTATAATTTAAAATTAATTCCATTTTGTCCTTAACATTTATTTACCAGGTTCTAAAACCCGCATCCTGCATTGCCCCCTTACTCTTTTCAGATTCAGTTTTTCTAGAATTGTCAAAGCATCTTAAAAGAATGCCCTCCCAAAAAAAAGGCCTCCACAAAAAACCCAGAACTGTGGCACAAAGTATTTTATAGCCCAGCCTAGCCTAGCCTAGCCTAGCCTAGCCTAGACTACAATATTTTCAGTTGGAAGGGACCTACAACGATCATCTAGTCCAACTGCCTGACCAATTCAAGGCTGACCAAAAGCTAAAACATATTAAGGTCCCTGTCCAAATGCCCCTTAAACACTGGCAGGCTTGGGGCATCAACCACCTCTCTAGGAAACCTGTTCCAGTGTTTGACCACTCTCCCAGTAAAGAAATGCTTCCTAATGTCCAGTCTAAACCTCCCCTCGCGCAGCTTTGAGCCATTCCCATGCATCCTGTCACTGGATACCAGGGAGAAGAGATCAGCACCTCCCTCTGCATTTCCCCTCCTCAAGAAGTTGTAGGGAACAATGAGGTCACCCCTCAGCCTCCTTCTCTCCAAACTAGGCAAGCCCAAAGTCCTTAGCCGCTCCTCAAGATATGCCTTCCAGTCCTTTCACCAGCTTTGTTGCCTTCTTCTGGACACATTCAAGGACCTTCACATCCTTCTTAAATTATCTTACTATCTGATTCATTATATCACTGTTATCTGCATTTTACACTGTTCTATAATCTTGTTGTGGCCTGCCAAACTCAATTACAGTCTTTTGTTTTTGTTTAAAGCACCAACTATAGATACTTTATGTAACAATTCTTACTAAGAGCATGTTCATTACATGTTGGCAAGCTCAAGTCCTTAAACTGCAAGTTGTTGCTGTCTTGTGTCACACATCTTCCCATGCAGCTTGGACATATTTCGGTTCTGTGATGATTTCACAATATTCAGTATTCAGTTATCAAGTAAGACAATAAGATATTTCAATTATTAGCTATGAATGTTCTTGATAGTGAAAAACAAATTAACCATTTTATCTGTGGCAACTGTAGGAACTGCATAGCCAGTTGACCAAACTTTAGTCCAGCTTATTGTTTTTCAGTCCTTTTTCAGTACTTAGTAATAGTCTTAGTAATAAAATAGGTACACAAACCAGAAGCAGATGACAAATTGCATGATAGCCTCACGTAGTGATCTCAGCTGGAGCTTTTATATGATAACAGAATTCCCCAACTAATCCAGGGGTGCCAGGTTAAGATATTCAGAGATATCGCCAACATATAGATGAGGTTACAGCAAGGTCGAAATTTGATTTTTACTAAACTGCATTTATCTCCTTGAGATTCCAGAGCTGTATATGAATATTCATATCCTTGAAGACAGCAGTTGCATTAAAAACCCACAAACCTGTATTAAAGATGTAGACCAAGAGCAGTAGACAACGATTTTTAAAGAAGTAGCAAAGAAGTGATAAATGAGTGACAGAAGTAGCAGAACATGGGGAAAATGAGTAGTGAGTGTGCAGATGACTTAGAAATAATAACGGGGAAATGCCTTTATTTTCTCTTTTTAAGAAGCAATATTGTTGTCTATGGAAAACAGACAAAATGAGTTAATAAAACCCTAGAATAATGGGACTACTGCAGGAGTTAACACTCTTTTTTGAAAGAGTGTTATTATGCCCTAATACCCAGAGAAAATCTTTACTGTTTATCCTTCTATTTCAGCAGGCCAAGGCACAGGCACTGAGATGGATGTGCAATGTTTTCAGTAAACATTAGCAGGGCTCTGAGAATGGAACAAAAAGATCGAATTGTGAGTAACTGATGTCTAGGTACAAGAGTGCTCTGGGATGGTAACCTAGAATGATAATGTCCAAGTGAACACCTGTGCACACAACAGCCTAAGAACACCAGTTACTTGCAGCTGTATTTTAGACAACTCCCTAAACTGAGTTGAGGAAATCACCAAAGATTTAGGTTTGTAAGTAACACAGTGCATCCCTGTACTGAAGTAGATCAGATATACAGAAAGAGTGTTTTAGCAAACAGTGGCAGCTGAATGAGGACTATTCTAATTCATCTGTTCTAAAGATTATTACTGCTATACATTAATGGCTGTGTTTTACCAACACCTGACTGCCTACTGCTGGAAATGGTATGACAACACATCTTTTCCTCATATGTTTATTTTTTCCTGCACATTTGATGAGCATGGGTTTTTTGCAAGGTTACAACTGCCTTAAGTATTATGTGAACAAATCAATTGTGAGGCGGTAAATGACAGTTTCCTTATTAGATTAAATGAGTTGACCCCTTTCTTTACCTTTTCCTTATCGAGTTCACCTCATATACACCTCCCCACCCCAAACAAACAAAGCTACAGCTACTTTTTATTTAAAATACAGACTAATGACACCAAGTTGGGTGGGAGTGTTGATCGGCTCAAGGGTAGGGAGGCTCTGCAGAGGGATCTGGACAGGCTGGAGCGATGGGCTAAGGCCAATTGCATGAGTTTCAATAAGGCCAAATGCCGGGTGCTGTACTTCGACCACAACAACCCCCAGCAATGTTACAGGCTTGGGGAGGAGTGGCTGGAGAGCTGCCAGTCAGAGAGGGACCTGGGGGTGTTGATTGACAGCCGGCTGAACATGAGCCAGCACTGTGCCCAGGTGGCCAAGAAGGCCAATGGTATCCTGGCTTGCATCAGAAATAGCGTGGCCAGCAGGGACAGGGAAGGGATCTTACCCCTGTCCTCGGCACTGGTGAGGCCGCACCTCGATTACTGTGTTCAGTTTTGGGCCCCTCACTACAAAAAGCACATTGAATTTCTCGAGCGTGTTCAAAGAAGGGCAACAAAGCTGGTGAAGGGTCTGGAGCACAGGTCTTATGAGGAGCGGCTGAGGGAACTGGCGTTGTTTAGTCTGGAGAAGAGGAGGCTGAGGGGAGACCTCATTGCCCTCTACAACTACCTGAAAGGAGGTTGCAGAGAGCTGGGGATGAGTCTCTTTAACCAAGTAACAAGCGATAGGACAAGAGGTAATGGCCTCAAATTGTTCCAGGGAAGGTTTAGACTGGATATTAGGAAGCATTTCTTTACAGAACGGTTTGTTAGGTGTTTGAATGGGCTGCCCAGGGCAGTGGTGGAGTCCCCATCCCTGGAGGTGTTTAAGAGTAGGCTCAACTTAACGCTGAGGGATATGATGTAGTTGGGAACTGTTAATGTTGGGTTGATGGTTGGACTAGATGATCTTCAAGGTCTTTTCCAACCTAGACAATTCTGTGATTCTGTGATTCTGTAAGATAACAGAGCAAAATCAGCATAAGAACTGAACAGACATAGAAGAACTTATAAACAAATTTATCTCTTTGTGTTACACTGGAGGTCTGTCCATGTTTCTGCTCTTCTTAGAAATCTGTCAGTTTCTGCACATGCTAAGATTCATTTCTTGCTCTTTCTATTTTTCAGTTTCCACCATCCTCTTCTCCAGCATTTTCTCTCACTAAGCATACTCTTTCTCTGAACCATTGCGTCCTTCTTCCAGAAAATGCTACTACTACTCTTGCAGCAAATCATTCAAACGAAAATGAAACCTTACTTTCTCCTGCCATCAGTACCTTTTTAAAGGGAGATAACATGCAGTACATAAATTTCAAATAAATAGATGTCATCTGTTATGGTTGCTGCTGTAGAAGCAGTGGAAGATTTCACAATTTCATATTCATGGACCTTTCAAGGAGTATCATGAGATATTCAAGGTTGAGGCTGCTGTCCAGACCTCAGCCTGTTGGAAGTGCTTAGACCTTTCTTGTGGGGAAGGGATGGGTGACAACCCCGTCTGCAAAAGGTGTACTCTAGTGGAGGACCTCTTGAAACAGGTGGCAGAGTTACAGCAGACAATTACAAGGCTGCGTGACATCAGGGAGGCAGAAAAGGAGATAGACAACTGGGTCCAGGAGTATGTAGTAGTGGAATTACAGACTCTGGACAAAAAGCCAAAAGTTCCACTGGCACAACCAAATACTGGTGAAGCTGACAATACAGAAGAATGGGAATTTGTGAAGACAAGATCCAGGAGGAAGAGAAGGAAGAACCCTCTCTCAAAGCCTGAAGTGCCCTTGCAGAACCGCTTTATGACTGCAGAAGAATAAGGGTGAAATGAAGGAGACACCTTAGAGCAGGGGAAGATGGCCAGGTCAGGTCCTAGAATAACAACAAGTGTGATCAAAGAAAAGCAGTGGGTAATAGTAGTGGGAGACTCTCTTTTGAGGGGTACTGAGGCATCCATTTGCTGACCAGACCCACTATCTAGAGAAGTTTGCTGCTTACCAGGGGTTAAGATAAAGGATATAACGGTAAGATTAACAAACCTGGTGCTTCCCACGGATTATTACCTGCTGCTACTGTTTCACGTGGGTACCAGGGATGCAGCCACAGGTAAACTAAGAAACATCAAGAGGGACTATAGAGCCCTGGGAGAGGCAATGAAGTACTCGGGGGCCCAGGTAGTCTTCTCATCAATCCTTCCAGTCAAAGGTTGGGGGCTTGAAAGAGAAAACAAAATTAAGAAAATCAATGATTGCCTCCAGGAGTGGTGCTACAACCAGGGTTTCAGGTACTTGTACTATGGGTCTCGCTTCGAGAAACCTGGTCTTCTGGGGGCTGATGGGATAGATCTTTCAGTCAAAGGGGAGAACATATTTGGACAGAGACTAGCCAACATAGTAAGGATGGCTTTAAACTAGATTTGTTGGGGGAGGGGATCCTCATTCCATCCCACTTTGAGGCCAGTGCTGGAAGTAGATACCCTGGTTCTCGGGGTCATTCGCAGGCCATGAGAGAGCACATGAAATGTTAGATAATGGATTCCAGGTGGAATGTATTTCAGCCGGAAAGCTGGCTTCAATGGGTACCCCACTTAAATGCCTCTATGCAAATGCACGGAGCATGGGGAACAAGCAAGAGGAGTTAGAGATGTGTGCACATCTACAAGGTTATGATGTTATAGGTATCACTGAGACGTGGTGGGATGGCTCCTATGACTGGAGTGTAGGTATAGATGGGTATAGGCTCTTAAGGAAAGATAGACAGAGAAGAAGAGGAGGGGGTGTTGCCCTCTATGTTAATGACCAGCTGGAATCCATGGAGCTTGGCCTGGGGACGAATGAGGAACAAACTGAGAGCTTACAGGTCAAGGTTAAAGGAAAGACAGGGGAAGGTGATATCATAGTGGGCGTCTGCTACAGGCCGCCTGACCAGGAAGACCAAGTAGATGAGGGCCTCTATAGACAGATAGGAGAGGCTTCACATTCACAAGCCCTGGTCCTTATGGGAGACTTCATTCACCCGGATATCTGTTGGAAGGACGGCACAGCGGAGCACCAGCAATCCAGGTTCTTGGAATGCATTGACGACAACTTCTCCAGGTGGTAGAGGAGTCGATGAGAAGGGGTGTCATGCTGGACCTTGTTCTCACCAACAAGGAGGGGTTGGTGGATAATGTGAAGCTGAAGGGAAGCCTTGGCTGCAGCAACCATGAAATGTTAGAATTCATGATTCTCAGGGCATCAAGAAGAGTGTGCAGTAAGCTCACCACCCTGGACTTCAAAAGAGCAGACTTTGGCCTTTTCAGGGATCTGCTTAGTGAAGTACCATGGGATGATGCCCTGAAGGGGACAGGGGCCCGAGAATGCTTGTCCATATTCAAGGACAACCTCCTCCAAGCCCAGGAACACTGCATTCCAAAAAAAAAGGAAGGCAGATAAGAATGCTAGGAGACCTACATGGATGGACAAAAAGATCCTAGACAAGCTTAGAGATAAAAAGAAAATTTACAGAAAGTGGAGGGATGGACAGGCAGATTGGGAAGAATATAAAGAAGTTGTCTGAGTAGCTAGGAATCAGGTTAGGAAAGCAAAAGCCCAGATAGAATTAAATCTAGCCCAGGACATCAAGGGGAATAAGAAAAATGCTTTTAGGCATGTAAATGATAAAAGGAAGACTAGGGAAGATGTGGGTCCTCTCCGGAAGGGAACAGGAGAACTGGTCACGGAGGATATGGAGAAAGCTGAGGTTCTCAATGATTTCTTTGTCTCAGTCTTTACCGGCAAGGGCTTCAGCCACACTGCCCAAAATGTAGAAGTTGAAGGTGGGGAGGACTGGAAGAAGGATAATCCACCCACTGTCAGTGAAGATCAGGTTCAAGAACATCTAAAGAACCTGAAGGTCTATGGGGCCAGATGAGATCCATCCACGGATCCTGAAGGAACTGGCAGATGAAGTTGCTAGGCCACTCTCCATCATATTTGAGAGGTCATGGCAGTCTAGTGAAGTGCCCACTGACTGGAAAAGGGGAAACATCACCCTCATTTTTAAAAAGGGAAAAAAAGGAAGATTCGGGCCACTACAGGCCAGTCAGTCTTACCTCCCTGCCTGGCAAGATCATGGAGCAGATCCTCCTGAAGGGTCTGCTAGGGCACATGGATAATGTGGAGGTGATTGGTGGCAACCAACATGGCTTCACCAAGGGAAAATCCTGCCTGACAGATTTGGTGGCCTTTTATGATGGAATGACATCATCAATAGATCAAGGAAGAGCAACTGATGTCATTTACCTGGACTTGTGCAAGGCCTTTGACACTGTCCTGCATGACATCCTGGTCTCCAAGTTGGAAAGACATAGATTTGATGGATGGACCACTTGGTGGATAAGGAATTAGTTGGAAGGCCGCACTCAAAGGGTTGCAGTCAATGGTTCAACATCCAAGTGGAGACTGGTGACAGGTGGTGTCCCTCAAGGATCAGTACTGGGACCGGTACTGTGTAATATCTTTGTTGGTGATATGGATAGTGGGATGGAGTGCACCCTCAGCAAGTTTGCCAATGACACCAATCTGTGTGGTGTGGTTGACACACTGGAGGGATGGGAAGCCATCCAGAGGGACCTGGAGACATGGGCCCAAGCTAACCTCATGAAGTTTAACAAGGCCAAGTGTAAGGTCCTGCATCTGGGTCAGCGCAATCCCAAGCGCAGATACAGGCTGGGTAACGAGTGGATTGAGAACAGTCCTGGGGAGAAGGACTTGGGCGTGTTGGTGGATGATAAGATCAACATGAGCCAACAGTGTGCATTTGCAGCCCAAAAAGCCAACCAGATTCTGGGCTGTATCAAAAGAATTGTGGTCAGTAGGTCGAGACAGGTGATTCTGCCCCTCTACTCTGCCCTCATGAGACCCCACCTGTGTCCAGATCTGGAGCCCCCAATACAAGAAAGATATAGAACTCTTAAAACGAGTCCAGAGGAGGGCTACCAAGATGATCAGAGGGCTGGAACACCTCTCCTATGAGGACAGGCTGAGAGAGTTGGGCTTGTTCAGCCTGGAAAAGAGAAGACTCCAGGGACACCACATAGTGGCCTTCCAGTACCTGAAGGGTGCATACAAGAAGGCTGGGGAAGGACTTTTTACAAGGGACTGTAATGATAGGACAAGGGGTAATGGGTGGAAGCTGAGGGCAGGGAGGTTTAGTTTAAATATAAGGAAGAAGTTTTTTTACTGTGAGGGTGGTGAGGTACTGGAACAGGTTGCCTGAGGAGATTGTGGATGCTCCATCCCTGGAAGTGTTCAGAGCCAGGTTGGATGGAGCCTTGAGCAACCTGATTTAGTGGGAGGTGTCCCTGCCATAGCAGGGGAGTTGGAACTAGACAATCTTTGAGGTCCCTTCCAACCCAAACCATTCTACGATTCTATGATTTATTTGGAAGTGAAAATATGACCTCCATTTGTAAATGTAGTATTAGATAAAGCTGTGATCATACAAAAGCAGTTAATTTAAACTTACTGACAAAATATCTACCATTGTTTATATCAAACCTAACCCAGCAAGATCCCAACATTCAGATCTCTTAAAACTATCAACAGTTGCATATTTGTTGTTAATATACATATTTTCTGTAACTTGTTCCTGAAGACTGTAAAGCTGCTGCAAAGATACTCTGTTACTGAATTCATGGGAGACGGTGGACACAAATACTGGGAATGGGAGGAGACTGCAGAAAGAATATGTGTAAGTTACAAATGATGTCCAACTCTAAGCCAAAGGACCAACTTCAGTTGGCAAAATAGTTTTACCTGACCTCAATAACTGCTGTCTGATAGCTGCAATACTATTCAAACATGAACAATTCATCTGACTCTAGGTGACTTGTCTCAGCGCTCAGAGACACTGAAGACGGGATAGCAAATAGCACCTAGCTGGCTAAATAACATCAGCCTCACATTACTCCTTATAGGATACATCTCCTTTTGCCTCTTATGATATTGTATGTTATAAGAGGCAGCTGGGGGGAAGGGGAGGGACATATTATCTTTTTCTTAAGTTAATAAAATTACAACTTTCCATTAAATATATTTCTGTATCTTTCAACTCTGTGTTTCTTTGTTTTGTTTTGTTTTGTTTTGTTTTGTTTTGTTTTGTTTTGTTTTGTTTTGTTTTGTTTTTTCCCAGAGCTTTTGTTCTTGGTGGATTAAATCCACACTTATTGAATTGAATAAGGTGATACTCTGCAGAAAATATATATAAAATAAAACAAATACACTGTTTCAGTTTTTTTAAGAACTTCTGCCATTCCTGAAAAGATCACTGGTTTATTAAAATAGTAGTCTCTTCAGCAGAATAAATAGCAAAGTTCATTTAATAAGGAGTGTGTTGACACTGGTGATACTGTTTCATTAAATCTTAAACAGTGCTTTATTATTTTTGATAAAAAACATCCACTTTTGGCTTCGTACTTGTTCTTTAAAAAATTTAGATGTTAATTATTCCACATGTGGAAAAAGCTCGAAGACATTATGTTACTGAAGCTTGGAAGAAACCCAATAAACCCATTTCAGTCTAAAGCACCATCAAGGGAACTGAAACAAGTATGTGTCAGGATGTTTAATATTATAGCCTAGGGGGACATAACACTTGCTGTATGTGGGAAGCAAACAGCAGGACTTTTCACTAAAAAATGAGACACAGAAAAAACCTGTGATCACAAAACAAAAAACCATATTGCCGATCACATATAAATGAAAGAGCTCTTCCACAAACTCAAGCTGTGCCTTTCCCAACAAAAGTCTCATATTAATTTTTGTGAGACTGTTTTTTGTTACATTGCTAGGAAGAAACAAAATTTGTTGGGTTTTTTTTGTTTTTTGTTTTTTGTTTTTTTTTTTCCCAGAGAATCTCTTTGTGGCAAAACTTTTGTCATGTTTTTCACTTTAACTGAAACACCAGACTATGATAACCTGATTCATCCTCTATTATATTACTTAAAATAACAGAGCAGAAAATGGAAGCATTCAAGAATTCAACTCCTCTTCACAGATTTGAATTGAAAGTGTAATAACACTTGGAGGGTATTCTCATGATTCCTAAAATAACAAACCAGAATTTTTTCAGATGTGATTTCTGGATATGGTCAAATTATATTTTTGCCTATTCATTATGTTTTGATTTAATTTTTAAATTATCTTCTGAGTCAACCCACCAAGGCGGTGTTATCCTCCCACCTGAGACTTACATTATAAGTGGAATGTTCCAGAAGCTAATTTTCTAGAAAATAATTTCACATATACATTTGCATTCATTCTTTCAGATAGTTATTAGGCCCTTTTTATTTAACAAATGTTGACTTGACAATAAGGATAATAAGATATGTCGGTATCCTATTTTAATAAGTAAGAAAACAAGAATGAATTACTAAAGCTTTTCAGGTGACACATAACTGCAATTTAGATTTGTGTCTCAAATCAGTGAAAATATTATAAAATGACAGTCCAAGGCAGATTAATATTCCTGATTTCAGATATTAACTTGCTGTCAAAAAAAAGAAAAGCTGTGCATTTTTATAATACAACTTTGTATATGCCTTCAGGAATTCCATTTCCCCCTGTTTTCAACAGTATCAGCAGGGAAAAATTCAGAAGGTCTTATTCTCTGTCTAAAACAGAACACATACAATAGCCTTTCTCAGGCTACTCTTGTTCTCACTTCAGCTTAAGTGAATGAGATGCAAATGGCTTCAGTGATACAGAGGCTACTAACCAGTCATGGAAAGCTAATAGTAATTTATCTGAGTTCTTAAATAACTGCACTTCTTCAGACCGTTGGAATTATCAGACTTCATTGCAGTCAGGAGGCAGTAGGGTGAAAGAAGGACTTTAACTATTTCTGAGGTAGCTTGATTACTTGTTAGTGATACTAGTGAAAATGAATTTTTCACCAAATTCAATGAGATCTGAAAGGGCTCTCGTTGTTCAAATCCTTTTTGGTTAATAGTGATAATTTTTTTGGTCTGTGTCTTTTTTTAGTTTTTCAGTTGTACTCATAGCTAAGGAAGTACACAGGGATGAAGTCTGCATGGAAATGCAGCCTGGACTTACGTATTCTCTCCATTCTTGAGGAAGACAGAATTTAAAAACTTATACCTGTCCTTAGCATACTGCTGCTGGATAACTCTATGTAGTTAGTTGGTTTACTGAATTATATTTTTAAACTTTTGTCAGCTACTCTGGATTTTGGATTCCTTGCCAGGAGTTCAGAATATTGTTGTGGTAGTGCCTCACTTGCAGGTAACAAAGTCTGTTTCTGAATCTAGCCTGTCTGCAATAAACATAACAATGGTATATACTTCATGACATACAGGAGCAAATGAAAAAGTATGGCTTAAATGATGAACATGTTCATAATGCCCACTAAATACTGAGGAGAAAATGTTGATTCCAGTAAAGGCTACGTTTTCATATGGGTGACAAAAAAAACCTGTCATAAATCGAGTCAATACAAATAAATAAATAAAAGCAAATTCAATTGTATTTTTAAAGACTTGAAGTTGTAATTCAATATTTAAATTAACAAAACTGGTTGCAGCAGCATCTGGCACTACAAAATTGTTAAATCCTATGACATTTACGCCCCTCTAGTAATTAGAGTGAAAGATTATATTGTGACTTAGAGTAACAGGAAGAGTAGAAACATTTGAGTGTTTCTTTCCCAATGATTCACTGAAGATTACAACTTTCTTTTTAATTCCCTTGTGAAAATAATCCACCTTCCCTTAAAATGATTAATTTTAATGTCTTTGATTCATTCTCCTTGTTTACTCTTTGTCTTTATTGTGATCAATGGTTCTTACTTTTTTTTAAAAAAATAAGTAGTATAGGAAACTATGTTAGGATGTAGATTCCCCATTCTGTTATAACTGCTTTGATAGCACAAAGTGTCTGCAAATTATGCCAAACAGGGCAGTGTGGATGAGTGTCTGACTAAACTGAATTGCTTAATTTAGTATAGGCACCATAGGATGCTACCAGAATAAATCTAGCTTCATTAGTCCAATTGCTCTAAAGTAATAACTGCTTGAGTGAACATTTCAGGCAAGGAACTGGAAGTGTCTGCAGTCTGAATTAACTGAGCTCCACAGTCTCCAGAATACAAGACAGTACAAGTGAGTATACTTTAAAACTGAGATTTTGTTGCTGTGTTCACACTTATGTGTGAAGACTGGAAACAATATTTGAAAGTTTTTACCTCGTTTTCTTTTCCCAGTCACTATACTGACATAACATTTTCCATATTACTTCAATACCTGCAGACAGATGCCTAATCAGAATAGGAACCAAACAAGGGAGGAAAGGCTGCATATGCTAATTGATGAAAAGAGATGTTGAACAAGCTAAGGACTACACCTCTATTAGAAAAATAAAGGCTTGCAAATTGTGTGTGTGTGTCTATAAACACACATTTTGTATATTATATCTGCATATATCATACCCCTTTTTTGTATAACTGAATTGAAAAACAAGCATTTAGCTCCAGTAATGTATTGTGAAATATCTGACCTCCTAAATGGGTTCAAGTGTAACTTACTGTTTCCCATCACAAGGTCACTGCTGTATTTGAGAGCCTTGAGAAAAAAGATAATTGATTGAGCTGCTCTATGTGCCTTGCTCATCTCACTAGGCCTATTTCTCAACTGCCCTGGGTTAATCACCAAGTCCACAGCATGCTGATGTCCTCTGTTACATCATAATTAGAATACAGCAGGCAGAAATGGGGAAAGCTGGTGAAATTATTCATATTTTCTTCTGAGGAGACAGATGTTGCCAGATAGATTTCATTTAATTCTATGACAGCTGCAATAATAGTCTCCATGTGCAGAGAGCTGATAGTGACATCGATAACGGTGTAAGGAAAGTGAAGTGAGGCATGCTTCTTAGCTAGTTAATTACGATTATTCATTATTGTGGATCATCTCATCTTATTTGACAATTGTAGTAGATTGGGGAAGGATTTAACATATGCAAACTACTTAAAATATAATTCCATGAAAGTTGAATTATGCTCTTTAATGTAAAGGCTTTGCAGTGTGTTGCTTATGGGTAGTTAACAGGTGTGATTTTCTTAGGACATAAAGTTTCCCATTTGGTAGCATATCTAAGAGACGATATACACCAAAGTTCTGCATTGTATTGCTGAAGCCAAAACATCCTTTCTGTTCAAAGTTTATATTTTTAATACTGATACTGACTGTGATGAATATCAAGATATTCAGAGGAAGATTGCATTTTCTAAAATGCATTTTCATTTTGCATAAAATAAAGTCAATATTTAACTCTGAGGAATAATAAAATAACAAATATAACAAAATGTAGAATGAGTGAAACATTCTACCTGTGGGAGTGGGGTGGCAGACAACAAAATCTATTTTGCATTTAAATCTACTTATTATATTGTAATTATTTTTAAATATGTATTTTTAAATATTTCTTGATATTTTAATATTAGGAAACTGTTTCCATAATATCAATATGTTGCAAAAAGTGTTACTTTTTAACAGAAAAATAAAAACAAATGTCTGGCAGAATATTCTTGTCCTGTAAAAATAAATTATTTGATAAAATTATTATCAAATGTGCAATTCAGAGTATTTGGAAATATAAGCAGTTGTACTGAATTGTTATAAATTTTATCATTTCTGCCTTAGAATCTAAATGTATGTGTATATATAAATATATATACACATATGTATGTATATGAAATGTGATGGCACAAATATTCATGTAAGTTAAAAGCATAAGTTTGTGAAATGTTTTCTCCATAAAATTATTGAAATTTTCTAAAAATTTTAATTGATCACACTGCATGCTAAAAGTATATTTCGGTTTGTCTCTATTCATCAGATTAAAACTATTCCTGAGTTCAAACAGTCTCAATGCATATCTTAATGTTCCATTTGTTCTGACTGCGCTCTATCTCTGCAATGGATACAACAGAAAAGACAGAAATACCTCATTCATATAAACGATGAAAATACACAAAAATAGAGGTGGGTTTTTGGAAAATTTAGGGGTTTTGGCATATTCTTTGCTCTTGTTTTTTTCCTGATCACTGGTTAAAGATGCTTATGCTGACTAGCGCAGTTACAATTGTCTCATGTAGTGAGATGACTCCTGCTCAGTTTGTTCAAGATGAGTCCTTGCTCAATCTATTTACAATAGTAAACAAAGATCAGTAGCTGAAAGAAAAAAAAACAATGAAATAAAATTTTCATTCAAGAATATTTTTCCGGAGTTCTGTTGCTTCACTTTTTCTCTTAACTAAGGTTTCTGCCTGGGTATACACTACATTCAGGTGCAAATAAATAAAGCTATGACCCCATCGTTCATATCATTCTGTTTGCTTTTTTCTCAGGTCATACCATTATCTTCCACCACCTGTGAGGACTCCTCTGAGTCCTTATTAATAAATTAACTTCATAACAATATCTTGTGGCCTTGGTAAAATAAAACACACTGGACTAGAGTCCCATAGCATAAGGGTCTGTAGAAATATATAACAAAAATACATTTTCTAACTCATACTGCTAAAATTAGTGACTGCGGGTAATTGCTTAACATGCACAGTGTAGTTCATAAAATCAATAAGACAATTCTACTAAAGAAACAGAATATTTTGTGGTCAATATAAGACTTCATCGATCCATTTAGATACCTGTATGCCTGTGTAAAACAACTGTTGATTATTTGTTGTGGAAGATATTAAATATATGATTCATGTTTGTTATTTCCACCATAAGCACAAATGTACAAATAGTTTCATAAAAATATAGTTAGATTCTGTTATAAATTCTGACATTATTTTCAGGGAAAGTCCAAGGAAACTTGGTAGTTAATCAAAAGTTTCTCTTGAAGAATGAGTCAGAAATCTTCATGAAGTTAAGACTTTAATTATCAATGTATGCTATTCTAATGAAGACAGGTATCAGATCACCTTGAGAGATACTGTAGTTATTATCCACAGAAGCAAATATTTGACAACAGAAAAAAATGTATAATCACTTTTCAATTATCTTACATATGTGATGTGTCATGTTAAGCAAAATCTTGACAGACAGGCCTTTAGCTGTTATCAATATGTTTCCAGATAGTTCCTTACTGTGCTCCAGAGTGTTGTTTCAGTCATTCACAATCCCTTCAAGTGTAGATTTTTTTTCCCATCATCACTACCATTTTGTATAGTGTTATTTAAAATAATTTTGTGCTTTAGCTGATTCTGAAATTATAAACAGAATTTTTTAATTGTGCATTTGACCAGGAAATTGAAACCACAGCCTCTTTCTAGACTGGCCGTTTTGCCTTAGCACAGGATCATGACATGGAGATGCTGAGCCACTTGATGTTCACTCACAACAGCAGTAGGATAGCTGAATTGAATATCTTATTTAAAAATTACTTTTATGCAAAGAAATTACTATTTATCCAATCTACAGATACCTGTGTGAACTGTTTACCTTCAGCTGAATTATTTTATAGATAGATATTATAATTGCTATAAATTTATTTGTGTGGAAATACTCCTACTAGAATGTCAAAGCTTTGTATATAGATATACATTTTTATACCACTTTCTGTCCATTCAAGCAAAGATACCAGGACAAGTAATCATTACATATCAGAAGTACTAAAAAAGTTTAACTACAGAGAAATGAACCACAGGAAATATGAAGCATGAGACTGCTGATTTTAAGCATAGTAATATGTTAAATCTGTTGTCACTCTAAAATAATTATGAGTAGAAACATGAATAGATCAGGGGATTTTATATCAACACCTGTATCTAAAGAACAAATATGAAATTACTATGATTTTTACCACTGTGGAATTCCATGGAGCTAATGTTACTGACCTTCATTTTGTTATTTCTCACTGAAATTTAATGCTGATTTACATCTAAATCATAAATTATATGACTATTATTCAATGTTTCTCTACTTATGCATACAATAAATGTATCAGTGAAATAGTTTTCATTTTGCACATCCCATTTTTAACTGCTAAAAAGACAGTGAAATTGCAGAAAATTCATAAAACAAGACCAAAATTATAGAAAGTTTGGAAAACTGTGGAAAGACTAGGTCAACAGAGTCCATTCTAAGAGAAAGTAAAACTGTTTGTAGGGCTACAAAAGGCTTTCACAACATTTATGAAACAAAACTGATCAGTTGCCAGAGATGATAGAAGAAAAGCAAACAAACTCTACAAAAAAAATATGTAGGTTTGCACTCTAGGTAGAACTTTACTGGTCAGACTTTGGAAAGTGTTGAGTTCGGCACTGAACCTAACAGTGTTATGCTGACAGGTATGAGGTAAGAATAAGTCCCAAAGATTTTAAAATAATATAAAATATCTTATTTATATGAGTTGAGTAATTGTGACTGATGAAGATAAACAGTGTTGATGATACTCATCATTTGACTATCAATTTATTTAGCCAAAATAAATAACAATTACATCTGCAATTAAAATAGAAAAAACCAAGCTACTAAGCCACTATAAATGTTGTTAAATTAAATTCCTTCACATCTTTTTTCAAAATTACTATTTGCATTGTACTTGCAAGGATTTTAAGCAAAAGTGCCAAAAAGTATGTATTAGAAGGTTGAATAGAACCTGGCATTCAGACTTTCATTTTCTGAATTACAAAACAATGACTTTTCAATAAGTTCAGCCTTTTAACACAAAGTATTAGATAAAAAAAAAATGTTTCCTAAAACACATATTCCTAATTCTTTCTACAGTCGATATGAGACATGAAGGCACAACTAATTTTAGGAAAAAATTGAGCAACAAATTGCTTTAGATCTAATGGTGACCTGCTACACTTTTATGTGGTCTGCATTTGTTTCATTCATTCACGCCTGTTTATCCATTTTTGCCCAGAAGACTGACAAAATCTTCACATACATAGTCCTAAGGATGCAGTGAAGTCCTTCAAATCATGGTGCTAGTACATGGTCCTGGGATGCTCAGCAGAAGATAGGAAACCTCAAATGTTTCTAACATTTCACTCCATATTCAGAAAAGCAGATTATTTTGTGGTTTTTCTCTTCAATCATTTTGTAATTCCAGTTCATCTATTATCTAGTATTAATACTATGAGGAAGATTTGACAAAAATTTCAGATCCTTTATTGAAATGGGAATACAAATGAGGAGGGAGGAAAACAGAAGGAAAAGGAAAGCCTGATGTTAAAACACACACACCCCCAAAAGGATCTTACTTATGATTTACTGATGTTTACATTGTTTTAAACAACGAACAAACATGTGACATGTTGGATCTTAGGAAACTGGACTGTGGTGCAGCAAAGCTTAGCAATGATTTATTGTCTTTCAGCTTCCACATTACTTCCTGTGCTTCTTCTCCCTTCATTATCTATCCTAAACATCCATCATATCACAGAATCACAGAATCACAGAATGGATGAGGTTGGAAGGGACTCCTGGTGGTCATTTTGTCCAACTCCCTTGCTCAGACAGGGTCATCTATAGCTGGTTGCCCAGGAATCTGTCCAGATGACTTTTGAATATCTCCCAAGGATGGAGATTCCACAACCTCCCTGGGCAACCTGTACCAGTGCTCAGTCACCCTTACAGTGAAAAAAGTGTTTCCTGATGTTCAGACAGCCTTCTGTGTTTCAGTTTGTGCCCATTGCCTCTGGTCTTGAAGCTGGGCACTACTGAAAACTCTGGCTCTGTCTTCTTTGCACCCTCCCTTCAAATATTCACATACATTCATAAGATCCCCCCTGAGCCTTCTCTTCTCCAGGCTGAACAGTTCCATCTCTCTCAGACTTTCCTTGTAGGAGAGATGCTCTAGTCCCTTCATCATCTTTGTGGCCCTTTGCTGGACTTCCTCCAGTGTGTCCATGTCTGTTTTGTACTAAGGAGCCCAGAACTGGACACACTACTCCAGTATGAACTCACCGGTGCTGAAGAAGGAGAAGAAGAAGGAGTAGGAAAAAAGGAGAATGAGAAGGGGAAGGGAAAAGGGAAAAGGGAAAAGAGAAGGGGAAGGGGAAGGAGAAGGAGAAGGAGAAGGAGAAGGAGAAGGAGAAGGAGAAGGAGAAGGAGAAGGAGAAGGAGAAGGAGAAGGAGAAGGAGAAGGAGAAGGAGAAAGAAGGAGAAGGAGAAGGAGAAGGAGAAGGAGAAGGAGAAGGAGAAGGAGAAGGAGAAGGAGAAGGAGAAGGAGAAGGAGAAGGAGAAGGAGAAGGAGAAGGAGAAGGAGAAGGAGAAGGAGAAGGAGAAGGAGAAGGAGAAGGAGAAGGAGAAGGAGAAGGAGAAGGAACTTCCCTCAACCTGCTGGCAATGATTTGTCTAATGTAGCTCAGGATACCATTAGCCTTTTTTACAGCAAAGGCACATGATTGGTACATGTTCAACTTTGTGTCCAGCAGGACCCCCAGGTCTTTTTCTGACAAGCTGTTTTCCAGCTGGATGGCCTCCATCATATATTGGTTCCTGGGCTTCTTCCTCCCAAGGTGCAGGACTTTGGGTACACCCTTACTTCCACCTTCTTTGCTTCCTTTTTATGTCTGAGTTTGGCTGGGAGTTCTTTGTTCATCCACATAGACCTCCTGGCATTTTTGCCTGATTTCCTATACATTAGAGTGGAACTCTCTTTTGCCTGGAGGAGGTGATCCTTGAATATCAATCAGATTTCTTGGGCCCCTCTTCCCTCCAGGACCTTATCCCTTGGGACTTTTCCAAGCAGATCTTTGAAGAGGCCAAAGTCTGCTCTCCTGAAGTCTAAGGTTGTAAGCTTGCTGTGCGCTCTCTTCGCTGCCCTCAGGATCTTGGACTTCACCATCTCATGAACACTGCAGTTAAGTCTGCCTTTGATCTTCATAGCCCCAACGAGCCTCTCTTTGTTAATGAGTATGAGGTTTAGCAGAGCACCTCTCCTCGTTGTCTCTTCTATCACTCGGAGGAGGAAGTTATCATCAATGAATTCTAGGAACCTCCTGGATTGCTTATGTACTGATGCATTGTCCCTGCAGCAGATGTCAGGGTGTTTGAAGTCCCTGATGAAGATCAGGGCCAGTGACAGTGAGGTTGTTCCTATCTGTCTGTAGACGTGTCATGGTTTAAGCCCAGAGGGCAACTGAGCACCACACAGCTGCTCACTCACTCCTTCCTCGACACCTCCGGTAGGATGGGGAGGAGAAAATGCAACAAAAGGCTCAGCTCGAGGATTGAGACAAGGACAGAGAGGGATGACTCACAATTACCATCACAGGCAAAAGACAGACTCAATTGGGGAAGAAAGAACATCGATTTAATTGGACCATCACTACCACTAATTTACCAATCAAACAGAATAGGACAATACAACCACATCTTGAAAACACCTCCTCCACAGCCTCCCTTCTTCCTGGGCTCATCTTTGCTCCTGATATCTCTACCTTCTCCCCGCCAGTGGCACAGGGTGCAAGGGTTGCTGTCAGTTCATCGCTAGTTGTTTCTGCCGCTCCTTCTTCCTCAGGTGGAGGAGTCCTCACATTCTTCCCCTGCTCCAGCATAGGTCCCTCCCACAGGAAACAGTCCTCCACAAACTTCTCCAACATGAGTCCATCCCACAGGACTGCAGCTCTTCATGAACTGCTCCAGCATAAGTGCCTTCCATGAGCTGCAGTCCTCCCAGCAACAGACTGCTCCAGTGCAAGCTTCCCTTGGAGTCACGACCTTCTTTGGGTGCAGCCACCTGCTCTGGTGTGGGGTCCTCCCACAGGCTGCAAGTTGGCATCTGCTCCACCATGGACCTCCATGGGCTGCTGGGGCACAGCCTGCCTCTCGCCGCGGGCTGCAGGGAGGCTCTCTGCTCCAGCACAGCTCCCCTCCTCCTTTCTTCCACTGACCTTGGTGTTTTCATAGGTATTTCCCTCACAACTCCTCCTCTTCAGGTTCCTCTTCTTAAATATGTTACCACAGAGGCACAGCCACTGTCACTAATTGGCTTGGCCTTGGCCATAGGTAGGTCGTACTTGGATCCAGGGGAGCTTCAAGAAGCTTCTCACAGGAGCCACCTCAGTATCTCCTCCCCTGCTACCAAAACACACAAACCCAACACAAGAGGGCCTGATCTTCTTATTCTTCCTGGTCAGGTGACCTATAGAAGACACCTACTATAATGTCACCTTTGCTTTGCTCTTTCATCTTGTCATGTACCAATTTCTTGGGACTACAACTCAGTTTTGTTGATTCGAGGTCAGGATTAAAGTGAAAAAACACCAGGGATTCTTTAATTCAAAAAACTCAATTTTTATTTGCTCACAACAGATATTGGCATGGACCTTTGTCAGTAAACCTTGCAAGCTCTGCAACAAGCAGACATACACTGAAAACAGCAAACCTTACAACATACACTGCCTAGTGGCAGATCTTGTAACATGCCCCAACAAGCGGCAGACATGCCTCAAGAAGTCACAAACATGGCCCAACAAGCCTTGTCTTATACACAGGGATAGAGGGATAGACAAAAAGAGTGAGAGAGGCAGGGAGGGAGGGAGAGAGAAAGGCAAAAAAGAAAGATTTCACCACTTCTGATTCCATCGTTGGTCCAGCCACCCTAGGGGTCCAGTTTTGGTGGGGCACCAACACCCAGAGCTTTGACTCATGTCCTTTAATAAATGCTTGCCCCTCCTCCAGGTGGACTTTTTACGCTAATTAGGCATTGTGTGCAGTCTATGTTTTTAGAATTCTCTTTGCTTTAGTGCATGCATAGTTTGTACCTTCAGCTTCTTCTGGAAATGGGTTGGTGGTCTTGGGGGTCATTGGAGAGTTACTCTCCCTTCCCTGCAGGTATGACTGTTGTCTGACTTTTCTTCTTGGTGCATGCATCATGAAAATGACTTCTCTATTGGCTCTTTACAGAGCTGCTCAAGGTAGGGAAGTTCAGCCTCAGAAAAGCGTGGTCCCACCTCCATGGGACGCCCTCCTCTCACTGGGTCTTCCTGCCATTACCTGAACAGCCCCAGCATTTCCATAGAAACCATTTCCTTTACCAAAGTTCCCTACTGGATGTTTGAGACATTAACTATGATTTCATCAGACCACCACAAATCCTAATCCATAAACTCTCATCTGGCTCATTCATCTGCAAAGCTCCATACACTGAGCGCCATCCACTCCAGCTGCTGTTTCAAAGAAAGGGCAACTTCCCCTCTTCATCTTTCTATCCTGTCCTTCCTAAAGACACTGTGTCGTGCTTGTAAGTGTCATGTTTTCTGCAACACATACAGCCTAGACCTACACACCATTCATTTGATCTCCTCTTAGCTTTGGGACTAGACTGTGCATCTCTATTCTGAGTGCTTACACAGTTTGCAGAATGGGATTCTATGAGAGCTGATAGAATTTTATTTTTGTGTATCTCAGTTTTCCTTTGAAAACATTTTTACAACCCATGAACAGGAAGCACAATTTGCTGTTGGATCATGCTGTGCCATAAAGAGAGCTCTACTGTATCTCATCAATATTGTGACAAAAATTTCTAGGCAAATTCCAGATTCATTTTCTTTGTTACCTATGTGACAATATTTTATTTAAGAGCTTTGAGAGAAATGGCCTTGTTTGTTTAATCATTTGCATGCTACAGTGTTTAGTCCTTGATCTGTAGCAACAAGAAAGGCTTTGCATCTGCTTATAGCACAATCATGGCCTCATATTCACAGAAACAGAACCCTTTCTTTCTCAGCTTCTGCTTTTTCTTGTCTAGATATTCCCTCCCCCCCAACACACACAGACACATTGTAGCTCCATTTGGAATATATTTTATGACATTTCTTCTTTGAGGGTACAACAAATATATTTAATATTTATGTAGCTGACATTATTTTCTTTTCTATCTTTTTTAGTAATAATCTTTCCAAGTAGAGCACAGCAGAGTGTGACAAAACAAGAGACCTTAATATGGTAAATGTGAGAAGAGAGCTCATATTCACTCTACAGTGAGATGTTTTATTGAGAGATTTCAAAGAACTAACTTATTTTGCCATAGGTTTGAATCTTATTACCCTAGGTTACAGATTGGTTTGGAAGATCTCCAATAACTATCAAGGCAGTGCAGCTCTATCAAAGACTCTGGAATGTATCCTTTTAACTTTATGAATGCCTCAGTGGAGCAACAGTTAAAGAAGCTTGAAATTTTATGAAGCAATATTTCAGGGTTTTGCCAGGCTAAAATGTTGGGCTTGATTTTTTCCACTGTCTTGCCCTCTGAACAATATGATATAAAATACTGTTTTGAAAAGGTAGAGTTCTAGACATGTTTTACAGATGCAAATGGTTACATAAACTGTTCAATGACTAAGGATTAAACTCTGCTGCCTCATAGAGAATCAGTAGTCAGCCTTGGTAAAAGACAACTAACCCATATTTCTGTCTTAAATCGATGTGGGCTCACATAAAAGGTTTGTGTTTGTTTTCTTTTGTTCTGTGAAACAGACAACATCATCTGAATTTGTGAAGCACTGGTATTAAATAACTGATATGCCAGAAAAAAACCCCAACAAATTAACAAACAAGACAAAATGTAGTAATATTTTTTTCTTTGGAGAAGGATTTTTGTACTGAATTATCAATGAAACAACACACACACACCCCCCCGCCCCCCCATACCTTAATAATTAAGAAGTAAACTCCCCAAATACATGATTATTCATGGTCTGACTGAATCTACAAGGAGGATGTTATGTTTTGTATCATACTGAAGAATGGTCCAATTGTAGTTTTGCTTTTTTTCCTGGAAAAAAAAAAGCTTACATTCACAAAACACTGTTTTGTAATAACCAAAAATTATTAGTAAATTCAGATCAAATACAATTATTATTTTTTGGTAGAATAAACATAGAAAATAATTATAATAGTCATAACTACAACTATAATTAATAATAATTTTAACAAAAACAATAGGAAAAGGAATAAGGGAACAGTTTTGGATGTACTGAAGAGGGTTTGATTTTGAGGCACAGGACATACTGGAAACCTCTGTAGTATGGTAGTTGCAGACAGGGGTTTTCAAATATTCTTTGGAAAAGATTTGAACTTGTTTTTAAACTGCTGTGAGCATGTTCATACAAGCCAATAAACAAGTTGAGAGCTATCATCCAACAAATGCTTTGCAAATTAATACAGAATTTCAGTACTATTAAAGTGTTCTGATGCAACAGAAATAACCAGTGCTCTAGTAACCAGGAGAAAATGGCAGTTGCAAATGAAAAGAGAAAGAAGAGAAGGAAACAGAGGCAGATTCAGAGATGGAAAATGTGGACAGTGAACAGCATATGTTGAGACTAAACAGTGTTATGTTCACAGAGGGCTTGATTTCCCAGCCATTGAAATGAATGTTTTTGTTGGAAATATGATCAGATGATGAAAAGAACAAGCATAAGACTAGTGCTTCTACTCTTCTGACCAAAAAGCTGTTTTAAATAAGATTTTTAAAAGTATATATGTATGCACTATATTACAAGTGACTATATTAACTAATTTTTCTCTCACTTTTTGCATGATTCAGTTGGTATCTTAGCTTGAGGTAGAAGTTTTATGACTAAACTATATAGTTTTGATTCTCCCTCGAACCTGAACATTTATAGCTCTACCTGAAAATGTTCTGTGGTTCAGGGTTTGCCATATTTCCTTTCAAAAAAAAGTTTGTTTGCTTGTAAATTTCTGCACTTAAATCACATTTATCACCAGTTTTCAGTCTTTGTAACTTCCATTAGTAGGACTCTAGTATGAAAGCATTCTGACATTTCCTAGTTGTTTACTATAATTGATTAATAGTGATTTCAAGAGCACATGCTGCTAAAAATACCGCTGAATTATTATATGATACCTTATGAATAGTCACAGTTGCCATTGAATAGGACCATATTGTCAAAAAGATTTTCACCTCACCTTTGTTCCACAGTTAGCTTTATTTCTCTATCTAGAAAACTGCAATGTTATGACAGACTTCTCTTTTTTTCATGGAGTACTGTCTAACTCAGATGGTTCCCTATTCAGCATCCTGGAAGCAGAACATTATATAATCAGCCTGATCTAAGGTAATACATGGATAATACATGTAAAGTTTCATACTTCATATGTGCAGCCATTTTATTATAATGGGAAGCTGTTAATAAATGACTATCAAATTTTTGTTTTGTCAAACTACAAAGCTGAATGGGACAAATTTATCCTAGCCTTAATTCATCTGATTAAATATAGTAGACAAATATCTCATATTTCAATGATACGTATGTTCACACTCTCAAATTATCTAGGCTTTAATGTATGTAGACCTAACTTAGCAGAATGTCTAATGTATTGGGTACTACATTAACCTTATATACCTTAATGAATATGAAAATGTAGGGTTTATTGTGTTTACTACTTATACATTAACATATTTCTGTGTGCACTTTCTTATGTATTATTTGACACACATGCCAAGAAGAAGAAAGGCAAACAAATCTAGCTTGTCAGAGATCTGGGTCACCATATTGCTACAGATAAGCAAGCTGTTGCAGCTACCATATCCGTTTATGCACTTTTGAAAGTTACTTTCATAATGTCATAATTTATATAGGGCCCAGATGTTCACCTCTAATCACACTTAAGAAGCACAGAAATATAAAATATTGTGCTAGAAAACTCTACAACAGTCTGTATATAAATCAAGTTCAGATACTAAATACAAAATTAACTGCAGGGAGAACTCCTACAGCAAGACATGGTAAATTTGGGGTTGAAATATGTTCTTGGCTATCTAGGCTGTAGTTCCACTGACCTTAAAGGGCATTTCTCAGGCATCATTCTGCTTTATTGACTTTAATCAAGAGATTCTTTGACCCCTCTCTGAAAACATTTATCATAGGATTTATTCACATAAAGCACCTGTTATTTATCAATGTCTTTCAGAGAAGACATTACTTTTATAAACTGTTGATAGTTTTTGGTTTTGTCTCAGAAAACACATGTAAAAATACTTCTTAAGCTTAGAACTTTGGATTAGTCAGCAGAGACTAAAATAGTGGTACAAAAAGAGGCTTACATATCCTGAAAATACATATGTAAGGCCATATTTAAAAGAAATCCAAAGATAACCAGATACGGGAATAAACAGGTCAAGCACATTAAAAAAACATCTAACTGCAGAAAAGTTATCTGAAGGCATGTGTTTATGGTATAAATGTAGGGGATTAGACTAAATACAGGACAAATAAAAGTTAGAGCTAAAAAGAATCCCATTTTCTTTTGAAGTCAATAGACAAAGAGTTTGGGGAGTCTATCATGTTACTAAATGGTATATTTGTGGAAAAATTACACTCTGACCAATAGAATATTTTAATATCTTTGAAAGTGTCTATTTTTTAAAGTATTGTTAATTCATTAACTGATTTATTTTTACATACTCAAAAATAATTCCACATTGAAAGAGGAGGTTTATAATTTGCAGAAATAAATGTTACCTGGGAGATGAGACAAAGACAAAAAGGGTGCTATATATTAACAATACAATTTGCTGAAAAATGAAAATCATGTTTAATTATGGATTATGGCCAGAGACTTCATTTGTATCAATTACGTAAATGATCTAAAACAATGATCTAGTGATCCTACTTCTATTCATTTTAACCATTTCTTCAGAATTCATCAATATTATTTGTGTAATTGGTAATAAAGAGGATATTAACATAATTCCTAAATACTTTTTACAGAAAGGAAAACATTGCCTCAGTTTCTAAAGTTTTACATATTTTATTTCAAAACATCTAAAGGCCTGTCCTAAGCCAAAATAACATTTCAAGTCAGGCAACTTCAATCATTTTAATTAATTGCCAATTAGCAAAATTTTAGTTACTGATTCTGGTATTGAAAAATAACAAACAAATAGACACCTAGGCAAAACACCTTTCCTCCCCACTTCCAGCTCTCCAATTCCCCAGCCACATTATATCCTGTCCCTTTGGTAAGGCAACAGGCAGTGCAGGAGTTAGAGGTCAGTGCACTGTGGGTTCTACTCTGTTGCTCCAGGTGTGGGTTCCTCCATCAGCTGCAGTCCCTTTGCAGACATACCTCCTCCTCAGCCTCCTTACTGTCCCTGCTTGGAGTGGCTGCTTTTGCTCCTGCCTGCTCTGGGTAGCTACTTTGTTTTTCTTCAATGTTTCTTCTTCTCTGGTGTCCCTCCTTCCCTGGCATCTTTTTTTTTGTCTCAGCCTGTGTGTCACCTCCTGCATAATTGTGCATATGTCTCTTGAAGAATCAAATCTGAATAAATATTATCTTATTTGGTAAAATAAGTTCATACTTTTAAAATTATAGATGAGAATGGAGCCTCATGAAGCAACTGGGCATCTGTCCAAACATACATAGCTTTAACTGTGTATTGAAATTATCGTAAACCTAGGGAATTCTGCGTCCTAAACCGTTTGAAAGGTTATTGTGGCCAGGTGTCATGAATTGGCACAGGAATAAGGAGAAGAGCATGGAGAGTCGCCAAGCAAAAATGCTAATGAGGGAAGAGAGTAGAAACCAGCCTGGAGGACAAATGTCATGACATTTGTGAAAAGAACATCATACCACAATGATGTGCCTAAAATCATACGTTTTATGAATATGAAAGAAGAACAAACGGTTAAATACTGTAAATAAGAAAACAACACATTGATCCTAAATAAGTCTTGTTTAAAACAATTAGTGAGGGCACAAGAATTATCCTTATATTTGCCTTATCTATCTATTTGCCTTACATTTTCAGCCATTATTGACTTTTAAATCTCTGGTTTCGGTGGCCCAAGCTAAGTTGCCAGAAAGATGGCCAGTTTCAAAGACTTACTAATTGACTGAGTAGTGAATACTGCTTTGAAATCTGGACTGTTCAAAATGCCTTGAATAATACTTTCTTTCTGTTTTAATTTACTATACCTGTCTTCTTGCAATTAGGATATTCCAAAACTTTACTTCTTATTCCTTTTTTTTTATATTCCAAAATGCTAAATATACCTTTATTTTCATATTCTGTTTCAGAATGAAAATATTGACACCTTTAAGTTAGTAACAGGTCAACTATTTTACTTCTTGTTGTAGTCCACATTGTCCCTGCTATTGCAATTTTTAGGTTCTTATGCTTTAAATAAAACAGATCTCATGGAAAACTAGGAAAACAGAATTATTGTTTGATTGAAGAGAATTTTAAAAAAAAAAAAAAAAAAAAGGTAATTCAGAAAGGACCAGAAGTCTTCAAATAGTTTTAAGAAATTTTTTTTGACCTCCAAAATTGTATTTTCATTCTCCCTTTTTAATTAAATTCTCAATCTTCTAGAAGACTATAGTTCTTGACAAAAATACATCTTCCACTGTTGTTAAACATCCATAAACAAAGTTCAGTTTTTAAAGAAGAGTTAAGTAAAAAGTCTGACTAATTACCATTTTTCTAGATTCAAATTGTGAAAAACATTAGATGTTCCTGAGGTTTTGCCATGTGTCTAATCGCACTAATACAAGTGACTTGTGGAAAGAACTTTTTCACTGCGTTTCACAGCTTACTGAGTCAAAATAGCAAGAAAAAGCCAGTCATTAATTTAATGGATTGAAGTTTTTTTTTATAATAATGGACATAATGGAATTTTGTTTTATGATTTTATTTTGACAAAGTAGATTAAGATAAACAACTGGCTTCTTGCTCAACATTTCCAATCACAGACCAGAAAAATGTTTACTGTGTTGTTAAACTGATATCTTTCTAAACATAAGTAGTATTTTGACATATGCACTTCATTTGAGATTTTTTTGGGTCAGATCATGTCTAGAAAATATTTTTTGCGCGGAGTAAAGCTATTACATATATAGTCCTACCAAGTTGTGAGTACAGGAGAGAGCCTACTAGCAGCAATTGCCTCAAGTGAAGTGCTGTCACAAACTCAAGCTTTGATGTGCTCAGAAAAGGTGGAAAGCATAAGGTGAAGAGTGAGGGGCGGGTATGAAAGGAAGCAGTTGAGTCCCATACTTGTTTCTATGTTAGTCAGCAGAACAGAGAATGGACAGGGTGTTAGGGGAATGCATTCTGTAACCTTTCAAAAGGAGTCACAGCAATTGCTTTCACATATGTTCCTTAGCTCCCCTGAGGATTTATTCATTGCCTTGGATGTGGGGTGATCACTATTCTCTCCCAGCATAAGCCCTGCTTGTAAAAGCCAGGCTAGACTTCAGAGGAAAGAGAGCAGACAAAGAACAATAACACCTCCTTCTAAAGTGTCTTGTACCAGTTTGTTGTTAGGCACTCCAAGACTTTCTCCACAACTGCCAGTCACACGCTCAGAGCTTAAAATAGATTTTACACAGAATCCCTGATGTACCTGTCTGATGGATTTCGTCTGTTTAAAAAACTGCTTTGTTTCCTGCTGTCCTTGGAGTTTTCAGAGTATAGATACTGCTCCAATCTGCCTCACACAAGGACAAAAGATTCCCTGCAAGTAATTCAGTCACAGATGGTGGATAGGCTAAGAAGCAACATGTCACACCATGTGATACACAAATCTTAGATTAAATTAGCTAGCTTACTTACTGAAATATGTGTTCTCACTGACACTAGTAGGACCTGTTTTAATAGGTTTTAATATGGCATTCATGCCTTTCCACTTCTTTTAGTATTGTATTTCTTTTAGAGTTACATGTTCGTAGCCAGTACTGGGGTATCATTCCAGTCTCCTCAAAGAAGAAGGGGAGAAGGGTCACAGAGCACCCTGGCTTCTTTGACAAAAGAATAGGAGATTGTTGGGGAAGGTTTTTCCTCCTCACTTTTAGGTCCAGTGAAGGAAATTTTTATATATATCCTACAGGTGGAGGAAAAAAAAGATGCTAAATACAGAAAAGAGAAAGACAAAGCTAAAGAGTGGACAGGGTATATACAGCTTTTTCATTGGTATAAATGTTATATGTAGCAACACCTACTTTTTGAAACATTTCTCTGTTGTTTAGCAGCTTTTTCCATATTTTCTTATTATTGTCTTATGTATTTATATAATTGGTGCTATTAATGTCCAGTGAATTCAAATGCCCAACACATGGCATTACTGTGATTTTATGAAGGAAATTATCCTCAAAAAGATTAAATGCTGAATTATTCAGATTTTTCCAGGTCTGTCAGTAAGGTTCAGATATATCAGGTCTGCTGACAGACAGTGGTCTGCTGTGGTGGTTGTTTCAGTATCTTCAGTTTTTGGAATTTCTCTGTTCCACATCTTGAATGAGTTCATAGATCTTAACCAATAAAAATTTTGATCAATACTAATTGGTCAATATCAATATTTGATCTGCCAATACTAGTATTTTAAAAATCATAATGTTTGATAAGTTCAGCTAATCCTAGTTTTTGTCTGTCTCTCCAACTACCTTCAAAACTGCAAAAACATTCTGAAACAGTTGCATCTGAGGGACCAGATTCTCCTCTTCTTTCATGCTTATGTCAAGCCAGGTCAACTTCACTGAACAGCATGGAGCCTCACTTCAGACTTACAAGGTAATTTGTGGCACAATGAGGTAAATGGATTGCTTTCATTAAGGGAAAAAAAAAAAAAAAAAAAGATAACTAGTGCTCATTAGTTAGGGAAAAGAAATAAAAAAATTACAAGAATAAATGGATACTTAAGTAAATATCTTAACCCTCTTTCAATATTAATTTTGTTTTATTTAGAAAATTCAGGACCATCAAAAGGAAGCATGATAATCAACAAAAGGTACGTCAGGGAAGGAAGTGTTAGTGCCACATGTCTCTTTTTCAAACAGATGGGGAAACTTTCTCCTGAGATACAGTAAGGATTGCCCATTTGCTTAAAGATATGCCTGTACAGTTCATATCATAGAAATCTTTATGAATTGTTATTATTACATATGAACAGTGAGGTAATTTGTTATCCAGAAATGGTATGATCTTCTGTGATCTGTTAAATGCAACATGCAAAGGAAACACACAAGGCACTGTCACAGAAACTGTCAGAAATCTTGAAAGTCAACATGCATTTTAAGACTGTTTCCCTGTCCCAGAAATAAGATTTACACCTCTGGAAATTGTCCATGCCAGACTTTTATTGGTTAAAAATCAGTTCAAAACCATCAATTCCACCAATGCTGTAGTTGCTGTGATCAATAAGGCATAAAAAGTGGGGTTTTTTACCTGGAGGTCGCTACCTTGGTATAAAGTTCTGACACTCAGAAAAAGCATTTTTGTCCAAAATCAAATACAGATCACACCAAACCTTTTAGTACCTGCCAAAAGATGTGCTTGATTGTTATAACTTGAAAGAGTGTAATTTAATCATGTTCCATGAGCCTCATGTGAAACACATGGCTTCTTCATGGAAGCCACACTGTCTCCCAAGCTGGATGAATTCATGATCCTTTCATGTTTCAGAATTATGGTGTTTGATATTTGAGAAAACCTATTCTTTATGTCCATCGACATAACACCAAGCACCTCTCTGATTTGAGGCATTGTTAAATGTAAAGCAACAGAGTGACCTTGATTTAAGTTTACTGAGAAAATTAGCTAAGCTATGAGAAAAAAGGTTTGGGAATGTGCATAGGCTACAATAGTACAAGAACAGAAAGTATGAACAGAGGTGACATTGCTTGGATGCAGGTAGTTAAAGACTCTAAGAACCTTAAAAAAATATTGAAGTGAAAAAGTATTAAGCCCTAGGAATAAAGCAGGGAACTGGAAGGCAACAGCTCTATAACATCAAGTACCAAATCAGTTCCAAGAAACAGGAGACAGACTGTTCCTTGCCTATTAACTACCTGGCCAGAAGAGACATGTCAGGCAACTTATGGGGGATAGCAAACATATTAATGCTTAGCCTAACAGCTCACAAGTCATAGATTTCTATTACACGTATGTTAGTCTATTTAAATTAAAAAATAACTGTTTAATCTTAAACTGAACATATCCTACCTGCAGAGTCTCTATGCATGGTAAAAGATGTCAGAACAAATGTGATATGGAGAGGGAATATTATAATTTGGTAGGTTAAACTTAGGTCTGCTACTGCAAATATTATGCTGCCTTGGTACCTTCAGTCTATCTATAGTTTCCACGGCATAATCATCATGATTAAATCTGTGACATGCTGAGGATACTTATGAGATAACTTTTACAACCAACACAAAGAACACTGTTAGGATAATAAAGGTTTGTTACATTCTTCACAGTCTGTGCAGTCTGAATGGGTGTGGGAGGACTTGGTGTTTTAGAGGGCCATCAGCTAGCCACGCCTTCAGCATGAAGCTAGGACATATGTCATATTGAAGAACTTAAGTATGACCGTGCACAAAAAGAGACTGAAAAGTACATAGTTTAGGTTCTGAATGTCATCAAAGATGGAGATCCCACAACTTCTATGGGCATCTTGTTCCAGTGTTTTATCACTATGACATGGAAAAAGCTCTTAGTTATGTTTAAATGGCATTTTCTGTATTTGACATTAAAGCAGAGTGCTAAGCAAGAGAGATATCCAGATCACAGAATCACAGAATCGTCTAGGTTAGAAAAGACCTTGAAGATCATCCAGTCCAACCATTAACCTAACACTGACAGTTCCCAACTACACCATATCCCTAAGTGCTATGTCAAACCGACTCTTAAACACCTCCAGGGATGGGGACTCCACCACCTCCCTGGACAGCCCATTCAAATGCCTAAGAACCCGTTCTGTAAAGAAATGCTTCCTAATATCTCGTCTAAACCTTCCCTGGCGGAATTTGAGGCCATTACCTCTTGTCCTATCACTTGTTACTTGGTTAAAGAGACTCATCCCCACCTCTCTGCAACCTCCTTTCAGGTAGCTGTAGAGGGCGATGAGGTCTCCCCTCAGCCTCCTCTTCTCCAAACTAAACAACCTCAGTTCCCTCAGCCACTGCTCCTCATACAACATGTGCTCCAGACCCTTCACCAGCTTCCTTGCCCTTCTTTGGACACGCTCGAGTAATTCAATGTCCTTTTTTTAGTAAGGGGCCCAAAACTGAACACAGTAATTGAGGTGCGGCCTCACCAGTGCTGAGTACAGGGGCAAGATCACTTCCCTGTCCCTGCTGGCCACGCTATTTCTGATACAGGCCAGGATGCCATTGGCCTTCTTGGCCACCTGGGCACACTGCTGGCTCATGTTCAGCCGGCTGTCAATCAACAGCCCCAGGTCCCTCTCTGACTGGCAGCTCTCCAGCCACTCCTCCCCAAGCCTGTAGCGCTGCTGGGGGTTGTTGTGGCCCAAGTGCAGCACCTGCCACTTGGGCTTATTGAAACTCCTACAGTTGGCCTTAGCCCATTGCTCCAGCCTGTCCAGATCTCTCTGCAGAGCCTCCCTACCCTCGAGCAGATCAACACTCCCACCCAACTTGGTGTCATCTGCAAACTTACTGAGGGTGCACTCGATCCCCTCGTCTAGATCATCAATAAAGATGTTAAACAGGAGTGGCCCCAAAACCGAGCCCTGGGGGACACCACTCGTGACCAGCCACCAACTGGATTTAACTCCATTCACCACAACTCTTTGGACCCGTCCATGCAGCCAGTTTTTTACCCAGCAAAGCGTGTGCCCATCCAAGCCGCAGGCAGTCAGTTTTGCCAGGAGAATGTTGTGGGAAACGGTGTCAAAGGCCTTACTAAAGTCAAGGTAAACAACATCCACAGCCTTTCCCTCATCCAATAAGCAGGTTGCCCTGTCGTAGAAGGAGATCATGTTTGTCAGGCAGGACCTGCCTTTCATAAACCCATGCTGACTAGGCCTGATCCCCTGGTTGTCCATTATATGACTTTTAATGGCACTCGAGGTGACCTGCTCCATGACTTTCCCTGGCACCGAGGTCAGACTGACAGGTCTATAGTTTCCTGGATCCTCCTTTCTGCCTTTCTTGTAGATGGGTGTCACATTTGCCACCCTCCAGTCCAATGGGACCTCCCCAGTTAGCCACGACTTCAGGTAAATCATGGACAGTAGCTTGGCGAGCACATCTGCCAACTCTTTCAGCACGCTTGGGTGTAACCCATCCGGTCCCACAGGCTTGTGTGCATCCAAGTGGTGTAGCAGGTCTCTGACCACCTCCTCTTCCACTGTGCTGACCTCATTCTGCTTCCCCTCCCCATCTCCTAGCTCATGAGTCTGGGTGTCCAGGGAACAGCCAGTTCCACTGCTAAAGACTGAGGCAAAGGAGGCGTTGAGCACCTCAGCCTTCTCCTCATCCTTAGTTACCATGTTTCCCTCTGCATCCAGTAAAGGAGGGAGATTTTCCCTAATCCTCCTTTTGCTGTTATTGAATTTATAGAAACATTTTTTGTTATCCTTAACAGTTGTAGCCAAGTTGAGCTCTAGCTGCTCTTTGGCTCTCCTAATGTTCTCCCTGCATAACTTCACAACGTCTTTATAGTCTTCATGAGAGACCTGATCCCTCTTCCAAAGACAATAAATTTTGCTTTTGTTCTTGAGATCCAGCCAAAGGTCCCTGTTTAGCCAGGCCGGTCTCCTTCCCCGCCTGCTTGGTTTTCAGCACACGGGAACAGCCTGTTCCTGTGCCTTTAAGACTTCACTCTTGAAGTATGTCCAGCCTTCCTGGACTCCCATATCCTTCAAGGCAGCCTCCCAAGGGATTTTGTTAATCAGTTTTTTGAACAGGTCAAAGTTAGTCCTCCGGAAGTCTAAGGTTACTGCTAGAAAGAACAGAGAAAGTTGGAGCAATCCCTCATATTTTTAACTTTAATGTAGGAGTGGATACATCTCACAAAACCTTATTGCCAAATGCACCATTGTTTTAAACAGAATGCAGTATCTAAGAGGATGTTTAACAATTTTCATTTATTGTCTCTGTTGTGGAAAGTATTTACAGATGAAGACAAATACATCTGTTTCTCTTTACCTGGGTTCTTAAGATTTTGGCCACTCTATATGGGAAAATTTTATAGAAAATGCAGAAAACCTTCTAAGTCTCTGAAATATTAATTGCAATTAATCAGCAGAAATTTATTACTATCTCTTAGTAGTATAATCAGTAATGAATAGAGAGTATTAGAAAGAATTGTGATTAACATACCTTTATCTTCCTAAAAAGTCAAGAAAAATGGAGAATATATTAAAAGAAGAGATGTAGACTTTAATAAAGTTCACTTCCATCATTGCTGAATAAAGGTGTCAGCTCCAGGAATTACTTTTACAATGCTGAGTCAATGAGTTAATTTCCCTGTCATTGAAAGCTATTAGGCAGCTAAAAATTAAAGTCACAACAACCAACACAGGAAATGAAGAGACCTCTAAGCTTAATCAATAGGAAATTTTTTAAAAAAAGGAAGGTTTATGCTTCTCATTTGTGATACTGGTTCTCAAGCATTACGTGTTTGTATTATTTTCTTTCAGTTCCTATGAGAGTCTAATATAAACTTCTCACATATTCTGGAGAACAAATATGTGCTTTAATGTTTCACCAAATTAGTTAATTGCCTTAACTAGTAATTTAGTGCTGTCTTTTTTTCTACCTGTACTTTATTCTGTCTTATAAAATCGAATTTCTGGTTGACATCTTTGTACCCAACTTCAGCATAAATGGAGAATCATATCTACCTTAGAATAGGCTCAGGAGTTATTGCATAGTTTTGGGGAATGGAGAATGTGGAATCATTCAAGATGAAAAAGGAAATTCAATGCAAGAACTTACTACCTGGTAAGGAGTAAAACCCCTATATTTTATTATTCAGGAGCTAGTGCTATCTAATCTTCTGTGAGAAAGACTTACAAAGGATAAATATTATTGTTTTAAGTAAAGATAGGTTTTGCACCGAATAACTTCTTTTTATGATTTATTCAAAGCAAAAAACCCTAACTAAGGAATAAACAAAACCCCTGAATTAACGTTATACAATACTGCAGCTTACTAAGTGAACCTGTGATGAAAATACTTCTTCCTACAACTTCTCTTACCATTCAGTGTAACTTATATTACACCTTCTGTGAGTAACATAAAGCAGCATTTCCACATACCTACTTGATATAATAATTTGCTACTGCAAACAGTATGCAATTGTTAGAGGTTCCACAACATCTATTTTAAACGGACTGTCTACATAGCCCTAAGGGAGTTGTATGAAGTAACTTTTTCTTACCACATTTAATACTAATTCTACATATTATTGAATGTGAAGGTTAAAATGTAAATTACTCATACAGTAGTTCTATTTACTTCTTAGTGGTAATGTCCCTTTTTCAAGTATTAAGTCTCTCCTTAAGAGGTAAAGTTTGAAACATCTATTGTTTAGTTCTATTCAAGACTCAGACTCCAAGAAGTGCCTTTAGATTTTTTACACCTTTATATAATGGTCTCCACGTCAGAGAAAATATAAATCTTCTTTATGAGCTTTAGCCTTCTAAAAGTACAGGGCTACAACTGAAGATCAGAGACCTGGAACTTCATCTGGGACTACGTGGATGTGAAAAAAATAATTAATAAACGTGCTGATAATGTTTCATTTTTGTCAGGCAGCACAATGAGTTACAAAGCTTTGCCAGTAATTGTCCTGTCCAATCCTCCCCACTCTGAAGTCTAATGCAAATAGTTTGTGAATAGATACTACATAACAGCTGAATACTTGTTCATTAAATTGTGGATAGTCCTTTAAAGGGTTTGTCTGCATATGACTTCTTCCACTTTCAAAAGATTACTAGGAAAACCAGTTTATTATTAAATACAGAAGTAATAGCAAAGGAAAAGTGACTCTTCCTCCTCCTTTCATACTCAGTGTTAGAAAATATTTAGTAATAGCTTAAAATATTAAAAAATACGACCTGGAACTTTCATTATTTCATTAATTTCCAAGATATTTATTTACATCAAACTAAACTTGCACTGAGTTTTCTGAAAAAAATAACATAAAAAAAGAGAATGTCCCTTCATTTCTCAGAGGGTCTGATTGTTGTGAGAAAAAGGACCAAACCCCTAATATATTTAAATGTTTTACAAGAACAGTAGTAAGATCCTATCTACTTCCATTCTCTGAGAAATTGTTAAGATTATAACAGAAGTCTCTCACACCGTTTCTTCTCCAAAAGAAACCATGGGTTGCTTATAAACAGAAGTGACCATTTGGACATGAAAATAAAATTAATGTCCTTTCTAACAAATTCAGGAAGGTGTCTCCTATTTTTGGCCACATATACAACCTTATTTGAACTCTGAACTAGAGATTTGCCTATCGTATGTAAATTTCCAGAGATGTATCATTAAAGACTAAGGCTTTTTTAAGAACTGAAGAAGTAGAATGCTTCTTGGAAAAGAAAGTGTCTGGTCATGACCATATACATAATTGTTAATCAAAGTTCCATCTCACCATTTTGCATACAGGATAGTCATTCTTTAAAAGAAAAAACAAATTATTAAAGCTTGGGCTAATCAAAGCTTTTAGACATCAAGAATTTTCATAAATCAAATGTCACGAGTGGACCTATTATACATTCAGATTTCTCTAAAAACCTTCACTGGACACTTGGAATTTACATGTGGGCTGAATTCAAGGTATCCTGTAACCTTGAATTTTTGAACATCTGTCAGTCTGCTCAGAGGATATTTAGAGTGTCCAAACATCCAGGAATCCTGGGCATGCAAAAGTAAACTCTACTGAGCCTATGGAAAGATTCTGATGCAGAAGTACTCTAATGAGCTTGCTGTGAAGATGCCCTATATATTTCCAGTAAATAAGATACAAATATTTATTCATAAGGTTTACTGTTTATGTACAAGTATTCTAAGTAGCATATGTACAGGAAATGTACAACATCTGGAACACGAGTTTGCTATCCATGAGTTACATGGGATATTTTATCTGAGAAATGACAGAAATGTATTATCCATGAACAGGGCTTACGCAGTTATTCTAAAAGACATGAAGAAGATGTGTGCTATTTTGCTTAAGATGTTGAAATGGCTCAACCTTCTGCTAGTGAAATTTACAAAAACAATTTTTTCCCACTCCCACTCAAAAAAGCTCTCCAAAACTATGCAGGCTTAGTGCTCTTACAGATCGGAACAAAATGACAGTTCATAATAAGAAGTAAAAGAACATTCAGAAGAAAATCCATATCATCCAGATACCACAGGTTGCAAACATAAATATTTATTCTTATGAATTCTGCTATGGATCTTTTTTGTTTTTTCACAATCATCTTTCTTCCTAAGCTTCTGTATTTCTCTGAACTTTGCAAGTGAATCATTGATGTGTTGAGTCCCTTCTCCATCTATTTACTGTTGAAAATTAAGTTACTTTTTTTTTTCCTACAGTGAGTAGTTTTAACAAAATAGAGCCATAAAAAAGAGTTTTTATCTCTGGAATAAGTACCTCTTAAGTTCTTTAATGTGTGTGGCAAAAGCAATAAATAGGATTTTATTCTTTGATTATGGTGGCTCAGGGAAGTAAGTGATCCTTGATTTGCTTGCAATCCAATATGTTTAAGCTGTAAAAGTTTGTAATTAAAAATGTATGCATATAAACTTTTTTAGATTTGCTTTGTCTCTGGGAAATTAGCTACAATACAAACCAGTCCATTACTTATTTTATCCCATTTATATCCTTGAGTGACTCATAGGTATTTGGGATATCTATGATGAGCACTGTGGGGAAAAAGTTCTGAATAATAGTCTCTGTTCTCTGGAGCAAATCTCTGGCATATATGGACCATTTCTCACCAAGTTAATGCTACATATATACTCTATTAGTTCCCTTACTCCTTTGGGCAAAGATACATTGAGTATTGGCACCAATGGGCCTGAAAACCAGGAACATCTGTTTGAATCTTAAGACACTTGTTGATGGAGCTTAACAACACAACAGTGTTTAGTTTATCTCAGGAAAACAGAAAATTATTTATAGGAACAGAGGCTAGAAATTACATCTACAATGCATTTTTTTTCTACCCCATTTATACCCCTTTTAGTTGGATATGAAATCCAAGACGTTTGCGGTACTGTTTTATTAGATTTTCTGCATGCAATGTGTGCATAACCATTTCCTTTATATTCTTTTAAATGTTATGCAATTTATAATATTTTCATCTTTACAGCCTTACACGTTTTTTTCTGTATTACATTTTCTTCATCGTGGTTTAACCCCAGGCAACAAATAAGCACCACACAGACTCTCACTCACCCCCTGAAGTAGGATGGGGTAGAGAATTAGAAAAGTAAAAGTAAGAAAGCTTGTGGGTTGAGGTGAGAACAGTTTCATAATTTAAATAAAGTACAATATTATTATTGTTATTATCATTATAATGAAGAACTGTAATGAAAGGAAAATTTATAAAAGAGACATAAATAAAACCCAAGAAAAACAAGTGATGTAAATGAAAAACAATTGCTCACTACCAACCAATTGATGCACAGCCTATTCCTGAGCAGGGGGTGCCCGGCCCGCTTTCCCCCTAGTTTATATGCTTAGTATGACATCATATGGTATGGAATTTGGCCAGTTTGGGTCAGCTGTCCTGGCTGTGTCCCCTCCCAACATCTTGTGCATATCCAGCCTACTCACTGGCAGGACAACATGAGAAGCTGAAAAGTCCTTGACTTGGTGTAAGCACTGCTCAGCACAACTAAAACATCAGTATGTTATCAACATTATTCTCATCCTAAATCCAAAACACAGCACTATACCAGCTCCTAGGAAAAAAAATAGCTCTGTCCCAGCTGAAACCAGGACAAAAGTGTACTTCTGCTTCCTCATGATTCAGGTCTTTCTTTTAAATGCTCCTCCACTGTGAAATCTATTCTTATTACTCTATTCTCATAAGCAGTGATTTTATTCATTATGTAAAAAGATAAAGACATAAAAATTAAGCCTTATTTCTTTTTCACGTGTATCTCAATAATTTATATTTACAAGACCTCTGTATGTTAAGTCTCACATCAGGGAAGGAAAAAGGAAATGATTTAAAAGACAGCTGGTTATTTTCTCTCAGAATATATGTGAAATCAAATAGAACACAGAGGTACCAACAGGTAACAAATATATCTAGCTTCTAGCTTACATGATTGATGAAAAAAATATTGTTTTCTGATAGTGAGAGATTATGAGATATGTTTTCCATGTTTTTCAGCTAAGTAATAAGGCAAGGCTATATGTATATTTTTAAAAAAAGATAGAAGCTATAAACATTATAAAAAACATTATTGGTCACAAATAAAGTATTGTGTATGATGTTTTTTCAGAGATTAAACTGAAGTCCATTTCACCCTGGTGTTCTTCGTCTTTTAAAGTTTTTCTTTGGATGCATCATATTCAAAGGCGCATTTGAGAACCACAATAATGGAATGGTGGAATCTACTTTATTTATTGTTTCTATTAATAAATAGTCCAGAAAGCCTTTATTCAGTCTTCACAAAAAAAAAAAAAAAAAAAAAAAAAAATTAACCCATAAATAATAAAAATCTTCATTATATCACTGTGAAAAGTGTAGAAAAGTTTAAAGAAATATGTTTAATGATATTTACCTATTTTACCCATTTTCATAGTTACAAATCAGTAAGGAAATCAAGAACCCCCAAATGAGGGGATTAATCTCAGCTGTTAGGCCTTTAATATTCATGTGTTTAGTTCAATCTATTTATGTAGCAAGTGAAAAGGGAGATTCGTGAAGGGAACACAGACTAAGGCTTGTATCTTAAATCACTGTAATGAATTTCTCCCTAGAAATATTTAGTCGACTTTAAAAAAGATGCATATGATTAAAAAAAAAAAAAAAAAGTTTTTTAAACACTAGAACCAATTCTTTGCTACCTTTATTTTTGATATTCAGTTGATTGACTGTTCAGTGTAATTTTTATTGAAGTCTATAGGAAGATTACTTTAGGAATTGTTTTCACAGAATAAGATTAAAAGTTTTTGAAGAAAAAAATTATCTATTCCCATTCTTCTTGCTTTCCTCTACTCCCCTTGCCTTCTCAAACATTGATTGAAATTTTTGTTCCAGTTGAAATCACTCAGTATTTCTATTATTTAGGACTTGAGAATAGTTAATTTTTTATTAATGATCCTGAGGACTTTGCATATAGGAGAATTGTTTAGATTTTTCTTCAGTGGAAGCTGAATAATTAATATTTTGCAGAATGGGTAAGAAAACTAAATATGCTTAATGGAAAATTAAATTTATCTAGTCAAGATTTTTTTGCTCTAAATGCACATGTGTTTCATCTATGGCATTAGGCATGCAATGGCATTACGTATTAGGCATGTAATGAAAACATAAGCAGCCTATTAGAATATTGCCATTGTGTTCTAAAACATTTTATCTTTAAAAAGACACAGTTTTAAACAAAACTCACTGATTTGAATTTGCTCAGTTGCAATCAGTACTCAACTTTTGAAATATTGCATAAGAAACAATTTAAAATTCTGATTTTGAAATCTCTTGAAAGAAAATGTCACAGACACATTCCAAAGTGGATGGATACCAAAGGTCAAATTTGCAATAAATATACTGACAGAATGAGTTTAATTAAAAGATAATAAAAAGCTATAGTTTATTGCTGATTTTAGCATGCATTAATGACATTAAGGAAACCTAAGGTGTATGTAGTGTTTCTTATTTTAACAGAATAAGAATATGCTGAATCATTTAGTATTGTATGCATGCATCACATGTTACAACACTGAAAAATTCAGTTCTGCTCATCTGCTGGTAGATCTGTTGTTCATTCAGCCATAAATATGAGTCTCGTGATTTTTTTTTACAATTATTTCAGTATGTTAGTGCTAATGGTTATGAGTGGGTGACACTGTCAGCAATCCTTTGCTTAGCATAAGGTCTTCTGTCACCTTTATTACAGAGGAGAGTAGTAGTAGCCTATTTATCCATGTAAAGGAAAGTTTTGAGATTAAATTCTTCCCTACCTTCTTATAATAAAAATAAAAAATTATGATTTTTGACTTTGACAGAAAAAAAAAAAAAGAAAGCACCATGGACAAAAAATCCTTAAAGTGGGAATTCACCAAATTCCACATTGCTTGATTCACAAAGCCAGGAACCTTATTATCCTATTAAGATTATATTATATACAGTACTTTTTTAAATCTTATGTAAAAGTCTTTCCATTTAAAAAATAATTTCATCTCTATCCATTTTATGAGTGCTGAATGCTAGCTGAAAGAAGCTGAACATTGTGTTGCTGGACAGTCATTTGACATTAAGTCAGCTTGAAGAAAGTATATGCCTTAGTGTCCTGGGCCTGGTCTTTTCCACTTTGGAACCTTAACTAGAGTGCACTGCATTCTAAATGGAAAAGAAAAAGAAGATGACAAGTTATAAGGAAACACAAGGAGATACACTATGTATTTCCTGCAAGAGTTGATTCTGAAATCTCTTTTATTCTGACTGATAAAATTAATGGAGTGATTTTTTTTTTCTTCTTTTTCCTATAGTCACTTAATCTTACTAAGAAGGGGAAGGTAGCCAAGGCAAATTAGCCAGGAGTGTGTAAAGGAGACATAATATTATAGATCCCTGATGAGAATGTAAAGTAGCATGATCTGAAGTTGTCAAACAGTTTTTTGGTTATAACTTATCAAATTATCAAAAACAAATAAAAAAATAATTTAAATACTCAGAAGAAATATTCACACCTAAGCCTGTTATCTGTAGGTGTGCATCCAGCTGTGTAAAGATGGACAAAAAACAAGACAAAGGCATTTTGAAAAGAAATATTTCTCCTTCCCTACACTCTGTCTTTCTCTAAATAGTCTACAACATCAAATTTTAAGTTTGTGACAACCTGCAAATTGTTGAACAACTGTTAATTTTACTTGACAACAAAATATACACTAATTTTGTGTTTTCAGTGACACAATGAGCATATGCTTTGGCTATGTGAGATCTCTACTTGTTTTAGCTCCAACTGGATGAATATTCCTTTGAATGTCTGCAAATGAAATGCTGTGTCAGCTATATCCCTCCTGTCCCTACAGATATGGAATATACTACTCACAAACATTACTGCACTGAGAAAGAAAGAAAGACAGGAATCTTCAAAATGAGACACAACACTTTAAAAGTAAATATTCACCATTAATAATGGCAGAATTCTATTGAGCTATGTACATATCAGGCATATTCATAGAATCATAGAATCATTCCGGTTGGAAAAGACACTTGGGATCATTGAGTCCAACCATCAGCCCTACTCTACAAAGTTCTCCCCTACACCATATCCCCCAACATCTCATCTAAATGACCCTTAAACACATCCAGGGATGGTGACTCCACCACCTCCCTGGGCAGCCTATTCCACTGTCTGACCACTCTTTCTGTGAAATTTTTTTTTCCTAATGTCCAGTCTAAACCTCCACTGTTGCAGTTTAAAGCTGTTCCCCCTTGTTCTGTCACTAATCACCTGTGAGAAGAGACCAGCACCAACCTCTCTACAATGTCCTTTCAGGTAGCTGTAGAGAGTGATGAGGTCTCCCCTTAGCCTTCTTCTCCTCAAACTGAACAGTCCCAGCTCCCTCAATCTCTCCTCATAGGATTTATTCTCCAGGTCCTTCACCAGCCTCGTTGCCCTCCTCTGCACTCGCTCCAGCACTTTGATATCCCTCTCTTATTGAGGTGCCCAAAACTGGACACAATACTCAAGGTGTGGCCTCACCAGTGCAGAGTACAGGGGGACTATCACCTCCCTACTTCTGCTGGTCACACTATTTCTAATAGAAGCCAGGATGCCGTTGGCTTTCTTGGCCACCTGGGCACACTGCCGGCTCATGTTCAGCTGCTTGTCAATTAGAACCCCCAAATCCTTCTCTTCCACACAGCTCTCCAGCCACACCTCCCCAAGCCTGTAGTGATGCATGAGGTTGTTGTGGCCCAAGTGCAGGACCTGGCACTTGGCCTTGTTGAAGCTCATCCTGTTAACATTGGCCCACCGATCCAACCTATCCAAGTCTCTCTGTAGAGCCTCCCTATCTTCATGCAGATCGACACCCCCACTTAACTTGGTGTCATCTGCGAACTTACTGTTGATACACTCTATGTCCTTATCAAGATCATCAATAAAGATGTTGAACAGAAATGGTCCCAACACTGAGCCCTGAGAAACACCACTTGTGACCGGCCAGCAGATGGATTTGGCTCCATTGACCACCACTCTCTGGGACCGTCCATCCAGCCAGTGCTTGACCCAGCAGACTGTTCGCTCATCCAGGCCATGGGCAGTCAGTTTTCCTATGAGAATTCTATGGGGAATGGTGTCGAATGCTTTTTGAAAATCCAGGTAGATAATATCAACAGCTTTTCCCTCATCCAATAGTTGGGTCATCTTGTCATAGAAGGAGATCATGTTTGTCAGGCAGGACCTGCCCTTCATAAACCCATGCTGACTAGGCCTGATCCCCTGGTTGTCCATTATATGACTTTTAATGGCACTCGACATGACCTGCTCCATGACCTTCCCTGGCACCAAGGTCAGACTGACAGGTCTATAGTTTCCTGGATCCTCCTTTCTGCCTTTCTTGTAGATGGGTGTCACATTTGCCACCCTCCAGTCCAATGGGACCTCCCCAGTTAGCCATGACTTCAGGTAAATCATGGACAGTAGCTTGGCGAGCACATCTGCCAACTCTTTCAGCACGCTTGGGTGTAACCCATCCGGTCCCACAGACTTGTGTGCATCCAAGTGGTGTAGCAGGTCTCTGACCATCTCCTCTTCCACTGTGCTGACCTCATTCTGCTTCCCCTCCCCATCTCCTAGCTCATGAGTCTGGGTGTCCAGGGAACAGCCAGTTCCACTGCTAAAGACTGAGGCAAAGGAGGCATTGAGCACCTCAGCCTTTTCCTCATCCTTAGTTACCATGTTTCCCTCTGCATCCAGTAAAGGAGGGAGATTTTCCCTAATCCTCCTTTTGCTGTTATTGAATTTATAGAAACACTTTTTGTTATCCTTAACAGTTGTAGCCAAGTTGAGCTCTAGCTGCGCTTTGGCTCTCCTAATGTTCTCCCTGCATAACTTCACAACGTCTTTATAGTCTTCATGAGAGACCTGATCCCTCTTCCAAAGACAATAAATTTTGCTTTTGTTCTTGAGATCCAGCCAAAGGTCCCTGTTTAGCCAGGCCGGTCTCCTTCCCCGCCTGCTTGGTTTTCAGCACATGGGAACAGCCTGTTCCTGTGCCTTTAAGACTTCACTCTTGAAGTATGTCCAGCCTTCCTGGACTCCCATATCCTTCAAGGCAGCCTCCCAAGGGATTTTGTTAATCAGTTTTTTGAACAGGTCAGAGTTAGCCCTCCGGAAGTCTAAGGTGGCAGTTTTACTAACCCCTCTCTTTGTTTCTCCAAGGATCAAAATCTCAATCATCTCATGATCACTGCACCCTAGACGGCCTCCAACCTTTACTTCCCCCACAAGCTCTTCCCTGTTCACAAGAAGCAGGTCCAGGAGGGCACCTTCCCTGGTCAGCTCACTCACCAGCTGTGTGAGGAAGTTATCCTCCACACATTCCAGGAACCTCCTGGATTGTTCCCTCTCTGCTGTGCTGTGATCCCAGCAGATACCCAGGAGTTTAAATTCCCCCACAAGAACAACAGCAAGTGACTGCGAGATTTCTCTCAACTCTGTATAGAAAGCTTCATGCACCTCACTGCTTTGGTTGGCAGATCTATAGCAGACTTCCACAGCAAGATCTGCTTTATTGGTCCTTACCCTAATCCAAACATCCTCCACCCTGTTTTTACTATACTTGATTTCTGAGCTGTCATAGCATTCTCTAACATACAGGGCCACTCCACCACCTCTCCTTCCCTGTCTATGCCTCCTGAAGAGCTTGTAGCCATCGATTGCTGCACTCCAGTCATGTGAGGCATCCCACCACGTTTCTGTTGTAGCTACTATGTCATAGTTCTCGTGCTGCATCATGGCTTCAAGCTCCCCCTGTTTGTTGCTCATACTGCGTGCATTGGTATAGATGCACTTGAGATGAGCTAATGAATCCAACACCTTTTTGTGAGTGTGGGCCCCATTCCCTACCAGACCCTTCTCAGGTGCTTCCACGGTTCTTAAACAGCTTTCCCTTCTCTCAAATGAAGTGGCAGAGGGAGAGCCCTCACCAGTCCACCATCCTTCAAGCTTTGGCATGCTTCCCTTGACCTTATTCCTAACAGGCCCAGTGATCTCCCTGTACCCCCTCATATCTAGTTTAAAGCCCTGTCAATAAGCCCTGCTAACTCCTGCCCCAGAATCCTTTTTCCCCCTCTGTGACAGCTGCATCCCCCCTGTCTCATTTGTCGCCAGCAGACCAGGTGCCTTATAAACTTTGCCATGATCAAAGAACCCAAAATTGCGACGGTGGCACCAGTCTCTGAGCCACGTGTTAATCAGATATGTTTTCCACCCTCTTTCAGTATTTTCCCTTCCACTTGAGGGATTGATGAAAACATGACCTGAGCTCCCGAGCCTTCAAGTAGCGACCCCAGTGCCTTGAAGTCCTTTTTGAGTGACTTTAGACTTCTCTCTACCACCTCAGCATTACCTGCCTGGATAACCAACAAAGGGGATTAATCAGAGGTCTGCACCAGAGCAGTAACCCTCCTTTTAATGTCTCTAATCCGTACCCCTCAGAACAGAGTCACCCACAACAATTACTCTCCTTTCTTTCTTAATTGAAGAAGTTGCAAGTCGTAGGGCTGAGGGACAAGCTGTGGATGACTCACCAGATGGGTCATAATTTCCATCTTCATTTAGCTGGCCGTCTACTTCCAAAGCCTCATACCTATTGTATAATGACAACTGGGAAGGTGAGTGGGGCCGAGAAGGTTTTTGCTTGCCTTTCTGAGGAAGGACCTGTCTCCATTCCCCCTTGTCCTCCACATTCCCTCCTTCTGCCTGGTGAGAGGAGGGGAGGGAGTCATGTATTTCTTGTAGAGCCTCTACTTATTGTTTCTCCCTCAAACTAGAATACCATTAAGAAGATTTTATTTGTCTCTTAATTAAGGCAAAACTAATATTGAAAATATTACTAAATAGAAATGTATACTTTATCAAAAATAATCAGCCCTTTTCAATATATGAATAGTTGGTAATAAATGTTGATGACCTTGTGAGTGGGCCAAATTTATTTTGAATAAAACTGTATACACTGTTAAGAGTGAACGTGGTTTTGTGTTTAGATTCTGACCTAAATGCAACTTCTTGGTTTGTAATTGAGCATAAAATAAAAAGTTATTATAAAATATATTTGATTCTTGAATTATATTCTTGAAGTCTTTTGGTTTGAAATGGTGGATGTTGTTTGATTGTTTATTTTTTCTATTTTTTTTTTTATGCTTTTTCCAGTTACTTGAAAACTAAAATAATGAAATGAATTGAACATCTGAGAAGGCAAGAAAGCTGTTGTTTTCTTCATAACTTTTACTAGAAAGTGTATACTTGTTTAGCTAATGGATCAGAAAAACTCTGATACATGTTCAGTTCCTTCGTGTCCTGGAGAGACAAGAAATTCTGCCACTAGTACAATGAGCTTCAACAGTGCTGCTAGTTTTTCAGCTGCTTCACCAGAATCACAGTTCTGTGCAACTCTGCTGATGTCTCTCTTTACCTTTGGTTGGATTTTGAGATAGTACTGTGACCAGAAGAAAAGCATCAAGGACTTGCTATTTAAATTTCTGACATGAATAATGATAAAGGCTGCTTCTCCATCCTGCCCATTAATTTCACTTCCTATATGAAGGCAGACAGCTGCTCAGAGTCCAAGGTGGCACTGTTCTTTTCAGTAATTCATCAGTTACTTTTGAAAGCTTTGTGGGAGATCTGGAGAAAGATTTGTTAATTTGTGATTGGAGCTGCAGCACAGAGATAAATGCAGTTTTTTAAAAATGATTACTAGTTAGCTGCATCAGAGTGAGTAAAACCAGCTAATTAGGTTACTTGCTTCAGTTCAATAATATAGCAAACAAGCATAACAAACTTTATCCTAAGGAAAACAGTCGCATATGCTTGAATTTGCATATGCATATGCACATGCATATGCTTGAAAACAAATTCTCATGTCATTAAGAAAGTTTTCTTCCAAATAGCAGCAATGTTCTACTACATTGACGGTAAATCAGATTTTATCTGTAATCCTTTGGAAAATATTAAACAGTAATGTACCTCCTTTTTTCCCCTTTCTTATTTAAATACAAATGGTATGTCAATGGCAACAAAAAGATTCAGATTAATTCTTCAAAGACTCTTTCAAAATACTTAGGATTGTCTTTCTCATATTGAATTCTAATCCTTCATGTAAGAAATTAAATGAAACATTATATGTACATTTTCAAACTTTTTGTTCCATATCTTGAGCACTGAACAAGTGTTCAGAATATATAGTTAAAACATATTTTGTTGGGCAAGAGAGAAGAAATGCCAACCACATATACATTCATGATTCTGCATATTTTGCTCATCTTTCTTTGTGTTTATGCAAAACCACAAAGAAATATGAACAAAACACGTTTGGAATCATGATTGTGGAAAATACTATGAGTTAGATGAGTCTCCATAGTACAATCCTATTTCGCCTATGTTCTCATGTGTTCTCCAGTATGAAGACAGTAGTAGGATAAATGCATATAATGATGTATTTTTACCATCCTTCACACCAAGGAAAACTGCATTATTCAGTCATGTTCTAAAGTAGCAAAGTCGCTCAGATGAAAAAGTCTACTATGTTTCAGGTGTCCAAGACTTTCTTTGCAATCTGTTCAAAATATCTATCAATCAATCAGCTAGATTTATCTGTAAACTTCCTTTACACTGTTACTGGTCAGACTGACATGAGTCTTGTTCCATAATCAGTAATTCTGCGTTGCTGGTCCCCTGATGTTTCACACCAGGCTCAACTCTTGATAGGGGTTTCCTTGATTTGTGGAACAGAAATTTTAATTTCTAAAACAGGGTTTCTGTTCAGCATAAAATGTATTTCCAAAACAGAAAGTAACAACTCATGTACATTAGACTTTAAGACTGCTCAGGGCTGGCTTTTCTCTTTGCAGGGGAGATGAGAAACTTTTTAATACTTCAGTTGGGCTGGTTTAGAATGTAAGTGTTTCTACTTTTTCCTTGCTTATTTGTTTCACCTCTCCAATGACCCATAAAGAGTAAATAGATAGACACAAGAGGGAACCTTTATTAGAGGACAACAAAATTCTTGGAAGCTCGGCAACAAACATAAGAAAACTACTTGGAATATAAGGTAAGAGCTGAATAATTCTGAATTACTTTTGATGATTGAATGCTTTTATGGTACTGTCAAAACACTCTAAGTTAGAATATAAGAGTTCTATTGATGCTGTTTGAAAGAAAAATATGCCATTGACAAACTTGCAAATAATAGGTATATTAGTCAGACTCAGGATTGGCCTAAGTTTGGCTAGAGAACAGGGGAAAAAATGTGTCAAGTTTTTGGATAACTTTGTGAATTAAATTATTTCACTGCAGTGAAAATGAAGCTATGGCATGTGGGCCGACCCGGTATTTTTGTAGAAGCAATTGTGAACATGAATTTATTTGCACTGCAGTTCTATATTCCTCTACTCATCATATTAGAAAACAGAATTCAAGTTAAAAGTTTAAAAATTTGAAAAAAAGTGTACAGTAGAAGTTTGTTACAGAAGAAGAAAAGTTTTTTCTCATATTATTAAATTCCTCCCCCCCAGGACACTTATATTGGTTACACTAATCTGCATTATCTGTAATTTAATGACTGATCCTAAGATTCCTGATTTCTATTTTTCTGTTTTAATTTCCAAATAGTTCAATCTGTTCTCTCTATGTCTGAAAAAAAAAATGCACTGTAATATATACTGCAATATCTCCATCTACAGACATGCTACAGTGTTGCTTAGGGACTGAGACAAATATTTTTTTTTACATTTAATACAATTTGTGAGACTTAATCTTCATGTTCTGTTACAAATATTTAGTCTACAAAAGAACAAAACTAGTGTGAGAAAAGCTTCCCACAGTAGGTTCTATGTGAAATCTTCAATTACCTGTTAGTAAAACAAGATGTAAGAGGAGGAGTTCACCCTTCAGTCCTTTATATCTTAATTTACGAGTGTGATGCATCAAGCAATCGAACAGGAGATATGTATTATTACATATATACAAAAAATGTACTGATTTGTAAATCTTCCCATTTGCATCTTTAGAGGTAGAAGACCTGCTGTTCATCAGGATGGCAAGGGAAAATAAACCAATGGAGCTACATCATGTCCATTATAAGCTCTACTGTGATTCTCTGAACACAAATAATAGTAAGGCAAAAATAGTAAAAAAGGTGTCTTGCATGTACTGGCTATATATGCCATTGTATCAATATGTATGTTTCTTTACTTCTGTCAACATTTTCAGCCTTTAAATCTCAAAACATATTTTAGAATTGCATTATGTTTTGTGTTAAATTAAACACTCACAGGATGTTTTAAATTTCAGCTTGTCTGTCAATTAAGACTTTTCAATGGTTTAAGTATGCAGTTGACCTTGCACAAGTATAAACATCAAATAAATCCCGAGACATTTAGCTCAACCTGAAGTGGTGACAAAGCAAATGCACTGTCAAAGCCTCTGTTCTTCAAAGCCATGCACTGCAGGACAAAAGTAGGGATTTGTGGTTCACTCTCTTAGGGGTATGTATACATGTAAACATAAATGTGTAAACACATTCAAAACTATATTTTAAGTGTGCAATTTTTGTCCCTAAATGTCTATGCATGAAATAAGCCCCGGACTTATGTGTTTGTTTTGGTTGTTCTGGGCCTGAAGGGAGTAGTCCAGATTATCACACATTATTCATCTTGGTGCAAAACATTAATCAATTTCTTAAATTCCATACTAGATTTAAAAAAAAAAAATTCTTATGGGACATTTCCCACATAATGTATAAACAGTGCCAAATATCTGCATCATACTCAAAGTTAATTGCCAGATACTGTGTACACACCACCAAATATCAGTCTCCATCAGGTGCCTCACTCCTGTGGGAATGTATGTTTTTGAAGTCAAGATAAAAGGAGATTCATAGAACCACCATGTTTTATATTTTTCTTTCTTAATAACATGTTATGAAAGCTTCTGGTCTGCAGGTTCAATATTATCTGCAGTACCAAAAGCAAGATCTTTGAAAGCATTTGTATTTAAGGTAAAGATAACATCTAGTGTCAGCTCAGTTTCACTGTTGGTTTGCTTTCTTAATTTTAAAAGTAATTCAGTGAGAATATTCAGTATTCTACAACATATACTTTCCTTACCTCAGTTTAATTGTATTACAATGAGTGCAAGATCTCAACTGTGGAATAGGGAGCTGTGAATACTGAGTTTCATTATGCTAGAAATCTTAATTTAAGCTCAGTTTCATTGTTGGTTTACCTTATCAAAATGCTCTCCAGCAAGCTGAGCTGACGAGATAACACAGAATGGAATATTTGTTATCACCCGCCAAGTACATAAACACAGAACAAAAGTAAATAACTGTCATCCCAAAATTAACATACTCTTCCCTAAAGAACTGCTGTTCATAAACATCTAATTAATTCAATAAAGGTATGACTGGGTATATTCAATAGAGGAGACTGCTCGGGTTTTTTTTGTCCTCTTATGGAAAAAGATGTGGAGGGGAAGTAATTTTATTGGTAGCACTTCTGAAAATTCTTAAAATCCGTTTTGAAATTACTAGAATTTTACCTCTCATATCACTTATATCTTTTTTATATATATATATAAAACCTAAACCTATTAATATAATTTTTACTCAATGTGTGGTTTATTAACATCTCAGTATGTTACATATTACATCATCTTAACATAATAAGACAACTGCAAAACTGATAATGGCATGGTCATTCATCTAAATCAGCACATGATTTTTCAGAACAATTTAGACAATCTCTTTTGTTTTGTTTTGTTTTGTATTGTATTGTTTTCCTTTACCTGCCCATAAAGTCATTCAAGTGATCGTTTACTTAGTTAAGGTTTCAGCCTAACTTTCCTAATTTATTCAAAGTCCAGTCTATGTGTGCATATTTAACTCTCTGCAGCTATAAAAGCTTGACAATGCAGGTGCAGCTAGTTCAAAGGAAAACATAATAAAAGGTTTTACTGTTTTTTTCAAATTCTATAAGTGGATATTTAAATATTTATTTTCATGTTTATTGTATAAAAACATAATTATATAATAAGCAAGCCTTGCTTTATCAGTACTGTAAGAATCAGTCATACTCACACATAAGTCAATGTCAAAGTGTTGCTAAGTTTGAGTGAATAATACTGTGCCCCAGCTAAGTAAATGATCATGTTTTCGTTATGTCAGAAAAAATACACAGTATTTCTAGCTCTATTCACATGGATAATTTTTAAATTACTGTAGAAGAACTTCTAAGTATAGGAAACATCTTAAATTGAACATGAACAATCTCATAACCCCAAGCTAAAATTCCTACTATGATAAAAATGTGGCCTCTCATTTTAGCAAATAAAGGAAACAAAGCCAGGCATGGATACTGATTTTGAAAATAAAGACACTAAGGAGAATATATTAAGCTGAAGTCTGGACATCTTAGGAACATGTTGAGAACTCTTTTTTTTTTTAAAGTTCTCTCACAGATGAAGAACATTTAGAATACCAGATGTGCAACTAGCAAATTGCATTACATGTTACTACATGTGCTAGACACTGTCTTTATTTTTTTATTCATTACTGTTGAGCTTGTTTTATCTGTGGCTACATCTATTTGACAGCTGTTAAATCATTTTGATTGGATTCATATACATGCATATTGTGTATTGACATATTACATTATAATGTCTACAGTAGCTAGATAGATAGACAGACAGACAGATGTTGATGTTGTGTGGCAAAGCTGCCTAACTCTCTTATCTGTTTTTATCTGTCTATGAAATTGCTCATTGCTGGCAAGATCAGATATTCTACATAGAACAGCAGACCTCTGATCACCTTAATGTGTTTTCATGTCTTGCCAGATGTCAGCTGAGGCACAGAACTGTTCACATATATAAACTTACACAGAAGACTAGCATTTGTCATGTGCTGAGTGTAGTGTAATGTTACTGTTGTACAGTAGATTCAAAGTAACCCACAAGTATTTGTTCATGTGTCTAAGTCCTTAATCAAACCAACACAAAAAAAAAAAAAATCCATCAGTGATAGTAATTATAACATCTCTAACATGTTTTCAAAAGAAAACATTTAAATATCTTTCAATGCTGATTTATAAGTATTTAAGAATTGATTGTACTTTCATAGATATTCAGTGGGAACTTCTGTGGTTGCAACTGAAAACTAAATAGCTTTACTACTACTTCTACCACTACAACAACAAAAAATGTCTATATTCCTATTCTTTAGACTTGCATTAATTCTCAGTGTTTTAGTTAATAAACCATATCCCATGCCCATTCCTTCTCTGGTGCATGTTTATGTGAAGAGTCTAGTCCAGCTAGGGTGACCTAGAAAGGCTGGAAAGGAAAAAAAGAATCTTATCAACTCTGAAACATCAGGAAGTATGTAAGCACATATTCTTAAAGTCTGGTTTGAATTTAGGGAGTCTGTCTCCATTAGTAGTGGAGTTAGATAGACAAAGGAAAGAGGCCTTAGTTGGCAGAATTTGACTTTTGCAATTCTTTAAATAGCAGTTCAGACAGTGCTAAACAAACTCTGTCAAACTCTGTAAATATAAGCCTTTTGGTGACTAAAGCCTTTAGGTATCTCTATATTTAGGTAACTGACTATATAGTGATTTAATTTAAACTTCCGGAAACATGATACTGTGGATTTAGTGCCCTGGATTGGTCTCTAGTCTTCATGATTCAAAAAACCTTAAGCTATACAACTGAGGTAAAAGCTGCTGCTTATGAAGCTCAGAAAACAGGAAACATGAAAGCAATCAGCACTTTTCAGTGATGTCTCCACTTCCTCCCTCTCTCTTGGTTTAGCCTGTTGGAAAGATGCTCAGTAGGATTCTTAGACTTACTTGAAATCTATTGCAACACAGTCACTGGCTCTTCTTGGAAAGGATTTAAGGTAGTGTCAAGAGCTTGACAATCATATGCTTAAAATCTTGCTGTTTCTAATAAACTCAGTGAAAAATATTGCCCAGATATTGGTTAAACTGAATAAGAAAAAGTTCAGCTGTGGTGGGTTAACCTTGGCTGGCCATGAGGTGACCACCAAGCTTGTCTGCTACTCCCCCTCCTCATCTGGACAGGGGAGAAAAAATATAATGAAAGGCTTGTGGGTCAAAGTAAGGACAGGGAGAGATCCCTCAGCAGTTACCATTATGGGCAAAACAGACTAGACTTTGGGGAAATTAATTTAATTTATTACAAATCAAATCAGATTAGGATAATGAAAAATAAAACCAAAGCTTAAAACCTTCCCCCCACCCCTCCTTTCTTCCCGGGCTCAACTTCACTCCCAATTTCTCTCTCTCCTCCACAAAAGTGGTGAAGGGAGATGGGGAATATGGGTTGCAGTCAGTTCATCACCCATTGTCTCTGCTCCTCCTTCTTCCTCACACTCTTTCCCTGCTCCAGCATGGCATTCCTCCCATGTGAGACAGTCTTTCACGAACTTCTCAACGTGACTCCTTTCCACAGGATACAGTCTTTCATGAACAGACTGTTCCAGCATAAGTCCCTTCCATGGGGTCAAGGTCCTTCCAGGAACCCCTTCCAGCATGGGCTTCCCACGGGTTCACAGCCTCCTTCAGGCACATCCACCTTCTCTGGCGTGGGGTCTTCCACGGGCTACAGATGGAGATCTGCTCCACCAATAACCTCCACGGGCTGCAGGAGCACAGCCTGCCTCACCATGGGCTGCACCACGGGCTGCAGGGGAATCTCTGCTCTGGCACCTGGAACACCTCCTGCCCCACCTTCTTCACTGACCTTGGTGGCTGCAGAGTTGTTTCACTCACATATTCTCACTTCTCCCTTTCCTGATTGCCGTTGCACAGCAGTTTTTTTCCCATTCTTAAATATGTTATCATAGACATGCTACCATCATCACTGATGAGCTTGGCCTTGGCCAGCAGCGGGTCTGTCTAGAAGCTGGTTGGCATTGGCTCTATCGGACGTAGCAGAAGCTTCTAGCAGCTTCTCACAGAAGCCACCCCTGTAGCTCCCCTGCTATCAAAGCCTTTGGATGCAAACCCGATGCATTTGCTCATGAACAGAACTGTTTAAGAAGTATCTGATGGCAATTTCTTTTATTTTTCTGAACGGAAAATACATCTCCAAGTAATAAATGTTTTGTACTGAGGTTAAACTGTGAGCTTGTTAACAAAATATTTCTTTTCACAGAATCACAGAATCATCAAGGTTGGAAAACACCTTGAAGATCATCTAGCCCAACCATTACCTAACATTCTCAGTTCTCAACTACACCATATCCCTAAGCGCTATGTCGACCCAACTCTTAAACACCTCCAGGGATGGGGACTCCATCACTGCCCTGGGCAGCCCATTCCAATGCCTAACAACCCGTTCTGTAAAGAAATGCTTCCTAATATCCAGTCTAAACCTTCCCTGGCACAATTTGAGGCCATTACCTTTTGTCCTATCACTTGTTACTTGGTTAAAGAGACTCGTCCCCACCTCTCTGCAACCTCCTTTCAGGTAGTTGTAGAGGGCGATGAGGTCTCCCCTCAGCCTCCTCTTCTTCAGACTAAACAACCTCAGTTCCCTCAACCACTCCTCATAAGACCTGTGCTCCAGACCCTTCACCAGCTTCATTGCCCTTCTCTGGACATGCTCGAGTAATTCCGTGTCCTTTTTGTAGTGAGGGGCCCAAAACTGAACACAGGAATCAAAACTGAACACAGGTGTGGCCTCACCAGTGCCGAGTACAGGGGTAAGATCCCTTCCCTGTCCCTGCTGGCCACGCTATTTCTGATGCAAGCCAGGATGCCATTGGCCTTCTTGGCCACCTGGGCACACTGCTGGCTCATGTTCAGCTGGCTGTCAATCAACACCCCCAGGTCCCTCTCTGACTGGCAGCTCTCCAGCCACTCCTCCCCAAGACTGTAGTGCTGCTGGGGGTGGTTGTGGCCCAAGTGCAGCACCCAGCACTTGGGCTTATTGAAACTCCTACAGTTGGCCTTAGCCCATTGATCAATCCTGTCCAGATCTCTCTGCAGACCCTCCCTACGCTCGAGCAGATCATTACTCTCACCCAACTTGGTATCATCTCAAACTTACTGAAGGTGCACTCGATCCCCTTGTCCAGATCATCAATAAAGATGTTAAACAGGAGTGGCCCAAACACCGAGCCCTGGGGGGCACCACTCGTGACCGGCTGCCAACTGGATTTAACTTTTTTCACCACAACTCTTTGGGCCCGGCCATCCAGCCAGTCTTTTATTCAGAGAAGCATGTGCCCATCCAAGCCACAAGCAGCCAGTTTCACCAGGAGGCTGAGCGGTGACCTCATCGCCCTCTGCAACTACCTGAAAGGACATTGCAGAGAGATGGGGATGAGTCTCTTTAACCAAGTAACAGGAGATAGGACAAGAGGGAACGGCCTCAAGTTGTGCCAGGGAAGGTTTAGACTGGATATTAGGAAGTAATTCTTTACAGAACGGGTTGTTAGGCATTGGAATGGGCTGCCCAGGGCAGTGGTGGAGTCCCCATCCCTGGAGGTGTTTAAGAGTCACGTTGACATGGCGCTTAGGGATATGGTGTAGTCGAGAACAAATATTGAAGTTTTTTGCATGAAAAACAGTACAGAAATGTAGTGTGTTGTGTTTGTTATCAAATTTCTGAATTTATACATCTGCAAAGGGTGATCTGCTCAGTGTTGTACTTGTTTTCAGAATTAATGTATAATAATTGTAGTATATTTTTATGTTTATATAAATTGTGCAGAACTTTTTTCTCCAAATATCTGGTATCCAGTAATTAAGATAATTAGATAGTTAATATACTGAAATTGATTGCTCTGATGAGATATTATGAATAGCATACTTCCTTTACCAAAAAAAAATTAGTAAAGTAATCAGTTTTGACAAGGTGGAAGAATCAAGAAACAGAAGAAGGTCTTCATGGTAAGTAGTAAACAGCAGCTGCTGTTACGTTGCATATACTCTTGCTTTGCATTAGCTTTCTTTTTACACTAAATGAAAGAAAAATTTTGCAGCTTTGTGAATACAAATATTGAAATATTTTTAATTTTTGCCATTAAAAAATATAAAAACTAAAACCTATGTAATAGGACAAGCTTATCGTAAATTATTTCTTCCTTCACTGTTTGTGAGGAATGTGGTACTTTAGGGGTCAAATTCTCCTAATGAGTGTTAGTGGGGACAGGAGAAGGAAAAAAGATCTAGAATGGAGGGAAATTACTGTTGACGGGAGGAAAAGAAGGAGTGCACTAAAATATTCTAGAACTTTTACACTGATCTCATTTGGGTTTTATCTGAGAACCTGGACAAATTTAATTGTCTGTTGTTTTCATGCTTTTCTTGATTCATTTGTGTTTAACTCCCATTTTTTCTCACTACACTGAACTTGTACTCTGACTGCAGATTGCCATTGAAATATGGAATGTACAAGGTACTAAAGTGATTCAACTCATTAGGTAGGTTTCTTCATCTAAATGTATGTAGCCATTGTGAACCTATAAAGAGTTTTAACTGGAATATAGATAAAACACCAATTAGAGGTATAAGTAAATGTGCATTTATGTATAAAAATGACCTTTTATAATTATCATTACTTCCTAAAACATGTTTAGATGATTGCTATTATCTGTTTACTAATTTTGTCAATGAGGTGACACACACAGGTTCACTGTGGGGAATCTCTACAATGTCTTTCAAGTATTCTATGAGTCGGAGACTCTTATTTTCTGCTTCATGGTGTGCGGTAAGAACTACAATAACAATAATCTAGAGGTAATTACTGTCTCTAAATTACTTCAGTTGAGCTTTCTCTGCAAATTTACACACTAATTTCTCAAAAGACAGTGCACAGAATCTGTTTCAGAGGGGAAAAACAGCTTCTGAGAAATTAAAAGTTTTTTGTTTGTTTGTTTCTCTCAAATGAAATCAATAGATTTGTGAACAAGTTAAGTATTTTCTGTGTGTAAAACACATATCCAGTTATTTTGTGTGTACAAAAAAGGGAGAATTCTGTGTAAGTCCTGTGATGTTCCATTTGCTTGGGTAATGACCCTGTTTTATTTGTTCACAGTTGTGACAAATGCATCTGCAAAGCTCTAAAAGTGAGTGCTAACAAACCTGTTTACAAATCTGAGTTTTCAAATAAGTAGTGACATAAACAACTAAGAGGAAATATCTCTCTGGTAGAGAAAGTATATATAGAGATAAACATATAAATAAGCAAATAATCAAATTAGACATGTGTCTAAGTAGTTATAGGAAGCTGATATTTCCATAAACCACAGGTATTAGTTGTGAGTCTGTTCCTTTTATGGCTAAGCAAGGAGCTTTTGAGGAATAGCGAAGAAACCATTTGTACTTCTCAACTCATAAAATGAGGTTAAAATACAGATCAGAAATTTGCTGGAACTAAAGGATAGAATTTAGTCAGATCATGTGTACTGAATTTCAGAAGAAAATCTGAAAACTAGGTAGACTCAGCACTGGCTTACACACATGTAGTCCTCTAAAGTCATTATGTGAAATGAATCTGTGTAGATTAGATTTTAGCATCTTTAAATTACATTGACAAATATGCATGTTTCTTCCTGAATATATAATTTTGTCCATTTATTACATGGATATGAGACTCCTTTCTAGTACCTTAAAGACTGAGCAGAAAAGTTTGGTGTACATCTATATCTAAGTTTCAGTTCTGATCAGATTACAGCTTCAAGTTAATCATCTCCCAGGTTATCTGTTGTTATCTGTGACTGGCAAATAAACTCCTGTTTTGGAAGAAGACTCAGTGAAGACGAGCAAGGGATATGTGCCCATGAAGCTCAGGGAAAAATGTAGGACGTGAATGATTGTAACTCTTGTAAATAAAGCTGACTTTATCTCAATACAAAGGGGACCAAAGAGTGTGGTCTTTATTTTAGATAAACAGATATGTCAGTTGGGTGGATCAGTTGACTATATCACAGTTAAATGGATCAGCTGGTGGTGTAAATGTTTTTCCCTGAGTTCAGTAAAAGACTGCGAATGTATCCCTGAGTTAACCAGACCAATCTGGGGGAAGTGTATACATGGCTCAGCCCAACACAGAGTATAAAAACTAAACAACAAACAAAAGAATTTCAATGAGAGCAATGGGCTTGAGCTGGCTTCAACCAATGTATTCCTTTCTGGTGACTGGGGTTGCCCAATGCCATGACAGTGAGCATATTATAGACACTGGTAATGGGAATGAAACAAAAAGGTTCACTTAACAGTTAGAATTCGATATGACTGTTAAGCAGGTATTCTTTATTAACAATGCTGGGCAGCATTAGGGATCGCTCCACCACAAGTGCCGCATCTACTAATAAAACGCTCTAATATACACAAAAAATATACATATTCATCAGATTTCCTGGAAAAGGTAGTCTTATGCTAATGGATTCTCAGAATTCATTTACATCATCTGAGCATGTGTAGTAAAAATAGAGTGAGGGTCTTCCCCCTATCCTGGGTGTCCACATAGTCTTCCTCACACGGTCCGCTGGTTGAACTTTAGGTTTCCCGTGTCCATATAGGGTCATGGAGTTACCTCATCCATCCCTCAGCTCCTGTTAGTTCCAAGGAGGGGGTAGTTTAAACTGGCTTCCAGTCGCTTATTTTGACACTGGTGTCTTCTCAGGCGCTTGTTTTTAGGTCTCTGTTATCAAGCATGTACTCAGGGAGTTTACCAGACTGTCCAAAGCCTGTTTTATCTCCACTAGGCAAGGAGTTACAGGTTTCAAAATATTTTACAAGTGGGTAACGACTACAGGGGGTAGTTAGGAAAAGACTATAAATGGAATTTTATATATTGCAGTAAAATACAGGAAAAATAAAAGCTAGCAAAACACAAGTGATGGTTAACAGTTAAACTAAATGCCCTGCTTTACGGGTTTCTATACATTAACAAGGTCAGGAGGTATTGTAATTTTAAGTATACTTTCAGCAACCTCCCTTCAGGAATCTCATTGGTATTGTAATTAAACTGTGTATTGCAATTGCTATATTTTGCTGAGTGTAACTTACATTTGTATTGTGTTTTCAGTATATTTTCTATCACTCTGCCAAATCAAAAATCCCACGTAACATCCAATATTTTCAAATAAGTAAATTTGACATTAAACATTACACCCCTCACACATGGAATTCTAGAAGAACCTGGTCAGAGAGTATTGGACTGTAACACTACTATGCATTATTTCCACTTTGAGAATCACATTGTAATTATTTTTGGAAGAAACATGGCTGAAAGAAGTTCTTCAAGAGTGTACTTAATACACTTAAATTACTAATAAGTGTTTAGTTTGTAAGAGCAGACTAGAGCTAGTCTAAAGTGAAGAAAATTACTCATTTCCTGAAGTCTTGTCTTCCCATCACTCCCTTCCAAAAGATTGAAATAGTTCTCAAGAAAACTTATTCTTTCAATAAATACAAAATTACTAAAGTGTTGTGGTTTGAGCACAGAGGGTAACTGAGCTCATTCCTTCCCCCTCAGGAATAGGAAGAAAAAAATACAACAAAAGGCTCCAGAATCAAGACAAGGACAGGGAAGGATGACTCACTAATTATGGTCATGGGCAAAAGAGACTCATTAAGGGAAGTAAAAGAACATCAGTTTAATTAAAACACCACCACCACTTAACAAACAGAGTAGGACATCGAGAAGTATAACTACATCTTAGAAACACCTTCCCACCACCCCTCCCTTCTTCCTGGGCTCAGCTTTGCTCCTGATTTCTCTATGTCTTCCCCACCAGCAGTGTAGGGGGAGTACATTGTTTCTGATGCTCCTTCCTTCGCAGGGGGAGGACTTCTCGCACTCTTCCCCTGCTCCAGCACGGAGTCCCTCTCATGGAGAACAGTCCTCCATGGACTTTCTCAAACATGAGTCCTTCCCATGGGCTGTAACTCTTCCTGAGCTGCTCCAGCGTGGGTTCTTCCTTCATGTTGTAGCCCTTCCAGTGACAAACTACAAAAACAGGGGCTTCCCTCACAATCACGGACTTCTTTGGGTGCATCCACCTGCTCCAGTGTGGAGTCCTCCATGGGCTGCAGGTGGGCTTCTGCTCCACTGAGGACCTCCATGCAGGGCAGGGGGACAGCCTGTCCTCTCACCAAGGGTTGCAGGGGAGTCTGCTCTAGTGCATCTTCCCCTCTCTTTCTTTCTTTCACTGACTTCAGTGTTTGCAGAGGTGTCTCCCTCATAACTCCTCCTCACAACTCCAACTCCTCCTCCCAGATTCCCCTTCTTAAATATGTTATCACAGAAGCATGGCCACCATCACTAACTGGCTCGGCCTTGGCCAGAGGCAGGTCTGACTTGGAGCTGGGGGAGCTTTGAGAAGCTTCTCACAGGGGGCAACTGCTGTAGCCCCCTCCCCTGCTACCAAAAACTCTGCCACACAAACAAATCCAACTCATAAGGCCAGAAGAGACTATTATTGTTATCAAGTGAGATATATATAACAGGCCAAAGAAATGTTCAAATTAGAATTATAAGTAACATTTTTATCCTAAGAAAGAAGAATTCAGATGAAGAAAATTTTATGTTTATTTTCAGCACACTTTTTTTTCCTTTAGAAAGTATATTTTCAGGCATATTCACCTATATATCTGGTTGTTCTTAAGAACTTTTAAATTTTAATATATAACATTATATATATATATCAATATTTGATTGTGATCCTCTCAAGTACTACAGTGGCTTTTTTTTTTAGCAGAATGAAGGTTAAATGCTGATGCAGAATAACATTGCACCCAGATTAATTGTTTCATGCAATATCATTCAATATCACAATATTTAAAACCTTAAACCTAAAATATTGATAGTATGAACAAAAGGTCTGTTTCTGCAAGTTGTTCCACATTTAACAAATCTCAGAAGTCAATTAAAATATGTTCATAAGAGTCAGTTACATTAGTTACTAGTACTTTGAGATCTCCAAAAAAGAAGATTAAACAGTAAGAGTTTCACTACGCTTTGCATTTCGGAGGGAGGAGTTCCTTCATGCCCCAAGAAAGGATGAGTTTTTCTCCATATGGTAGTTAATGAGAGGAAAATTCACTGTAGTCATGCTACTGAAGAAATCAAAGTGAGTCAGGTAGCCAAATCAAACTGATTTTTTTCACCAAGATTTAGGTACTTATATTTCTTAAGAAGCATCTTTGAAATTTTATCCCTCCAAGATTTCTGGATTTTCTCAGGTTTGTTCTGTGGTTATAAACCAAAATGTGTTTATTATTCATTATTATATTGCCATAAATCAGACTCTACCTTTTTTATTTCTTCTGCTTCTTAATCTCTTCAAGCAAAAGAAAACATAGAAGATATTTAACTACTTAAAGAGATTCGTCTATCTGCTAGACAAGTTAATCGAGATGGGGTGCTTACATAAAGTGGGTTTTTCTCTGCAGTCACCTATTCTTTTCCTTGATTCTTACCTTCTCTTTCAGAAAATGATAGTGGGATTAATTTCATCTGACTACTCTATTTTATGGCTAATTTTAGCATGATTTAATCATCTGGATTGTCTCTGTGATGAATAAAGAAGGATAAATGCCATCACAGAGTACGTCATTCTACATCAAGATAAGGAACTCTGAAGCTGTCTGTCATTTGTCTTTCCAACTAATCTGGATTACATATTTCTGAATATATGCCTTTACTTTTAGATGGCTACATGAAGTCTGCCTCTAGTGTATCTATCTTGTGCTGCAGGAAACACAGACATATTAAAGACACTATCTACATATAAGTTTACGTCTTTTGGAAGAAGCTAAGAGAGGTCTCAGTTGGGATTCCTGCTGATACCTCATTTGGACACCGATAGGAGTGGTGTTGGACATTCTGTGGTGGGTCAAAAAATATAACAAACAAGTAAATGCAATGTTACACCATTTAGCAGGAAGAGTCCATGGTGAGACAGAGAAAGAATCAGTTGATATTTAATTTTATATAGTAGTGTTTGCAATAAGGACACTCAAATATTTCCAAAACAACAACAAAAACCCACCAATGAAAATTATGTTGATTTAATAGTAACAATAAATGTAAGGAAATTGAGTTAGAGTAGGAGCTTAGCAAAGAGTTGGGCCTGTTTAAATACTGTTTACCAGCAGATAGCTCCCATAAAACTACACTTTGCCAGCAGTGTGGTTACCACAGTGACAGTGATGGCAAATCACCAGGCACTGTGGGAATTTGAACCAATCAGAAGCAGGTATTCTGTTCCCACCCACCCCTATGACTGAGGGGCCCAGGGGTTGCTCTGAGGAGAGACTCTGCCAGAGGCTATTGAGTGCCCAAAGGCTAATGGCAGACTGGTCCACGGTCCAACTTCAGATAACACCTGTTAATACCAGATGTGTTTGGTTTAGACATCGAGATCCAAATCCTGCATGACACAACACCTGGAAGTTCAGTAAATGTTCATAACATGCTCAGGAGAAGTGCACCATTTGTAACCTTCAAGCATGTGGTTCTTAAGGTAGAATCATGTAGGCAATGTGGTCTCCGAACAATAGATAGGGAGAATGTGTAAGAAAAAAACCAGTGAAATCCTCCCTCCCTCTCTTTTGAATGACCATACAATGTAGCAGTTAAGACAATTAGCTGGGACACGAGGGTGCCTATCCTGACTGGTTTAGTGCAAATTATAGAAATGATATTATTATTGGTACTGGAAGTTCATCTGTTGCAACTAAGTGCTTAAATATCTTTGATACTGAATTGTTCCTCTTCGTCATGATTTCTCTTCTGGTTGCATGAAAACTGTATTTGTTATTATGCAGTGCCAGAAAGGAGGTAGGTGTCTTCCAGCCTGCACTGCATCATAATGAATTATACACTTGCCTGGGCAATATATATCTGACTCCTTTTAGACTAGGTGAATTACAGTCTTTAGTGAGGGGATTTCAATGTATGTAGGGTTATGGAAGTCCCTCCACAAAAAATGCAGTAATTTGTTGCTTGTACAGCTTTTGGCCAGGATGGAGTTTTACCACGACTGCCTCAAAATCTGTCTTATTGTTTCCACCCCTGTTGGCAGTAAGATCCTAGCAATGGCCTGACATGTCCATTGTTCCACATTTTTCTGTGAAGAAGTCAGACTATAACCATCCTGAAACAAGGAAGAAGCAATAAAACACACTGCTAAAGTTACGTCTGCATAGTTCCTGACATGTTAATAGTATAAAAGCCTTATTCAACCATTTCCCTTATATTACATTAATCTGTATGTATTAAAGAAAACCATTCTGCTCAGTTTCACTTAGTACAGCAAATAACATTGCTGAGTCCACCCACAATATTGTCTACAGCTGAAGAAAGTATATTCTTCTTTTCAGTAATCTTTTTGTCCAGAGTTAAGTATCCCTTTGTCAAAGGAAAAAAAATGTTTGCTTTATCCATTTTCACTCAGTGAAGAAAGGGAGAGTGATAAAAGAGAAAGGAAGAACTAAAAGGGAGCTCGTTAACTTTGCTGCCAACCTGATATCTAGAAAATATACAAATGGTAATAAAAATAACCTGCAAGCTTTGAATATCTTCTGATGAAAGTTTTAAAGACAGTGTAAGAAATTCCATAGCGTAACAAAAAATGACACACAGTGAAAGCATAGGAACACCCTGATTTGCCATCACCATACCCCACTGACAGAGTTTACAATTGTCTCCCTAGACATTTGGCATCAGCTTGTAACACACTGATACATTTTATCAGAAATGCTACCTCAAAAGCAATCCTTATCCTATTTTACTTATTTAAATATGTCACTGACCTTGTTCATGGACAAACTTGTTGTCCTTAAGATGGATGGAAATATTAAGGTGAAAAGGGCTGTTTTAAGAACATGTAAATCAAGGTCATCAATTGTTCTCATCACATGCCCCAATGACTAATACAATTTAGCATTCTTATAGCTCAGCTGAAGGTATTAAAAAGTTCAAAATAATTTTTACAATTTTGCTTCCAACAAACTATAGAATTCTAAACATTGATGTTTTCTGAGGAAAAACCCACAAACCTTCAGTAGTTTTGGTAAAAAGATTTACTAAAATAGTACTAAAATTTGAAATAAAAATGTTAATGAGAAATCAGACCTCTGCAACTATCAGTTGTAATATATGATATTGCAAAATTTAGGAAAACGATTTAGTGATGCACTAGTCATTATACTATGTATTTACATTCCTTCATTCCACCACCTAATCAGCTGAAAAATGAACATCACAGATACTGTTTCCACAAAATTTTACAATAATTTTCAGTAAAAATAATAATTGAAAAAATATTATAAGCTCAGCATGGGTATCTTTCTCCTGAGAATAATCTACATTTGTCATATTTTACATAAATGTACAGCCTCAGCTTCAAGCCTTACAGAGCTGAAGTTGTAGTGTCTAGTATTTTTCTGAATGAAATATACAAAGGCAGAGGAAAGGGCAAAAATGAAACTTTTATGTTCAGGTACAAAATATCTGTTACATTTAGCTGAAAGTAATTTTTAATGCTGTAGTTGATGCCTGATCATGGGGAAAGCACAATGTTTAGAAGAGTTTATCTTTGTGGGAATAAGAGTATAATGTGCTTCATAACATAGTATTTCCTTCTGTTATGCAGTGATTGGATCCATACATTCTGCTTGTACATGAATTCACACAGCAGAAGAAACAAAGAAGGAATTAGAAGTCCGTATACCGTGGAAGACCTACGATCTCAGTGGGACTGCAGATATCTAGTGGGATAAATTGCCTGACTGGGTGCTGTAGTGGATGGTTACAGGCTTCTTAGGAAAACAGCTTGTGAAGATGAGGAGATGGAGCTGTCTTGTCATAGCTCAGTGACATGAATGAGGAGACAGGGGACATGTTCTTGATGTAACAGTTGCAAACAGAAAAACTCACTGGGGATATGAAGTAAGGTGATATGGTGAATTTTAAAATCTTTAGAGAAGTTACCAAAACAAGTAGCAGAATCAAAAGCACTGGACTTCAAAGGAGGGAAATCTGGCGTTCTTCAAGAATCTCCTTGGCAGAATCCCTTGGGAGACTTCCCTGAAGGGCAAAGGATCCAAACAGAACAGGTTGATCTCTAAAACCAATTTCTTCAAAACACGAGAACAGTCCTTTCCAATGTTCAGTCTACCCAGAGTAGCAGAAGACTGACATGGAGAAACAGATAAGTGCACAGAAAAAGCAAATATACAGGAAATGGAAGTGAGAATGAGTTACCTAGGAGGACTACAGAGACACCTGGGAGTGCAGGGATGGAATTAGGAAGTCAAATCTCACTTAGACTTGAAGCTAGCAATGAATACACACGTCAACAAGGGCTTTTGTAAGTTTGTCGGCTGAAGAATAAAGCAACAAAACCCAAAAAAACCCTGAGAAAAATTTGGGGCCACTACTCAGTAGAGCAGGATACCTAGTGGCAAATGACATAGAAGAGACAATGATACTTAGTGGTGTTTCCTTGTTTTTGTTGGTTACCCTTTCCTGCATTTTTCACTGGTCAGTGCTTGTCTTTGAATTCCCAGTTTCCAAAGCTATTTTCTTCCAAATAAAAGGAATAAACCACTACCCACAATGAAGAAAAATACAGGAATCTTTAAAACAGCAGGACAAATAAAGGTCCATGGAGACAGGTGGGATGTACCCATGGGTGCTGGGACAGGTAGTCGATGACCTTACAAGGCTGTTTTCTGTCATCTTTGGAAAGTCATAAGTAACACAATGTTCTGAGCACTAGAAAGTGCTAATGTCACACACATCTTCAAGACTGGAAAGATAGGGGATCTGGAAAATTACATGGTGTCCAGTTTGATCTCAGATCCTTAGAATATTATGGTCAAAATCTTGAAAGAAATTTCTTGAAAAAATAAGAATATGATTGGCCAGAATGGATTTCCCAAGGTCAAATCATACTTGATCAACCAGATTGTCTTCTGCAATGAAATAACTATCTCAGTAAGACAAAAGGAGAATGAACAGTAGATGTTATTTACCTTGACTTTATCAAAGACTTTTACATAATCTTCTATAGTTCCCTTAGAGTCAAAATGGTTATAGGCTGGAGAAGTAGACAAAAAGGTTGGTGAAAATTGACTGATCCACTGAAATTTAAAAATTGTCATCAGGTATAGAAAATCCAGCTGGTGCCTGGCTATCAGTGGCATGTATCAGAGATCAGTACTCGGCCAATACCATATAATTTTTTTATTAACAACCTGGATGATGGCATAGAGTTCCCCCTCAGCAGTTTTGCAGACAATACCAAAAAGGAGGAAATGGCCAATGTGATGGGCTGGACAAGGCTGCTATTTAGAAGGACCTTGAGAGGCTGGAGAAAAGGGCTGACTGGAATGTCATGAAGTTCAAAAAAGGCAAATGCAGTTTTGCATCTGGAATGAAATAACCCCAGACAGCAGTTACAGGGTTCAAGCTGACTAACCAGAAAGCCCTTTTGTGAACAAGAGTCAGCAGTGTGCACTGCTATAGCCAACAGGTTGAGAGAAATGATTTTTCTCTGCTACTGGGCAATTGTGAGATCACATATGGAGCATCGTGTCCAGTTCTGTGCTCCTCAGTACTAGAAAAACAAGGTTGTAGCACAGGGTACCTGAGGAAAAGCTGAGAAAACTGGATTTGTTCATGAGGATTAAGAAGGATCTTACTGCTGTCAAGGGAGGATATAGTGATGATGGAACCAGATGCTCTCTACTGGTGCACAGGGATATGACAAGAAGCAACAGGCACAGCTTGGAACAGTGGAAACTCTGGCTTAATATAAGGAGAAATAAACTGACATTCAGGGTGGTCAAACACTTGAACAAGTTGTCCAGAGACACTACGAACTGTCCATCCTTGGAGATTTTCAAAACTCAGGTGGACAAGACACTGAGCAACCTGTTCTCAGTGATCACACTTTAAGCAGAAAGACGGGTCAGGTGACTCACAAATATCCTTTCCAATCTCTACAATTTAATGAGTAAAGTTTATGAAGAAAAACAGATTACTTACTCTGCTATTTTTCATAATATACACTGCTTAAGTACTGGGGTAGAAATAGTCCTCTGCACAGAATTATGAAAAAAGAACAAATAGAAGCACTAAGTTTTTTTATTGTCTTTTTGGGAAAAATACTAAAATTGTTATTCCTTAGAGAAGCCTGGAACAGAATGTAAGGCAGACATTTGTATATGTCAGCTTCACTCCACAGAAAAGTAAGCAAGCCACAAAGCAAGGAAATTAATATTCATTATCTTCTCTTATTTCCTTTAAATGACTCTTTAATCAGTATTAGAAGCTCTCAAAAACTCCCTATTGAACCTTTATCTTTGAACATATGAGTCATTGTAATGATAATAACAAGATCAAAATACACCTATAAAGTTTAGTGTAAAGAATACCACTGTAAGGAAATAAACTTCTTGCTTCTCAGTCAAGTTTGAATAACTTCGTTCATAGTACATATTTAATAATTGTGACCAACTAAAGTATATAGAATTAAATGCAAACAAAAAATTACCTAGATAGGTTATGCAGTCTTCATCCTGGGAGGTTTTCGAGAGCATACTAGATACAGTCTTAAGCAATATGTTCTGTCCTCAAGCTGACTCTACTTTGTCCACGATGTTGAACTAGACATATACCCTGAGGTCTGTTCCAATCTGAATTATCCTTCTATCCTAATATCTTATGAAGACAATAGTATTTATGCTGTGTACAATTTAACAAAAATTTCTTCTCAAATTTTCTTTTATCAAAATTTATAAGTCCTACCTCTAAATCCTATTGGGAAAAAATCCCAGCACCATCACTAACAAACCCCCTCTCTATGTTAGAAATCTCAAAACATAAAAAAAACCAAAACCAAAACAAAGCAAAATACACACATATATCCACAAAAAAAATGTTGTTTAATATTTTATTTTTTGCAACAGCACCTCTATTACTTAATACATTATACTTTCATACTTTTCACTTCACAGATTGGACATAAAACCTGAATTAATTATAAAAAGGAATAATCATATCTGGTGCGTAAACCACATACCTAAATGAAAATGAAAATGCAAAATATTTCACTGTGTTTCTCTTGAACTACTTATCTAGTAGAAAAGACTGCTTTAACAATGTTGTTATTTCCTCCAAGGAAATGTCTCTTTTATTTTCTTTTTTCCTTAGAGGAAGATAAATACAGATATCTTTTTAACATCATGTTATTAATTAATATGATTTCCCTTTGATCCTCTCTAATTAATCATTTATATAGAAATAAATTCACCATCCTTTATATTCAATATATTTTTACATCTATTCCATTATGATATTACTTACTGGATTTGTGAAAACAGAAGAAACTTACATCTATCTGCTTTTCTGGGTAGAACGTTAAAAAACAGTGCTAAAAAATTCACAGCTCCCAAAGTATAACAGCATGAATAAAATTTACTTGTAACATTGTCAAGGAACCTTCACATTTTACTTAGAAACTTTTCTCTATGAGGTCAGCACAGTTGAAGAGGAGGTGGTCAGAGACCTGCTACACCACTTGGATGCACACAAGTCTGTGGGACCGGATGGGTTACAACCAAGCGTGCTGAAAGAGTTGGTAGATGTGCTCGCCAAGCCGCTTTCCATGATTTACCTGACATCATGGATAACTGGGGAGGTCCCATTGGACTGGAGGGTGGCAAATGTGACACCCATCTACAAGAAAGGCAGAAAGGAGGATCCAGGAAACTATAGACCTGTCAGTCTGACCTCGGTGACAGGGAAGGTCATGGAGCAGGTCACCTCGAGTGCCATTAAAAGTCATATAATGGACAACCAGGGGATCAGGCATAGTCAGCATGGGTTTATGAAAGGCAGGTCCTGCCTGACAAACATGATCTCCTTCTATGACAAGATGACCCAACTATTGGATGAGGGAAAAGCTGTCGATATTGTCTACCTGGATTTTCAAAAAGCATTTGTCACCATTCCCCATAGAATTCTCATAGGAAAACTGACTGCCCATGGCCTGGATGAGCGAACAGTCTGCTGGGTCAAGCACTGGCTGGATGGACGGTCCCAGAGAGTGGTGGTCAATTGAGCCAAATCCATCTGCTGGCCGGTCACAAGTGGTGTTCCTCAGGGCTCGGTGTTGGGACCATTTCTGTTCAACATCTTTATTGATGATCTTGATAAGGACAGAGAGTGTATCTACAGTAAGTTCGCAGATGACACCAAGTTAAGTGGGGGTGTCGATCTGCATGAAGATAGGGAGGCTCTACAGAGAGACTTGGATAGATTGGATCGGTGGGCCAATGTTAATGGGATGAGCTTCAACAAGGCCAAGTGCCAGGTCCTGCACTTGGGCCACAACAACCTCATGCATCACTACAGGCTTGGGGAGGTGTGGCTGGAGAGGTGTGTGGAAGAGAAGGATTTGGGGGTTCTAATTGACAAGCAGCTGAACATGAGCCGGCAGTGTGCCCAGGTGGCCAAGAAAGCCAATGGCATCCTGGCTTGTATTAGAAATAGTGTGACCAGCAGAAGTAGGGAGGTGATAGTCCCCCTGTACTCTGCACTGGTGAGGCCACACCTTGAGTATTGTGTCCAGTTTTGGGCACCTCAATACGAGAGAGATATCGAGGTGCTGGAGCGAGTGCAGAGGAGGGCAACGAGGCTGGTGAAGGACCTGGAGAATAAATCCTATGAGGAGAGATTGAGGGAGCTGGGACTGTTCAGTTTGAGGAGAAGAAGGCTAAGGGGAGACCTCATCACTCTCTACAGCTACCTGAAAGGACATTGTAGAGAGGTTGGTGCTGGTCTCTTCTCACAGGTGACTAGTGACAGAACAAGGGGGAACAGCTTTAAATTTCAACAGTGGAGGTTTAGACTGGACATTAGGAAAAAAAATTTTCACAGAAAGAGTGGTCAGACAGTGGAATAGGCTGCCCAGGGAGGTGGTGGAGTCACCATCCCTGGATGTGTTTAAGGGTCATTTAGATGAGGTGTTGGGGGATATGGTGTAGGGGAGAACTTTGTAGAGTAGGGCTGATGGTTGGACTCGATGATCCAAAGGATCTTTTCCAACTGGAATGATTCTGTGATTCTGTGATTCTATGATTCTCTTTAAGGTATATAGCTACTACATGCCATCTTATTGATTAACACAAGCCTTAAGCAATGGAAAAAGGAGAAGTAAATGTGGGTATTATTCCACAGTATGATGAATTGTACTGAGAAATATTGAATAGTAGTAGTTACCAGAGCACAAGGATATTATGAAACTTCTTGCTCTATTTTATGAAGTATTAAACTGTTTACAATAACTACTGCTTCTAGATGTCATCCATAAATCAGCTCAGGCCAATGGCAGCAAAGTGATGGATATCCACCCATCTAAGGGATTTTATAATAAGACACAAGCTAAAACAGTGACAAGGCAGAGATAGATGTTTGTGTTCAGATTAACATCCCAAGGTCAGAGTGTTTAGGCATATCAATGAGGAATTTCAACCAACACTCTAAGAATATTAATCTATAAACGTATAATAGCAAACTGAAGAAGAAATTGAATTTTAATGAAGTTATCTGTTTTGATTGTCTAGGAAAATATTTATAGTAAACTAATCACACAAAGATTAAAATTTGTTCTTACATAGGACATGTTTCCCAAAAATATAAACTTTGTCCTGGGTTTTAGTGACAATTTTATTTTTCATTTGTTTAATTTTACAAGGATGTTAATAAAGCATTAAAGGAAAAATTGTAGTGTATACTCTTTATTTCTTAAATGGAAAAATAGAACAAAATAAAGTCATGACAGTCATGCACTACTAATTCTACGATGACTGTGTGTTTATACAAAGTCTTGTTAAGGTTGTACACGATTATTTAACATTTTCATTTGTAGAATTTAATAACAGAAGATAGTAGGAGAGACATTTCAAGAACATTGCAATTAATGTCAAAAGGACTCATCAGCTTCCTAAAGCAGCCTGGTTGTTTTCTAGGCTGTATTAACTGTATTTGCAATATATGGTATTTTGTTCAGGTGTATAAGATATTGAAAATATAGTTTTTCACAATTAAAAAAATATGCAAACTAGGACAGAATACCTAGGGCTTACTTCTGATATTAGATTTTCAGTGTGTATGAGTGTAGTAGCTGTTTTAACAAAATACTCAGCAATGCAGGTTTGTCTATGTAAGATCAGGGGCAAGGCCATAGGGCACATTCTTGTTCTGGTGTGATTTTCTTCTTTTCTTTTCTTTTCTTTTCTTTTCTTTTCTTTTCTTTTCTTTTCTTTTCTTTTCTTTTCTTTTCTTTTCTTTTCTTTTCTTTTCTTTTCTTTTCTTTTCTTTTCTTTTCTTTTCTTTTCTTTTCTTTTCTTTTCTTTTCTTTTCTTTTCTTTTCTTCTCTTCTCTTCTCTTTTCTTCTCTCTTCTTCTCTCTTCTTCTCTCTTCTTCTCTCTTCTTCTCTCTTTTCTTCCTCTCCTCTCCTCTCCTCTCCTCTCCTCTCCTCTCCTCTCCTCTCCTCTCCTCTCCTCTCCTCTCCTCTCCTCTCCTCTCCTCTCCTCTCCTCTCCTCTCCTCTCCTCTCCTCTCCTCTCCTCTCCTCTCCTCTCCTCTCCTCTCCTCTCCTCTCCTCTCCTCTCCTCTCCTCTCCTCTCCTCTCCCTCTTTTGAAGCCTCCATTTTCTCCTTTTGCTTCAGGGTTGCTAAGGTGCTACTCCACCAACCAATTTCCCTTTCTCACTCCCTAATACTTAATCTTTCAACCTCTTCTTTGAGTTCTGCCACCAGGCTGAGCAGGTCATCCAGCTGATCACAGCACACACAGGTGTTGTCACTGCTGCCCTCTGCCAGAATTGACAGGCTCAGGCACTCCCTGCAGCCTGGGACCTGGACCGCTGCATGTTTGCGTTTAGATGAAGATAAATAAGTAATTTATTTATTGATGTCATCCTGTCATTCTTACTGGTTTTATACTCAACAGTATTTTTTCCAGTTTCCAGAGTTTTGGATGAGCTCAGGTATGTCTATGATACATGTATATACACACACACAAGCCCTTATGCAAGTATTAAGCTGTTAAAGCTATTGCATATCAGTGAATAAACTATAGCGAAAGAAAGGTGTATTTTGAAATAAATAAACAAGGAAAAATATGAATTTATTAAAATTATTTCTAATTAAGTAGGCAGGTATTCTCAGTTACAACCACTATTTTGGAGGGATATTGCAAGAAAAAGAAAGGTTTGCTGCTGTACAAACATATTCAGTCTTAAGTGATGACTCTCAGATGTTACTTAAATTTCCTGAGACTTATCTTTCTGTTTAAGACAAAAAGAGTTTTATATAGCAAATTTATTCAGAAAATTGACCCATACAAATCTTTTAAATTTAGAAAACAAATAAATAACACCCTATTATACTGAACAGCTCCTTAGTCATGAGCCTCCAACAAAGAGGAAGGACATATGGTTAAGCAAAATTGATCTAAAAGCATTCTAACTTCTTGTTATTCTTTAAGAATTTTTTTATTCCTTCTCCATTTTGACTGTGCAAAAGAAAAAAAAAAAAAGATACTTTGAGTTGCAGGTTGATTAGTCAATTTGGCTCCGCATCCTTAGAGAACTGAAGGTGTTGTAGAGAAAATCTCTGGAACTCTCTGCAGGCCAATTTTGATGCATTAAACCAGTGCAAGAAGAATCAGAAAATAATTATTAATCATTAACTGTGAAAAATAAATGCAGAGAAAAATCTTATCATGATTGCAATCTTCATGTCTTCCATTTCATTATTATTCTGAAAGTATTTTTGAACATTTGGGAGCTGCAAAAGAACATGCTGTTGAAAGTTATAAGGAGGGGAAATTGGGTAGGAAACTTGTTTCTAAAAAAAGGATTGGCATGACTTTGTCTGCAGGGAGATCGATGAAATAATGCACTGTATTTAAATGTTTCATCTGAGAAAAAGAGAACAATATTAATTATAGCCTTTAGCTCTTTCATGGAAATCCTTTGGTAATTATAGTTCAAGAGAAAGAAGAAAATTAATTTAAAGATGTATTTCTTCATAAGATATCCATTTTTTTTTTCTTAGAAAAGAGTGTCTTTCAAAGAAAGACTTTAAGTTAGATATGCATTGTTTGCACAGATGTCATGAAATAAACTGTAAAGACATTTCTTTAGTCTATGTTATACTTGCAGCTGCATCCATAGTGGTAAACTTGCTTATTGATAGTATATTAAATGACTTCAACTTTGATGGTACCTACGGAAGACCTTAAAATTATTGCTGGTGAATTTTAATATGAATTTTTACGAGGGATGGGTTTTTTGCTGTGGTGGTGGGGTTTTTTATTTGCTTTTATTACATGGAATGCTATCTTACAACATCAACTTAAATGACTACGTAGAAACTTTAGACCCTTTTAGGGAATATAGAGTGATGTAGCAAGGAGAGAACAAAGTCTTACAGGCCAAACTCAAGACAGAAAGGAGATTTAAATTAGAAAATATAATCTGAATTAATGGGAGTTGGAAATTTGATGTAGTATATCTCATCACACAGACATGTAGATACCTTTCTTTAAAAAGATAAATGATACATTAGGCATCTTGCTTACACAAAAAACCCTCTGAATTCCATTTAAGACCTGAGAGATCTAACTCACCAAATTCACTAAAGTTAGTTATTAAATAAAAATCTTATAATGTAGGATAAAATAGCTGGATACTCTGGTAATTTTTTATTTTTAAGCAGCTGTTTAGAACTATTAAACAATTCCTTTATTAGAAATTTGAAGAGCATCACTTGGAGCAGAGTGAAGCTACCTTTTATGGATTAATCCCAGCAGCCAGCTCAGCTCCATACAGCCACTTGTTCACTCCCCTTCCAGCAGAACAGGGGAGACGATCAGAAAGGTAAAAGTGAGAAAATTCAGGGGTCGAGATACACACAGTTTCACAGGTAAAGCAAAGCTGTGCATGCAAGTAAAGGAAAATAAGGAATTCATTCACTAATTCCCATCAGCAAGCAGATGTTTAGCCATTTCTGGGAAAGCAGGGCTTCATCAGGTGTAATGGTTACTTGGGAAGACAAATGCCATCACTCTGAATGTCCCTTCTTCCTCCTCCTTCTCCTGAGGTTTTATTGCTGAGCATTATATTATATGGTATGGCATACCCTTTTGGTCAGCTGTCCCAGCTGTGAACCCTCCCAGTCTTTTGTGCACCCTCAGCCTACTCACTGGTGAGGCAGTGTAATAAGGAGAAAAAGTCTTGACACTGTGTAAGCACTGTTCAGCAATAGCTAAAACATCCTAGTGTTATCAGCACTGTTGTGGTCACAAATCCAAAACACAGCACCTTAAGGGCTGCTGTGAAGAAGATTAACTCCTAACCAAAACCACTATTCTACTAAAATCAGCCTATTACAGAAAGTAAATGAGACAGAAAACAGTCAGTGGTAGGTGGTCTCCTGACACAGACATTTATTACAGTAGGTATAAGTTAAATCCTTCTTATGAAGAATGCAAATACAACATAGCATCGCATGAAGTTCTCCAGACGTAATTAATTGTCTAATCTAAGATAGCCGTCTAGGCTTTCACAATCAACTATGAGAAATACATGCTTTCAAAAGACTATTAACCTTTTTGCTGTTGTCTCAAAAGACTATTAACCTTTTTGCTGTTGTCCCGCTCCTTTTCACACCTGAGGCCTCACATTTGTGCTTGAACAGTGAGCTGCTTTCAAAAAAAAGATGAATATCCTTCTACCCCATTCACTCACAGCTGGTTCTTAACCTATTATAACAAACTGTGCTGAAAGAATTCTCCTGGATTCCAAAGTCCACATTTTGTCAAGCTAGGACTCAAGCATATCATCTACTAGATGTGAATTTTAACCCAAGATTATAGAATTATGCAGAATATTTAATTAAGAAATGCTCTACATATGTTTGCAGGTTAATGTTGGATGTGCCAGGAGGATTAGATGGCATGCAAATATGCATCTTCGTTTGCTTTCAGCAACAGACATTCCTAAAGTGTGCTTAAATTGAATTTAGATCATCTAGATTTATCCTGTGATATCTTCACATGGATTTTTTTCACATATGTTAAATTTCTTGGGTTTAGATTTATGGTTTTGCTTTAAAAAGTAAAAGAAATCAGAAGTCTGTATGCCTGTATGGTGGAATAAATTTTCTTTTCTTTTCTTTTCTTTTCTTTTCTTTTCTTTTCTTTTCTTTTCTTTTCTTTTCTTTTCTTTTCTTTCCTTTCCTTTCTTTTCTTTTCTTTTCTTTTCTTTTCTTTTCTTTTCTTTTCTTTTCTTTTCTTTTCTTTTCTTTTCTTTTCTTTTCTTTTCTTTTCTTTTCTTTTCTTTTCTTTTCTTTTCTTTTCCTTTTCTCTTTCTTTTCTTTTCTTTTCTTTTCTTTTCTTTTCTTTTCTTTTCTTTTCTTTTCTTTTCTTTTCTTTTCTTTTCTTTTCTTTTCTTTTCTTTTCTTTTCTTTTCTTTTCTTTTCTTTTCTTTTCCTTTTCTCTTTCTTTTCTTTTCTTTTCTTTTCTTTTCTTTTCTTTTCTTTTCTTTTCTTTTCTTTTCTTTTCTTTTCTTTTCTTTTCTTTTCTTTTCTTTTCTTTTCTTTTCTTTTCTTTTCTCTTTTCTTTTCTTTTCTTTTCTTTTCTTTTCTTCTTTTCTTTTCTTTTCTTTTCTTTTCTTTTCTTTTCTTTTCTTTTCTTTTCTTTTCTTTTCTTTTCTTTTCTTTTCTTTTCTTTTCTTTTCTTTTCTTTTCTTTTCTTTTCTTTTCTTTTCTTTTCTTTTCTTTTTCTTTTCTTTCTTCAGCTTTCCACTTCTTTTCCTTTCAGAAAGAGGAGGAAATAAGTAAGAATTACAAAAAGGAATGGGTAAACAATATTTCATCCTTTTATTTGTTTTTCACTCAGTGAAAAGGATATTTTAAACATATTTTATTACCATTTAAAAATATTTCTATGTGAGAATAAACTATTATTTGGACACCTTTTAAAAATTTTAAAAACTTAAAAATCCACACTTTTTTTTTTTTTTAACTGCTTTGAATATATCCTGCTTCTGAATGTATATTTCCACTTATATAATGATCCAAAAAAAGTAATTTCCAGTGGTGGATGAAATATAGTTTTTTCTCACAGAGTTTCTGAGGATTCTAAATGTTTCTTTCATGATCCTGAATAAGAGTGAAAAAGGGAAACACGAAAATGTTCAAAATATGATCTCTTAAAGATAAAATTTGACTTAATAAATTGATCTTTTTATTTGTTTTTTATTATTATTTTATTTCAATTAAGATATATTTTAATTTTTTTACCTTCTAGGAAAATTAATTTTAAAAATATTTGTGAACAGTCATCTTACTATTAGCTTAAGAAAAATATAAATTTATTTTCTGACAATTATAAAACTCAGTTTTCACATATTTATGGAGTTCAGAGTTGCAGAAAAGAAGTAGGACTGAAAATTGACCCAAACTAACATTTTCCTGTTAGTGCCCACATGTTGCTGAAACATTTTTTTCATGCAGATAGATTTTTCAGCCAAACATATTTCAACAGTACTTAGAGCACTTAAAACATTCTAAAAATGGTGTTTACTAATGCAATCATATCTAAAGAATAGATTTTTGAGGCAGAAGAGTTTTTCCCTAGCTTTTATAACACCACAGGATATGATATGAAAGTACATACCTAAGTGAATGATTTTGTTTTACCTTAATCTGTGAGATGTTCAGGGGCCTCCTTACAGACAAGTTTTCACTTTTCCCCTGGAATTGTAGTCAATCCATTTTTCACTGAGTTCCTTTATACTGTTAATGGTTCAAGGAGCATTTTGAGTAGGTAGGTAGTGAATGACGAGACAAATTTAAAAGCCTTGGAGTTTCTCTGTTCAGATAGGCACTGATGGAACTCTATATGCTATTTTTATACTTGCAACCAAGCTTTAAAACCAGTGAGCCTGAAACATGGCTTCCCGCCCAAAGTATTCATGAAGATATTGCCACAGCACCTGAAGTGTCTAATACAAACCATGAACTATTGTAAATGGAGACTGTAAAAGGAATGTGTGAGGTATCTACAGTCTTTTTATCCACCACCATTATCATGGTATTCATTTGTGTTGCAGGCTTTTTACAATGGAAAAAATCTCTCTCTGCTTCCTTTCCAGCTCTCAGAGAAGCTCCTAATAATCCACAGGATTATGCTTTCAGTGATATACTTGTAGTGTGAAAAGAGACTGACAATGACAGGATGAACAATAAAACCAGATGAGAAACAGAAAAGGAAAAAATTAAGAACCAGGCAGGAATTTATTTTAATTCACCAATTTTTCACTATTATTTAAATAGTTGCTTACAGGGCAGCAGCTAAGGAAGCAGAAACTGTCAAAAATGTTCTGGTTTTACCAATCTTTGCATTTTTGATAGATTTATTTGAAGGTCTCAGCTTGGGTATAAAATGATTATAAAGAATATGTAAAAATCAGAAAATAAGTTTAATACTGATGAAGACAACATATAATGTTCTCATCTTTTTTTGTTTCTTAATTTTTAAATGGAACAATATGTTAAACACTTCTTTTTGTACTAAAGGCATGTTGTAACTCGAATTAAAATACTGTGTACAGCAAACTAACAATAATGTATAAATAATCATTTTCATTTTAGTATTGAGTGATTGTTTGGTATTGGGAAAGGCTATGTGTAAACAAGTTTATCTCAGTAAAACAAACAAACAAGAAAATAAAACCCTGGGTTTTTCTGAAAATGTCACCATACTGAAACCAGCCTAATGAGTTTATGTGAGTTTATTTATTATTGCTGTCCCGAAGATGTCACCTCTCATTTCCAAGCAATTCCTGGAACAGTACAGATAGCAGTAACATGCATTTAAACTTTTGCCAAATTCCAGAGACATGGCTCAATGGACTATGAGTGTACTGTGAAAGTCTGATGTTTTTGAGTACTGGTTTTCTAGTATTGCTAAATGTTACTGTGTATTTAATCTGTCATAGTGTAAGAACACTACCAGTTTAGAAATGCAAGACCGATAAAAAGGTCTCATCTTATTATCAAAATGGTACCTTCTGTGATGGAAGATATGTATGTTCTTGATGACCTAGTCCCTGGATTTTATTTTAGCAAACAGTTGAGTTTTTTGCATTGACACTTAAATTTCTTTTCTGGACAGGCAGAAACTAATTACTGTATATCTGAGTTTTTGATTGCTTTTCTCTGTGACTAGTATTTGCTCTGTAAGGATGGCTGCTTAGTTCTAATAATTCTACAAATAATTCTACATTGTACTTGCTGATGATATGTGGATAAAATCTTAAAACAGAAACGCAGTTTTCTATGATGCTTGTTTGTTCTATATTAAGTCAGAAGCCTATGTTTAGCTGCTGACACAGCTATTGCTTCTGGTGATAATCAGTAAATCAGCAATACAAGATGGACCACAAGGGAATACTCAGATGCCAGAAATGGACAATAGAAATTGGTAACTTTTGGTTTTCATTTCAATGGACTTTCAATATTTTATTCAATAATTTCACAGGCTAAAAGCCAACCTGAAAGATAAAACAAGTGAGATCTCTACAATATCTGTCCCGCCCTAGCAAATTAGACTAATGCTAATCAAATGAGCTAGAAAAGTAAGGAAACAAATGTGAACCTTGTTGTGTAATTATTGTTAGCTGCAGAATTTTGTTACAGATTTGAGGTTGGAGACCAGAAGGCGATTGAAACCCTGGTGACAATTTCTAATTGGTCTTAGATGCAGAGAAAGTCAAAGAAATCAGGCCTGGGACTACATTCCTAATAAGGCTGCTGTCAGTTTATGCTAAAAATCTAGAAAGTAATATATAGGGAATGTGATAGCCCCTTAGGTGTAAAATGGGCAACCATGCTCCTGGACATCTGACACTAGAGGGCTGAGCCTGGGTTGGAACTGCTACACATGGGAGATGGGAGACCAGGCAGGATGCAGTCAGAGAACATATTCCATTCCCCTGCATTTATGATCTAAGTGGACCAGAGGGGCACGATGTGTGTCAGTCTGAAGTGTGTCTCTGTTATAAAATAAAAACAGACTAGAAATTGCTATCCACCTACTAGACACATTCTGCTTAGTATATGGATTTTACAGTATGTGTCACTGAATTATGTGGTTTTCTTCTTGTGGCTACCCCACCCTTAACTGCCTGCGACAAGTTTTTTCATGGTACCTTCTCTTCTTTTATTCAAAATAACTATTAAATATATAGATACACTTTATCCAGATCTCAGAGGTTTGAAATACTGTTTTATGCAGTATCTTTTGCCTTCAACTCATGGAAGCAGGAAGCTTCCATTGAATGACTGAGTCTGAAGCATCCCCACGAATCCAGAGGCCAGTCATGAATGCAGGCTGAAGATTCAGCTCCCCTATGATCCTGCCTGTGCAAATTAGAATTTGTGACTGCTAGCACCATGGTAATTTCATTCTCTTTTATCCTCCTCTCCTTATGTGTTTCGACTTCCTATGATATTCTGACTGGCATGTAGTTTAAAGGACTGTGGGAGCACAGCTACCAAATTTGTGCTGAATGACTGAGAATCTTTGTGTTTCTCCAGCAGAAATAATAGGCGACAAAAGATGGTGAACAATGATCAATTTTTACGTAAGTGAGATGATGTGTAAAACACTATACAAATCAAACTTTCTGAAAGCAAAGATATTCTTGGAAACACTTGATAGTTCTTTTCACCTTGAGGAACAGCTATTCAGGAAAAGAAAAAGAGAAAAAAAAAGCTCCAGGGATGAAAAATAATAGAAGTAAGGACCTAGAACTTTCAGATATCTTTCTCCTGCAGCTTTCCTGCATCCAGAATAATGGGTGTGCTTTCTCTCTGCCTCTTTTAAATTCTGTTTTTTTGACTGATTTCTTAACTACTGAACAGGAGACAAGATTTGTTTTTCAAGATCACAATTTTCATTTAGTTCCAAGATTCAAAGAGAAAGAAAAGAAATTTTAAATTACTTCCGAATATATTGAAATTAAAGATTAAACTATGTAAGGAAATGGTTTTGCATATGAAACTTTTACTGTGTGAGTTTCTCCCTTTTAAATGGCATGCAAAGGTGTTTTATTTTATAATAGGAAGGTATTAAGACATTTCCTTTCCATTTTGCTTTCTCCTTTAAACACTTAACATCTATCTTTTGCTCCACCACCAGAAAAAAACAACGCACTAACTTTAGGAAAAATTTAATTTGAAACAGAAGGGGAAAAAAAGTATTATTTTCTAAATCTATATTTTAGAAACATCACAATTAATGTTTTCAATTTTTTACACAAATAAGATTATTTTTCATTTATTTAAGCAGTTCTGAAATTACCTTATTAGAGATAATGTACAAGATTTTTTTATATCTTTATTATATTTAAGATTTAGGTAAGGAAGAAAAAATCATTTTTTCGTTTTCTGAGAATCCAGAAAAACATTGAAAGTCAAATGGGTAGATGAAAGACATCAGTATATTAGGGTATGTTTACTATTTCTTTTATTTACTACCATTTTTGTTTGTGTTGTACACATATATACACATTATTTATATGTTAAATCATGAAACTGTCTCACCCTTTTCTATTTTAAAGTACTTTAACGAGCAGAATAAAAGCTTCAGGATTGAGAGCCCAATCATGGACAAGAAGAATACATTTGGTCTATATCCTGGACTACCTCACCAGTAAAACACCAATTAATTTGATATTCTGAACAAAATCAAATGGGAAGAGAGTGGATAAAATGCATGCCTATTACTTCCATGTAGATTGTGCGAATGTCACATCAGGACGTGAACCAAAGACAAAATCTTACATGGTGACTGTGATTCATTTATGAAGCAGCCAGTGAATAAGCCTTTCAAAGGAAATGTAATGTCTGATTTGATATTCTGTAATAGTCAGGAGACCTAGTTTAAAGTCATTAAATGGAGCCACCATTTCATAACACTGATCAAAATGTACAAAATAATTTAACATTCTCACAGCAGTAAAAAAGCTAAAATGTCCACCCTATTTGTGTTAACCTTCAAAAGCTTCTTTATCTAAAAATGAAGGAACTTTAAAAGCACTAAAAAGTACAAAGGAACAATTAGGTGAATCAAGTCCTTATAGATGTCATGGACACTACTGAAAGATACTATAGTGGAAGTGATGTGCTGGTACGTACCGTATGTTAGGAAAGCCTCAGGAAAGGTTAAAAGCAAGTGTAAACAGCTAAATGAGAAAGACATTTCCTGGAGCAGAGAAGTTTTCATTTGAAAAGCTGAAAGTGCAGTAAATTAATAGTAAGTATCATAAAAACTTTCAGCTTATGTTAAAACGTATACTCCAGTCAGTTCTACTATTGTCATTACGTAATATGTCTCCATACAGAGATGTTGTGGGTGAAGACATGGTGGTTTGGCAGGAGAGTCTGCAGGCACTGGAGCATGCAAAGAGCTGACAGATTCATGCCCCAGAGATTAAGTCAGGAGAGAAAGGTTCATGGATGAAACAGGGCTACAGCTGCAGAGGCTGCCATGGGCTGGAGGTTTCAAGCATTCTTTCCCTGTAATCTTTATGCCCAAAAAGACAAATAAGGAGACAGAGAAGTACAAAAAAAGAGAACCCCATAGCTGTGAGGAGGGAATACACATCTATTCATCTTCTTTATCTAATAAGCAGAAGGTTGGAAAGGGAGGAAAGGAAAAGGGAGAAGGAAAGCTATGATCTTATAAGGCAGTAGGAGCATGGGCAAGTTTACCCCACTCCTCAAAATACATCTTCATGTGTGGGTAGAAAATGCAGGAATTTTAGCACCAAGTTTAAGCCATATTAAACATATTAAAACCATATTGCTGGCTATGGTCCTAAATACTGGGCTTCTGTTGCTTGGTATGCAGTAGTCTGGGTGTTGAGGTATCATTACCTCTACTAGGAGTGAGAGAAGGAGCTCAGTAGTGTCTGCACCAGCAGCAGTGGCAGGTTCAGCAGCAACAGTAACACTGGTATTGGGATTGCAGTGCTTCAGTGGCAACTGTGGTGATAATGTTCCTGACTTCCTGGCTAGAAGAAAAGGAGGCAGACACAGGGGTTCCTTTCCTTTAGTAGGCACAACACACTCACAATGTAGCAAGAACTGGGCAGGGACAGTCATTATTCCTGGACTGCCTAATCCTGGACATAAGATTCTAGGTAGATCTTTTGCTTGAATCAGTACAGCACCTCTCCCCTCCCCTCCCCTCCCCTCCCCTCCCCTCCCCTCCCCTCCCCTCCCCTCCCCTCCCCTCCCCTCCCCTCCCCTCCTCTCCTCTCCTCTCCTCTCCTCTCCTCTCCTCTCCTCTCCTCTCCTCTCCTCTCCTCTCCTCTCCTCTCCTCTCCTCTCCTCTCCTCTCCTCTCCTCTCCTCTCCTCTCCTCTCCCTCTCCCTCTCCCTCTCCCTCTCCCTCTCCCTCTCCCTCTCCCTCTCCCCTCCTCTCCTCCCCTCTCCCTCTATGAATAATCAGTGAGCAATTTTATTTATGTTTAACAATTCAGAATGATCAGCACTATCTTTTCATGCATGTAAGTCCCTCTGGCTTCAAAAACTGTCTTACATGCTTTCCTTGAGTGTATTTAAAGCACGTTTTTGGTATACTTTGCAGCCTATGTGCTGAAGCTTGTCAACACAATTATATACTTTCATAGTTACTTTACAGCTACATATCATATCTAGAGTGTATTTTCAATTCCTGTTGCTACTTCTTTGACTTAATTTCTTCCCTGACTTGAATTTACCTTACAGAGCACAATTTCAAGTTTTGTTTAAAGACCTGAAGAATATTTGGTTAAGTGTTCACAGATGTAATTACAAGGTAGTTTACAAATAAGCATAATTTTGATGTACAGTAACTGCCTTCTTTTTTTTTTTTGTTTTTTTCCCAAGTATCCCAAGGGATGAAATCAGACCTTTAAAGATAAAAGTGAGTTTAGAAATCTAATGAAAGTGGTTTTAATATCCTAGCTTTTGCCATAAGCTTTGCTATATAACCATGAAACTTGACTGTTTCTGCATGTGGCAACTGTATTGTGTATTTTTCCCTCTTGGATAATGTTTTTTCTCCTACTTCAAAGAGACCTAAAATAATTGGATTTGTGTTATATCTCGGAAACCAAGGTAAAATTAATTGAAATTGATGTTAATTGTATTATTTTCTTAATTGCTGCAAATGTGGGTCAACATTGCCGTGGACTTCATATAGATTTTAATAGAACTGTGAATTCTAAGATATTTTTGGATTTGCTTCAAGCATTAAGTTCTTAAAAAAGAAATTAATGATTGGATCTCGTATGTGATGCCTTCCCAGTGAGAGCAGATTTTGAGTAGCCTTTTACGAGTGGATATTCACTTTGGGAGTGTACAAGACATGCATGGCTCACTGTTCTAATGCAAACTCAAAGTATGTTTCCTAAGAGACTTACCTAGCTTCAGAAGGAGAATAGTGCTATATATGAAGAAACAGAGGGCATGGTTCAGTTGTTAGCATAAAGGTGTCTTGTGCCATTTCCTTAGGGTGTTGTGTGTGATATCCAGCTGCTGGTGTAGAAGCTCAGAGATCACCTTTAAGTCCTATGTCACACTCTCAGCTCTGTGTGAAAGCTCCCATTGCCTTAGGGCATCTGAAACGGCATTATCCATCTGTGTCTAATGGAGATGAGAAGTTACAAAGGAGATTCCAATTGCTCCATGTAATGTGGGTAAATGTTCACGCAAGGGACAAACAATAAATTAGATGTCATCAATAACTGCTCCTTGGAAATATTAATCAGAGTAATTCTTTATTTTCTAGCTGTGCACAGGGCTGATATACAATGCCATAAAAAAAAAAAAAAAGTGTAATAATGACCACAGAAATACCATGATTTACTCAGAAGTAAAATTCTCAGAGAAAAAGGGTACATGTGAGACCCTCAACAGTGAAGTATAAGGTCGATAGAGAAAGCTACAGAAAAATGGTGCAGTTATTTTAAAGGAAAATGAGAAAAAAGTGGCTGAAAGAGTAAAATATTTGCATGTGGCATGAAGGCTTTTCAAGGATATTTTTAAAAATAAAATTTTCAGAAAAAAATTCTTTTAAAAAATATTATTCAGAATAATATTTTTTATGTCAATCACAAAAGAACTTGAAGTAGATAAATAAAAGACAATAGAGTAGGTCAGGAAAAAAGTATCGAAGGTTAATTATCAGAGAAAGATAGCTATCTAAAAAAAAGATGTGTTTCCAAAAGGAAAAGTTGTACTCAAATGAAATAAGCTTCATCTCTAGCACTGTAAATGTGTATCTTCAGCAATGTATGCACTATTAGTCATTTACACTTCATATATGTACCTCAGTAAAGCAGATGTTAAAAGATTTTGAGAAATATGTTGTCAAAACTACTGATAATTTGTATGAGAAGGAAGAAAACTCTCAAAGATTCCATACTGCTTAAAAATGACCAAGTTACAAAAGGAATTAAAAAAGGGGGGTCCCATTGCAAGTTCAAAGAATTCACATATGAAATAGTGTACGTACTAGTTAATATGAAAATTATCACTTGGCTTAAATAGCAGAAATAAAAGAAAGCAGTAAATTTGTTAGTATTTTTAAAGGATTCCAGGCATAAGGTACAGACTGTAACTGACTAATAGAATCTTTAGTAAAGAATAGGCTTTGTACATGTTCTTTAACTGTAATTATGCTTTAGGTGTAAAAAAAGTATGTCTCTCGAATTTGTTGCAGCTTCTTCTAGGAAATAAAAAGACACATAAGAGAAAAACAGCAAAAACTAACTACTGGAACCATCTCATGTTCAGACTCACTTCAGTCCCTGGGAAGGTGATGGAGAAAATAATTCTGGAAATCATTTCCATACGGACAAGAAGGTGATTGGCACTGGTGAGACACATCTTGAGTGCTGGGTCCAGGTCTGAGCTCCCTAGTACAAAGGAGACATGCACATACTGCACCAAGCCCACAGATGGGCCCTGGAGATGATTTAGGGTGCAAATCATCTCTCATACAAGGAGAGGCTGAGAGAGCTGGGACTGTTGAGTCTAGAGAAGAGAAAGCTCAGGGGGATCAACATGCATAAATACCTGATGGGAAGGTGTAAAGAAGATAGAACCAGACTCTTAGAGGTAACAGGATGAGACACAATGGGCACAAATTGAAATAGCGGAAAATTTGTTTCAATATAAGGAAATACTTTATTTCATTGTGGTCAAACACTGGAATGTATGTAGGAATTTGTTGTTAGTCTGTAATTTTTTAAAATCTAATCAGAATGCCACATTTATTTTTCAGTCCCACTGTGGTAATAGTAGCTTTTTTAATCAAAATTAATAAAGGGAAAGCTCATGAATAATTCCCTAACATTGGTATGCTTGAAAAGTTAGTAATATCTATGCCTTCTTTTTGATGTTTTTCCCTTTCATTCATGTACCAGGCCCAAAGGCTGATCACGTCTCTCTGAAGCAGGGACTTAGTGGGGTGTCACAGTGAGTCGTCAACAACCTGAGTTCTCTGTAGGAGGAGTTTGGAGTTCAGGAGGAGTTTGATGTTCATTTAAAGTCTGAAAGCTGCACTGTAGCCTCCACCAGTCATTATTATGCAGTGACTTTATCACTGGATTTCTCATGCCTTTACTGTATGTGGTATTCAGAGCTTCAGCTATGACACAGTAGGGGCAGTAGTCACTCCACCACTAGGGAATGGTTAAAACCAGCTCAGGTCAAGGCAAATCCTGAGAAGCCCTTACACCCAGCACTGCCTTTTAAGTACAAAGTCTATGGTCCTTTATTATTAAGGGCAAAAATCATATTCCTTACTTGCTTTCCCTAAACATTCATTGCTGCTATAGGTGGAACTTAGATCTTAGGTTCTTAAGATGCTTGATCTGTTGAGGTGAGAAAGTCTTGTACAAGGTGGTAGTCTGCTAATGGTTTGTGCAATTTATCCCTTAGGATCACCCTCCAGAAGAGAGAGTTCTCTAAGCAGAAGGATCTCAAAAGCTACTTACTTAAGAGGCAAAAAGGTCAAACCAAGGCTTGAAGCAGACACAAGATGAATAACAGATTAATCTTTTTTTACCAGCTATGTGTGCCTGAGTTTTGAAAGGGTCTGCTCTTCCCCTTGCTCTGGTTATTCCTGCAATTCTGCCCGTACTTTGAAGTCCAGAGTCTGGTATGCACTGTATCTTGATACCTAATTTATAAGCTACAAACTGATACAGATAAAACAACAAGGCATGAGATCTGAAGCTTGAAGGTGATATTTCTATACATCTTAATGTAGGACGGTTGAGTAGAAAGGTTAGTTCCCACTGCTGTACTTGACATTATGAGTTGGTTAAAAGTTTTTTGTTCTTAGTGTTTATCATCAAGGGTTTAAAAACAAAGAGAAAACTTATGGGTTGCTTTTTGGAAGCTTAATTGTCCTGAGTTTTATTTAAAACATTTCAAGAGACAAAATCAGACTTAAAGTGGGATCTTTGGCAGAGTTCAGGGTATTGGAGTATAAGCAGCCCCAAGAAAGCAAAACTAGGTTTCACTACAATGAAACAGGTTAAAATTATTATCTTGAAGATATTTAAATAATTTAAAAATATGACATTACATTTAGATCCAAAAGAATTTTCTTTGGGTTTTTTTTGTTTTGTTGTATTTTTCGTCCTTTTCTTGTATTTCCTTTCTGTTTTGTTTGATATTTCTTACTGAATAGTAATTTCATATGTCTAAGTACTACTTCTGTTGAAGTGCATCTGCAAGCTATTACAAACCTGAATGCAATTAAATATCATACTGTTGTGAAAAAAAAGGAAAAATATTTTTTCTGTCTGGAAAAAGTATAGCCTTTAAGATGGGTAAAATAACTTTTTTCTTCTCTTCTCTGTCCTCTTTAGACATCAGATGAACTAGATTTGGGTACTGTACATCTGGGAAGATGGGGGCTAATTCAAGAAAATCCATATGGAAAAAACAGAATGATTAGGGATCAGGACAATATGACCTTAAATTTAAGACATTTTATAATAAGGAGATATGCTTACATTTAAATATGTAAAAAAATATTTTAAAAAAGAAGTCATAATTGACTTCCTATATCTACAATAAAACAAGAAATAAATAGATCTAACTTGCAGCAGGGAAACCTTAGGACAGATATGAGGAAAGGCTTCATCGTGATATGAACATTAGCATAGTCTACCTGGGCTGCTCCTTGATGAAGTTGCACAGTAGGTATGCTGTGCCTGCTCTTGTACCTTAATGAGCTTGAACTTGCCTTGCTTTCCTGGTTTGAGCTCCAATCTGCCTTTACATTACAGACTTGCATGGAGGTGTTGGCTAAAACTGGTTACCATCATTGGACCTACACTGCTCTTCTAGTTTGGGTGCTGTTGGGTCTGCACTTTTGTTGGAGGGGATCATTGTCCTGCCTGCCTTGCTGTCATCCCCAGCTTATGTCTCCTTATAGGGTAGTTCAATCCTGACATCTCTGTTTCAGGAGGTCCTTAAGAACATGTTAAAAAACTTTCGCAAAAATGATGCAAATGTAACTGAGTTTGTGTTGGGGCAGGAAGATAGGTTACATAAACCCTTTAAAAGCCTCCTACTTTTGCATTTGTGACTATAGTACAGGTCATTCTTAGAGTAATATCTATATGTGTTTGATGTTTTTATTATTTACAGGTATTTCATGTGATTACATGTCAGATTATTAAAAGATTTACTTTTTAAATTATTATTATTGATACAATGTCTACTATATATCGCGAAGAATTTGCATTTGATTTTTCTTTTGTATTTTATACAAGTATCTATTGCCAGCTAAAGAATCGGATGCCCCTATGTTCCAAAAAATTATAAAGTTTACTCTCAGGGAGATTAAGCAGAAAAGATTAAAGAACTGTGTATGCCAAGCATCCAACAGTGAAACTCCCTGAGGAGTTAACATTACACAAGATACCCCTATTCTAACAAGTTGTTTTATGTTCATGCTTTGTAAGAAGAAGGTATTAGAGAGATAAAGGAATATATTTCTTTTTTTGTGCAGCTTTTTAAAATACAAAGTCATCACATCCCATTGCTACACTGCACAGTAATTGATCTAAGATAAGATAAAACAAGGACTTGCTAACATTATGTGGGAAAAATAAAGAATCTTCTTTACATGTGACTGTAGGCATTCCCGGCAGGCTTAGATTTAAAGGAGTTTTAAAAAACAACTCAGAAATTGGGAGTCATGTGATTGCCCTAATGACTTCACCATGTTAAGTTTATTTGCTTAGTCACTAGAAAGCAGTAAGAGCATAAGCAGACAAACATTTTCAGTATTTTCACCTTTTTTCTAGTGTGACCCAGATACTCTTTCATATCATCTGGTTTCTTATAAAAGCTCAATGGATCTTTGTTGACTGTAATTATGTGCAGAGTGCAAGCAGAAACTAAGTCAGATTTAGCAGCAACATTTAAATCAGCACTGAGTATTTTTTTAGTATTTCAATGACTGTATCTTTTGATTGTGCAACTGAAGAATACTTAAGATCCTTTCCTAAACATTGTAAGCAGACTGAAAAATCTATTTTTATGTATCTGGTTTCTGTATTTTTAGATAGATATTTGTACATATGCAGACCCTTCATGTATCTGACAGTAGCATGTCTCCCCTAGACTAAGTACTTCATGAATGTTTGAGAAAAATATTTTCTTTCTCCCCCTTTTCCTATATTTGAAGTTTATATTTTAGTTGAATTTTTAGAATCTCCAAGGATGGAGAATCATAATGTTTCTGGGCAACATGTTCCAGTGCTGCAATGGTGAAAAAAAAAGAATAAAAAAATCTCTGTAGTTAATCTGGTTTTCTGTTGTTGCAACCTGTGTCCATTTTCTCTCATTCTATCCCTATATATCTCTGAGAAGAGTCTGGCTCCATCTTCTGTATAATGTGCTGTTAGGTACTTGAAGACAGCAGTAAGACATCCCTTTAGTTAGCTCCTACTAAGTCTAAACCCAGTTTTCTCATCTTCTCTTCACACGGTGTAGCGAGCTGTGGCAAACAGGACAATGGAAATGAGCAGGATGTGATAAGCCTTGGTACAGCCTGTGGATCAACAAGAGAAAGGAGAAGAATACTTGATACTGTGAGAAAGGTGCATTGTGATATCACTACGGGCTTATCCGATTAGGGGCCAGTGTAGTCAACTCAAGGAAAGTTAGGAGTCACCACCTTCTCCAGCTGCCCCCGCCCAAGACCCTCTTGTCAGGCAGCTGTAGCCCATCCCAGTGCCCTGAGGACCCAGGTCTATGCCCAGGCTGAGGGACACGGCTGCCTCTTTCCCCTTTGCAGGTTCAAGCAGCAGTAAAGATGAGCACGTATCCCACCCACTCCCCCCCACACAGAGGACACTGACAGCCCACAGCTGGTCACACAGATGGCCACAGACAAGACGCTGCCCCACAGCAGCACCCACATTCAGGACTCGCACCAGACACAGGCACAGACAGCCACGTCCCCTCCTCCTCTTGGGCTGGCAGAGGCAGGAGGTCAGTAGTGCAGCACACACACTGCACTCTCCAGGTTCACAGGCACACGCACATGTTTGTGGATCCTCTGAGCACCAGCATGGTCCCTCTGCCTGCCTGGCACCCCTGCTGGAATGCCGGCCCCCCTTACCTGCCCCACAGGTCCCCAACTCACCAGCTGGTCCAGCTGGGTGCTCACTGCACATACGCAGTGCTCACACACTCATCCCACATGCATCCCACACTTGTGAGTCTCACCAAATACTAACACAGACCCTCTGCCCATCTGATACCCCTGCCCAGACCCAAGGTGATCAGGTGAAGGGCTCAGACAGACAAGTGTACTGACCAGCCCTGTTCTACACTTGAGTGGCCCCTTTTATGTTTTGTGTCCATTTCCCCACTCTGTTCCTGTCCCAGTCCAGTGTCGGGGGAGGTTTCGATATGATCCCAAGAGCGAGATTAAGACACAAACAAGGTCAAATGCAGTATACCCAAAACAGGTTTTTATTATTAAAAAAGGGAAGAGGGGTAGCGATAGGGCAGAATGGAAGGAAAAGACAGAAATAAAGCAAGGATGAGGGATAGGGCTGCAAGAACAGTCACCACCATGGATCCAGCGGCGTCCCGTTGGTCCTCAGTCTTCAGTTCTTCGGTGGCAGGTGCACACGGATTTGGCTTCGATGGTGGATGCACACTGAGCAAAATTTTCTGCTGCCTTTTTAAGTTCATCACATCCACCGATTAGCATATCTTCCAACCTTTAGTCTTTTTTTCTCTGGTCCCACAGGTTTTGTTGCATCTGGCTTCGGGCAGGAAGGTTTGCCTCTTGTCAGTTCATTAACAATGCATGCATGGGGTCTGGCCTACACAACAGGGCCACAAATGGCTACAGGATGGGGCCAGCTCAGTACACATCTGCCCTTTGAGGTTTGTCTAAGGGGTCTGGACAATGCAACTGCAAAGAAGTGGCAGGGTGCATCCTTCAATACATTCCTGCTTCCCTGGGCGACATCCCCCAGACCAATTCACAGGCCACAGCAGCTTGTCCCTGAGGTTTGCACAGACACAAGCAAGCTTTCAGACAGTCATATGACATTTCAGTCTCTCACAATTCCTCACTGCCTCTTCTTCCTCTGCCTCCTTTCTTTAACATTTGTCCCTTAGTCTTGTGTCCCTGTATGTTCTTGCTTATGGCCTCCTCCTTTTTTTTTTTTTTTTTTTTTTTAATTGAAAAGGCCCTTAATCAGATATCCTTAGAGGGACAGTATGCTTTCACATATCTTTACAGTATCAAGCTGTAAAGACCAACAGCATTAGAGGCTGGGGGAATACAGTTAAGCAGATTTCCAAACCACATAGTGCCATGTCACTGGATCAAAAACTATGGTGGGTCTCCATTGATGCATATTCATGAGTTATGGGAGAAGCTTTTCCCTGAGAGCTTATCTTTTGTTTTCTCTACTTGATAAACTGAACTCAGCAGTGTTGCTTTTCCTCTTAGTGTCACATCCTGTGCTCCAACACCCCAAGTATCCTTGATAGTCCTCCACTTGACTCAATTCCAGCATGTCAAAGTCCTTCTTGTACTGCATACCCAAGCGTGCAGGGGTCAGTGCTCCAGGTGCCAACTGGTGGCAGCTGGCTTCAGTCCTGATAATATAGTCCAGCAGGTGATTGATGTTCTTCTTTGCTGCAAGGGCCTATTGATCACTAATGTTTAGCTTCTTGTCCTGCGCATCCCTATGCCTTTTCCAGCAGCCTGCTTTCTAATCATCAGGAACCTAGTTTGTGCAGTTGCACTGGAGTTATTCTGCCCAAGTGAGGGGCTTCGCATTTGCCTGTTAAATTTAATTAAATTCCTCCAGCCTGTTGAGGTCCCTCTGGGTAGCAGCTCTCCCCATCATATCAGCTGTCCCCTACAACTGCTTATTATCTGTGGACTTGTGGATTTCTTTCCCATCTTGTATGTATTTAATGATATTAAATAGTCAACAGAGCTTATTTTTTCTTCCTGGAAGGCTATCAAATGGGCAAAGCATGTTTTGGCCTTGCTATTTCTTTATCAGCTATTCCTAAACACCTTCTTGTCCTTCTTGTAACTGGATATGGCTTACAGAGAGATCTGGCAGACTGATGGGTTCCCTGAGATTTTCTTCTTACCTTTCTTAAAGAAAAGAAGGAAGATATATTTTTTTTAAATACCTGTCTGTTCATACTTAGAATAATGTAAAGGCAAACCACTGCAGTTGCAGTGAACAGCTATGGGATAATTTCCACATAATATCCTGCCCACAATAATGAACGTGATTTATAGGAAGAAAAATATTTCAGCTTCTCTAAGACTGAGTATTTCACCATGTTGCTTTTAATTTATGAAAACTGCACCAGGTTTAGAAGATTTGTAGTCTTTTCTCATCATTATCAGGAAGAATACTCTTGTGTCCATATAGCCACATGATTTCTGCACTACAAATGGGAAGGAAGGTCCACAGCTCTTCTTTTGGGATGACATTGGTTTCAGCCTTTTTTATTTCCATGTCATCAGTAAACAACATTCCTTCTGCTCACACTATCATCAGCAAGAGAATAACAACCTTCAGATTGTTCCAGAGTGCTATCATATTCTTGACAGAACAAATTTACAATAAACTATAATGAGCAAAGACACTGGTCAGAATTCATTCTCACTTATACTGATGATGAAAATCCAAAGACAGCTAAACTTAATTAAAATGTTATCATCAGCTGACTGGGAATTGAGTTCTCAAATGGTAACAGAATTTGTCAGTTTGAACCCTGAAGTATAATTCTTTGAGTTTATGTTGGTATGTCTGAAACATTATTGACCTTTGCCAGTCTATCTGATGCTTGGCATTGTCTGTCCAGTAGCTCATACATAAGTGTGTTTAATTATAATTATGAATTTCAATGTAGTATGGAATGCTTCTTTCTCTCTCTCTCCAAAAAAAAAAAAAGAAAAAAAAAAAGGAGAAATGGGCAGGTAAAATACACATGGATCTAATATCTAAGAAATACAAAGTAAAGAGAATTGTTCTATCATGAGGATTACTGTGAGCCTGACCCCATATTGGCTTTACATTGCAAATCACACCAGGAGAGCTTTTAATTCAGAACAAATACATAAAATTAATGAAGTCCAGCACTCATTAATCCTATTAGAAAGAAGTGGTTTAGTAAGCAATTTAAGGTTTTCTCTTTCTTTTAAATCCTTAGCAAACTTTAATATTCATTTCTATATGAGGTATAAAGCCCCAGAATTTGGCTGTGGACATATATCCATGTGTCTGTGTGTCTGCCTGATTATGAAAAGTAATTGAGAGTTCTCATCAGTTTGGAGCCTGAATAGAATGCCTCCAGAGAAAGCTCCTTGATAAAAGTTTCAGCAATTTTGCATTGTTATTATCGTTGTTATTATTCACAAAGCTGGGGGAGACTAAAATAGTATTTTTTGAATATGCAGCATGCAGAGTTAGGGACTGAAAATATTTCTAGGGGTATTACTGATTTCCAGGTGAGTCAGTTCTGCAAGCATCAAGCTGCTAATACAGACAATGATTGTGTCATCTATATCAAATGTATGTAGGGCATAAACTTTCTGATTCAATTCTGTGTTACAGTTTAATTTACTCCTGTCAAGCTTTACATATCATCAAGGCAAGCAAGGCAGGAAAGGAAAGCAAGGCAGGCAAGCACACAGAGTTAGTAGAAAGAGGACCAATAATTGGCACTAACCTAGAGTAAATCCTGTGCCAAAAAGAGAAAATTGAAAATTAAGAGGTAAAGAATAGTACTATAGTTTTGGAGATGATCCAGGGCCTATAAAGTCCCTGGGTGTAGTGTAAAATGATTTTTTTTTCTGAACCTTCCTGAATTCTTCATAAAAAAAGCTGGGCATCTTGTCTGAAGCTCAGATCACCCTCAGAAATACTTCTGCCAGCATGGTGAACATCATCAAGAGAGCCCATCTTAACCATGAATCGAAGTCAAACTCTGAATCAAAAATAAAAAAAGGAATTTGAAGGTTTGGACAATTAGCGTTTTCTGATTCTAGTTTTCTAACAACCTAAATTCTTACATCTGTCTCACTAATTAACAGAACAGGAATATACATCTTTCAACACGGAAGAAAAGGGGCTCAATCTATTGTGTTATGATGAAAAAAGTCACCATTAAGACTTTATGACTTTTAATTTCAGACTATTCTGAGGACTTCTTAAATTGGACAATGTTTTCCTCCCACAATATAGCAAGCGATCTACTCATGAAATTTATTTATTGACATTGTTGGTATTAGTCTGACATTTAGTTTACAACTTTTAGGGGTTTTACTACATTTTTGGGTTTTGGGGTTTTTTTACAACCTTTTTAGTTTTTACAACCTTTAAAGCCTCTAAAATAGTGAACAGTGTATTATTTTCCCCTATTCAGTAACTCAAAAGTGGGCTAATGTAATTATTCTCCAAAAAATTAAGAGTAGCAAAATAAAAATTAAACATATATTTACAAAAATATTTAATTTAGTCCATGAGTGTTCAAGTAAGAAAACAGAGGTGTGACCCTATGAAAACATGAGATTACAACCTTATAAGAAATATTTCTCTTTATCATTTAAATATCTGTTAATGGAGGTTTAGCTCAAAGATAAGAAAATGTTCTCCTTAAATACTGAAAAGGTCAATATAACTTAGGCTAACTTTAGTCACTATCTGTGGATATCTGCTTAAGTCAAAATATATGGTTTGTCTTCTCCAGTTTTTATTTTTCCATTACTGTTTATTTTCCCTAAAAAATCACAATATGTGCCAGAAGTATGCCTCTTTACTTGATCATTAGATTAGTATGGAGATAGCTTTTTCAGTCAAAAGATGAGAAGGTGATTAAGTTGCTTTGAGATTTTTACAGTAATAAGAAGATGAGTTTTTTGACAACAAAAAGAGCTGAATTTACTAATTGCATAGAAATAATACAAATCATAATGATAGTGGTATTTTGGTCCTACTTTTCAGATAAGAACAAAATTGCAAAAGAAGCATTTGATCTATGAAACAGTTTACAGTTTTGTGACACTCATATACCTGCTTTCATTATTCCATCAATATTTTTATTTTATGTATATAACCTAAAAATATGGATATTATTTCTTATGATCACAATGATAAATATTTAACATATATGCCCATTAAAGTACTAGAAGTCCCTGATTCCAGGAGTTATGCTAACCAAAGCAGAACAAAAGGTACAGTACAAACCTTGAAATAAGTACTCTGCTGCATTAAACACTTTTTAAAATGTTTGCTTAGTCAACTTCATTTCAAAGTTTCACTTTCTACTACAGGAAACATAGCAGAAATTAAATGCTTTTGTAACACATCTGAGAAATCACTTCCTAGTAATTTACCATCAAAAAGTTAACAACTGATTCAGGCTGGGATTAATTTCAAGTTTATATTAGAAATTGAAAAGTTTGCCTTCAGAATCTGAGCAAGGATCACTTTGTAATCAATGAAAAGAAAATAAACATCTCTAGAAGAAATTTCAGTCTGTTATAAGACAGATATCTACCATAAATTAGATGTGGAGGTATTTATTCCTCTCCTTTGGTCATAATGAAAGCTGACGATAACTTACATGGCAGCTGGTAGGGATCTAAATTTAGGTAAAATTGCTGTATGCCTTATTACATGCCAGTAAGTTTAAAAGGTTATTTTCCATGAAATTCTCATAACTTTAAAGCCTGTTTCAAGGAACAAAATGCATCTACTCTTTGGTACTTAATCATAACTATCAGGGCTAATAAATTAAACATGTCCAGGGCCATTTTCTGACACCAAAGCCAACTGTCACAGAAAGGTTTGTGCCTGTACTCTGTTTCTCTCCAAACAAGTGCACAAACAACCACCCAACAGGGACTGGATTCTTGCCTGTGTGGTGGTGCAGAGTGTCAGCTGGTCCAAGCCAGACTGTGCCTGGATTGTTCATACAAGTTAGCCAGATAAACGGTCTGTCCCAGAGCCTGGGAACAGTCCGTGACAATGGTTTAGTTTATGAAATGGTTAACACCTTCTTGTCTGTCAATATACTTTATTGAGGGTTTATATAATACAAAATCACTTCTATATTAACACATTACATTACTGATGGGCATTATTGTGGTTTTTACCCATGAAACAATTACATTCACCTTAAGTGAAACAGACAACATGAAGTGAAATGAATACTTTTTAACAAGAATAGCAACAAACAAGTGGTTTCTTAGTACACAATTCAATGCTTTTCAGATGCTTAGAAGGATCACTGAAGCACTGTGCAGATGTATTCATTCAGTACTTCAGAGTTCTACAAAATGGTAACATTTATTCCTTTTCATCCTCTACCATGGAATTTTAGATCATAAAGAAAACAAAATTTCAAAATGGATCTTTTTTTTCATACACTACATATGAATTGTATATGCTAGGGTGACCTTAAATTAACATTTTAAAATCCTGTTTTAGTGCCATGCAGAGCTAATTTTAAGGGCAGCAAACAGGAAAATGTTGGTTTCTGGCCAAGGAAAAAGTCCTCCTGCATAAGTTAGAAAACAGTGACAATGGGAAGTAAAAGTGGCCAATATTAGGCTCTGCTTAGAGTCCCTGTGAATCAATAGTTTTGCCTGCTACTTGAAAGCAACAACCTGGTGTTCGAATATACAAGAAACCTATCACTTTTCAATTTTGTATTTTAATGTCATTACATACCAATGATATCTTAAAGACATTAAATGAACATCTGAACATTCAACCAGTAAGTAACATTTAGGGAAATTTGTTTTCTACCAAAACAGTGGTATGCTCAAATGAATATAATATATATTTTTTTTTTTCTTTTAATTTGAACCAAAGACACATTTCTCACTGATGTGCTTTTGGGACTTTTCAATGGAAAATTTCATTTGAGCAGCTTTGCTTTATCAAGTTATAATATCTTAGGAAAGACCCCCAAATATTTTAGTGTGGAAGAACTAGAAAGAGACAGTGAGATTTGTGTTAGAACCGCTTTGCGCTGCAGCACTTTGGGCCAAAGTATGATAAAGCGAATAGTAGTTAATTCTGCAAATGCACCTGTCAGAGGATTTGCTTCTGAAATTCAATTACAAACACCAGAACTGGCTCTTTAGTATTTTCATACTTAAAGGGTAATGTTTTAAATGTCAAATATCTTCAGTAAACACTCATGCAGTGAACTCTTTGCTCTATACTTTAGTAATAAGATATAAGGCCAAATTATTCTCCAAATGCTAGAAGTTGATGGTATTACAGAATGAAGGTCAAAGATAATTCTTAAAAGATACACATTTTGGGGAGGAGACAGAAAGTGTTATCAGCTACTTTACATTCTTTATATGACTGTACTAGGTCTGTGTACTAAGTGCTTCAAAATTTATTGAACAAAAGACACTTTTATGGTTTAATCTATCCCATTTGTTTAATCTTCATTCCACTGTTCTCCTTTGTCATCATGCCTTTCATTTTTTTCCTAACAGCAAGTTCCCTTAGTCTCATTTAAGTCCATGAGATATTCAGCATGTAGAAATATTTGGTTTCGGATGCTCAAATACTCACTAATAGTAACTAGTTTCATAAGTAAAAAAAGGAGTTCAGTTAATCTATTTGTGCATGTGTGTTTAAATTTTACTTTGTTTTCCATTGCACACATTTTTTATTGTCCCTAATAAGAAGGGATCAATTGAAAAGTATTTCAAAAATACAGCATTCGATTTAACATGATGAATTTATTTTTAAAGTAGAAGTCTCTTTCTGCAAAAAGTAGAAGCTGGAAACAAAAAATAAATGAAATAAAATAGCTAAGGTTAATTATCAACAGCCACTCCATAACATGCAGTGAAATCCTATTGTCTTTGCCCATTTAGAATGTAAAAGTAATTCCACACTGAAATTACTTAGTGTTTTTATAAGTCAAAATGAAAGCCTAGGAAAATGTATCTGCAGTAGCTCTGAAAAGCTTCATAGGTTTCAGTGTAGGCAAGAAAACCAGAGTTAAAGCCTTTTATGAATGCTTATGGTGTAATCAGGCAAAGAGATCAAACTGGAGCTAGTGCTGCTACTTCCTCACTGGTGCTGCCACCAGAATTCATATCTCATATTTCTGTTTCATATCACATTTTCTTTTCCTCCACAGACAAGTTATTTAACTATCTAATCGTTCTTATCTATTTATTATTCTATTGTTCTATCTATATCTATATATCTTTTTCTAAATACACACACATGTATACAGATACCACATTTTTTAGATCTTGGAGAACTGATAGGTTTGTAATGATAAAAACACCAAAATTGGTAGGAGTTAAGAAAACCCAAAAAGTCTTTAAGCATCTGTAGTGCTAGGGCCTGAATAATAGGCCCTAAAACAATGCTGACCTCTAGATGAACCTCACAACCAAACGTTATCCATTATTAGTATCTGCTAATTAGCAAAAATCTGTATTACCATTAGCATTTATTAATTAGTATCTGATCATTAACAAAATATGTATGCTCACTAGTGAAAGATGTAGCTTAGACAAAATGTAATTAGTAACGAGGATAAAATGCTGAGAGAATGTATCCAACTTCCCTTGTTTAGCCTTGTTCAAGGCTGAGAATCCAAGTGTTTGGCCTTGTTAGAAACTCCCTTGGTTCTGCTCCCTGAGCCCTGCCCAGGCTTTGAGTGGAATCCAACAGGAGGATAAAACCAGATGTTTCTGCTCTGAGACTTTTGCTATATAAGGCTGGACCCTCTTGCCGTGATTTTGGATGCCTCACCTACGGATGGATGCATCATATAGGACTTCCCACTGGTAGGGAAAAGCTCTCCAAATCCTTGCCGCAACCAGGGCTTCCCAGCGACTGCGAATCTGGATGTTGGTAATGTATGCAAGTGGTGATGTATCTTTCTTAATCACTATTCTCCCCATTGTGTAGTAATGATTAGGTGCATTGCCTTGCTTAACTGTATGTAGTAATAACTAAGTGTACTATTCTGTATTCTTATTGCTTATTTTCTGTAGTACTTAAGTTATATCCTTTAATTATTAACAATAAAATCAGCCTACTCTTTTCACTCTGGTGTCTGAGTTTAATTGGTATCCTCGATCAGCAGAACAGCATCCTACTCTTTTCCATAAGAATGAAGTTAAACTATAAAATCTGAAACACATAGTAGATTTATGTATATATGAATGCATACCTATATATATATGTTTCAAAAAACAAGAAAATTAAGAAATGTCACCTTCTTAAATTTTGTTTCTTACTTTCAGGATAGTGCTACAGACCGTTAGATCTACACTCTGGACAGCAAATCTTTGTTAACCTACAATATAATAACATTGCAAAAAGCAGTATCTGTAAAAGCTTATTTAAAATTCCAGCAAGGCTGATACCCAATTAACAGCAAAACCTGCATGAACTATGGCAACAAGGAGATTCCATTTTGTGAACAAGAATCACTTATTAAAAGAGAAAGCTATATCAGAAATATTATAAAAGGTTCTCCCTGTACTCTTTTCATCAGACTTCAAAGGGACTTTTCTCAAACACATTAAGAATATACTATAATTCAAAAGGTTGCATTTATGTTGTGTTATTAGTTTCAAGAAACAAGAAAACTGAAATATGCACACTGTAGAAAGAGTAGCTTTTGTTTCTTCTAAGGAGAAGTGATAATTTCAGAAACAGACATTTTCCATGGCATTTCTAAAGGAACATTTCTAAAGGAACAGAAGCATCTCCTATATTTTCTGGAACTATCTGAAATAAGAAAGTCAATATAATCTGAAACAAATAAAAGTGACTAAGCCAGTATGATTTTGGTAAAGATTAAAGACTGGATAAAGAGAATAGTACTGATCAATGAGAAGGACAATTCTGCACTATGTATGAGTGGAACTAATAATGGAATACTACAGCCAGTTCTAGTATCTACAGTCCAAGAAGACTGTGTTAGCTGCAGAAGATTCAAAGACCAAAGGAACTATTCTTAACTCTAAAAGCATTCCGAATAGTTTGAAACACCACATATTCAATCATTTTAATTTAACAAAAAAAGTGAAGGTATAATTTGATCACCATATATGGAGAATGAATAAGTGATAACAGAAGAAAGAAAGAAAGAAAGAAAGAAAGAAAGAAAGAAAGAAAGAAAGAAAGAAAGAAAGAAAGAAAGAAAGAAAGAAAGAAAGAAAGAAAGAAAGAAAGAAAGAAAAGAGAAAACCTAACAAATTTTATAACTTTAAATTAAGGTAGCTTTAATAAAAAAGCTGCTCAGATTTTAAACAGAAATTATTCTATGTTGCATAGTGAAAAAAACAATGGGTCAGATTTGTGGGGAAAAAAAAGGAAAAGAAAGAGCAGATGTCAAAAAAACACATTTGATTGTGCAGAGACTCATAAACATGTAGAACAGCCTATGAAGCATAATCGTTGAGTCAGAAGCATTGGAACAGTTGCAGCAGTTAGATAGCATCCTAGGAGACATGCAGTGCTAAAAAGGACTTTGATGGGTTGAGTGATCTTTAGTCATTTCACCAATATCTCTATCTTTTATGTTTTTTTTTTTTTTCCCTTGGCTGTGTAGGGCAATACTTTTCTTTCCATCTGTTATGAATTGTTCAGGGTATTCCACAATAAATTAAGAATTTACAAGTTCATGTAGAAAAGTTCATTACAGAGCTTTTTGCCTTTTTTTAAGAAAAAAAATGAGAAAAAGAACCCCCAGCAAACCAGAATTTCTTGAAGTTAATTTAACCAGAAAATTATATTTTGTATACTGTGAAAATACTATATTTGATCTTTCTCTATAGGAAAATAAAATGAAGCAATTTAGAAAAGCAATGGGATTTCATTTCAATCCACCCATCACTACTAATCTGTATGTTGATACAGATTTATCTGTTTAAAAAAGAACCACCTTAATTGTCTAACTCATTTATGCCAGTCCCAGAGAAGATAATGAGATGATTCATGTAATTAACATCAGTAGAGTTTGGCTTATGTCTTAGAAATATTAATGGTGCTTGGAATGCTTAATAAGTACTCAATTATAATGAATACTTCATAATCCTTGCTCCTTTGTTGGTGTAAAACCTTAATGCTTTGCTAAAAAATATTAGTACCATGTTTGCCTCATATAAAATTTTTGAGAAGTAAAAATTAAACTATTTTTAAGGAGATGTTATAGAAAGTTAACAAGCTAAAATATATTTTATGAAACATAAAATAGCAGTATTTTTCATTTAAATTAAGGAAAATTTACAGAAATTTAATTCTGCTTCATTTTATTTCCTCTACTATATCATTTTTTATCCTGCAGTTTTGCTTTCAGTTCTAAAACTATAATTAATGAAGAGTTCTCTTTATAGTCAGTGAATGTTAACCATGTATTTTTTAACTGTTATTTCATTCTGAGATAGGAGAATTTAAATAAATTCTTAATAAATGCATAAACATCTGTTAGTTTGTTTTCGATTTTTTTAATAGTAAATTCCTTTCATTTCTCACTCATACACATCCTTCCATGGTTTACTCCTAATTACTTAAATCTTTTTTGCTGCTCTCCTTGTGTTGACATCCACAGCCCTACAATAGGTTACTTTGTCTTAAGCCGTAGTACAGTGCTGTATCTTTGGAGGATAATTTTTAGATTAAAAAGGAAATCAATAAACTGCAGCTGGGATGTAACTCAAGTCATTTATCTTTTCCACAGTTATATCCTACTCTTAAAATTCAGGAGACATGGAATATGCAGAGTAATTTTCATTTTTCTGGACAACTCAGCCAACTCCTTGGTTTTTTTAAAGAAATTCTTAAAAAATTTGTCCTGATGGAAAAAAAGTGTTTCAAAAACCTTTTTGCAGTGCTATGTCTCTCCTGCATCAACATAACTAATCTGGAAATAAAACAAACTAAAAAAAAGGCAAACAAAAGCTACTGTACAGAATCAAAACTGTTAATGTTCTTTTGGAAGCTAAGTAAAAGATGTGAAGAATCTGGACATAAGGTATGGAGTGGATGCAAATTAAGGTGGTTTAGAAACATATTTGTCAGGCATGAGGTAGGGCTAGAAAAAGGGACTGAACTGACAGTAGAGGAGTAATGAAGAATGACGCTTTGAGAACAGGACTGCTCCTTTTGGTGACACTAAACCATTTGGTGGTCTTGGTGGCACCGTCAAACTATACTCTCAGGGTCTGAGTATGTAAAAGAGCACCAGTGAATTAAGTCAGGCACTGGATGCAGATCTTCCACACTGCTTAATTGTTTCAGGCCATTTCAGTTATGTCTTTTCAAGATAATGACTGAGCATTGCTTGGATCACAGTTCCCTTCAGTTACAGCTCCCAGAAGGCAAGAGGATTCCACTGCAACTGGACTGACCCCTTCATCTCTACATGGTCCTCTACATTAATGCCAAAATACTTTGCACTTTCACTCTGAAGTTATATCTCCCAGTCTCTGAAAACATGTAACATATACCCTCTTCTTTAGAAGCACTGTTTAACGCATACAACTGAATCCTAACGTTTCAGACATTTTGGCATGAAAAACATTAAAAATAATGGTTATGACTGGTACCTGTGGTCTGAACAGTAATGGAGTCTGACAACACATTATAAAATGTTTTATTGAGGCAGTAAAAAAGATGAGCAACAACATGCCCATACAACAACTCATCCGATCACCAATAGCAAATACAGGATCATAAATGATGCTATGGCTCTGGCAGAATGCCAGGGACACTTAGTATCCTGGTAATATGGCAGCAACAACCAAATACGCAAATGCATTTTGAATGAAGATAAGAGTTGTGCTGTCCCTTGACTCCACCAGTGCGATTTGAGAGAATCACATCTTACATGGATAATGTGAATGACATCCTGCCCATGTTGCTGATATCAGTAAAGGGTCAGGGTATCAGGAGGCAGAGTGTTGGCAATGTGTCTACCACAATGATGCTGGTCAAGGGGCAGGGTTTTAGGAGGCAGGATGTCAGAGATGACACTTAACTAACATCGATATATTATGGATGTATCCAACCAGCTGTAAAAGGGATGAGTTCCACCTAGACTCAACTTGAGTTTACCCATGTGACTTATGTATGGAGTCAAGCACTGTTCCCTGCCTTTATTTTATTTAATAATTTAAAATACAGATGTGGCAGATCATAGCCATAGCCTCAGGTTCAAACTTTGTCTCAGTAATCAAAGTAGAAATTTTAACCTCAGTTCACGTAACTCAGGTATTGCCAAACTCATCAGGTTATGGCTACAGACTATGGGATACACTTACCTTAATTTCTCCTTCTAGAGATTTTCTGTGTTATATTAATAATTAAATAGTAATTGTCTGTAAGAAAAAATGCTTCATAAACCCAAGAAAATAATTGTAACTGTCAAAGATAGAATTCTGAATAATGACTCTTTTTTGTGGGCATGACAACCATCTCTTGTTGTCTCCTTTCACAGGACTGTTTCACTTAATGTAAGTGGGAATTAAACTTCTAAATCATAAAGGCTTATGAAAAAGTGTAGCATCAAGCAAGCTTCCTGAGTCCAATACAATGATTTACCTTGTGGTAGTTACTTGTATACTTGAAAGTTATATTGAAAATAACATCAGAAAAAAGAAATGACAAACAGCTCCATTACAAGCCAAAGAGAATCTTTTATTCTTATTTGAATGTTGCTGACAGCATGAACTATAAAGAAAATAAGAACTGTGTTGCAGAAAACATTTTTTATTCTATTTTCATTTTTCATTGAATAGTTTAAAATAAGTTTCCATCTCACATAGTTTGACCAAAAAAAATTCATCTGGATTTAAATCAATACCTTGTTAAGCTAACTAAGTTAAACCAGCTCTTCTGAAAATCCATCATAGTATATCAGTTATACAATCTGCACAAACATAGTTAGTCATTACCAAAATGTTTTTATTACAGGAAGAATGAAAGACAGCTAAGAACAATGACACTGAATGAATTAATTATGAATCTGCAGAATAAAATAGAAGTTTGGGTTGGGAAAAGTAGTACAAACTAGCACAGACCTAGCTATTGACGATTAAAGAAAGAGCAGAAATCAGTCCAACTTAGTGGCTTCTAACTGTGTATAATTAAGGTGTGGATCTCCTTGTCACAAGGCATTGTGGTTGTTAAAAATTTATGGGGGAAATAATTCCCTTGATGGCCATTAAAAAATAAAAATATAACTTCAGGCTCAGGAATCTGCAGATTGCTGGAGGCTGGCAGAATAGTCTGTGAAAATATCACTGCATGTAGGTCCTATTACTATGCTGCTTCACAGTAATCTCCTTTTAGCTACTGTTGAAGACAGAATGCTGTACTGATGGGCCTCTGGGCTGACATGCTGCATAGCTTGGTCACTTATCTGTTCATTTGCGATTGCCTGATTTTTTTCAGTAGCTGAGCTGTCCATAGAAAGAAGAAGTTTTCTGACAATGTATGCCTGTGGATTCTGAAGACATCAAGGTAAACTAAAGCTACACTCTATTTTCAATTAGAGGGTAATAGTACCTTCCTCTTGAAGATTTTTTAAGTTGTCAGCCTAGCCTTCTGCTTGGAAAACCTCTTGTATGTTACATTAATTGCCTACACTAGCTTATGAAGTTTTAGTTAGTTTTAATCTCAGAAAGGCAGATATATTTTTGCTGAAATCAGTGACACCGTTCTATGTTCAACAGCAACAGTGTGTGTGTGTGACAAAAGGCTGAGGGTGGCCTTTGCTTTAGATAAGAAGATATCAACAAATGAGTGTATCAAGTGCTAGTGTAAATGTTTCTCCCTGAGTTCATTAAAAGAGTGTGAATGTCTCCCTGAGTTAGACAGACCAACATGGGAGAAGTGCATATACATGTCTCAGCCCAACATAGAGTATAAAAACTACACAACTAGCAAAAGAATTTCGATGAGAGCAATGAGCTTGAGCTGGTTTGAACCCATGTATTCCTCCTGGCGGCTGGAAATGCCCTGTATTGTGACAGTGACAGCATATTATGGAGACCAGTAGTGGGAATCACATTGGTATTGTGATCGAACTGTGTATTGCAATTGCTGTATTTTGCCAAGTGTACCATATATTTGATTGTGTCATGCAGTGTATTTTGTACCACTCTGCTAAATCAGAAATTCTGTGTAACATCAACTAACTTTAAAATAAGTAAATTTCATATTAAGCAGTACACCCTCCATCTGTGAAGTATCTAAAAGAACCTGGTTAGAGAGTATTGGACTCTGACATTGATGCTTGAGGCCTTGAGGCTATCATTTTTTGCAACGAACAACATTCTTACAAAATTATTTTTCTAGAACATGGTAATCAGTAATAAAAAATAAAGGAAAAATCACATGTGTATGTATATAGAAACAGGTGTATGTATACACATGTGTATGTACAGAGTTTTGTGTGCAATAAATAGTGTAGAGAGGATGAACTAATTTGGACAGCTCTGTAAGAAGACTCTGAGTTTCTGACCTCCTCAGAATCTCTGAGCAAAAGAATTAATATCTATACCTGGTGTCTTGTTTACTGTCATTTCTGTTCATAACACTATCTAATCATGGTGTGGTAAAGAAAAGCTGATGAGTGGTTATGAGATAATGAGATACTGCAAGAGCATCATAGTGGCATTAATATTAACTTTTAGTTTGACATTGACATTGAGACTAAGTCTACTTTGCAAAATTGGCTGAAAGTTTACAGGGTAAAATCAGTATTCCCCTGTTAATAAAAAATGGTGATTGCAAACACAGTGTATTTCCAATACTTTGTCACTTGCAGAATATTTGCTTATTTGTTTGGGTTTTTTTTCCTTTTCAGAATAGCAACACAAAACCTTTTTCAGATCATTATGTTCAATGACTGTTTCATTTAACAAAAAATTGACCAGCATTAGAAACTTGTCAAACTAATTATTTATGATTTTTCACACTGAACTGCATTTACCCTCTGTTGTCCCAATTACATAAATAGTCTAAAAACTTTTGAATCTAGTTGAATGGTTACTACTCTTTTGCCATGGCTTCAAATTTAATGCTAATTTGAATGCTGTTTTCACTACCAATTTCCAAACTCACCTATGGGACATTCTCTGCAAAGCAGCCCTGACACTGAAGCAAAGACTTCCAGTGATACAGAGTCATAGTTTTGTTTGGAAGGGATATATGGACATCCGCTAGTCCAACCCCTGCTCAGATCAGGGTCAGTTAGAGCAGGTTACTCAGGGCTGTTTCTGGTTGGGTTTTGAGCATCACCAAGGATGAACTCCACAATTTCTCTGGTCAACATATTCTGAGTTATGGCTAGGTTATATTGAAAATGTTTTTCCTCTTATCTGTATTTTATATGTGTATCCAGAAATATTTATCTTAAAATCTGTTTCTATAGAAGAGAAAATTCAGATGCCTTTCTGTTCTTTTTTGTCAAGTTTTACCAAAATGGCTCCTGTTTGTGAGGAAAAAAAAAAAAAAAAAAAAAAAAGACTTAGAAGAGAGGATAAGAGAAATAAATGGAATATGAACAGCAAAATTAAAGGAAGGCTAGGTAGCATACAGCAATTTTTCGCCCTGGACTGAAAGATAAATTGAATCATAGGACAGTTAGCTGGATTTGAAGAACTGTATTATATTTTGTTAACAGATTAATTCTTTGATACAACTGCATCTTCAAGCATAATTTTGTAATGATCCTTCACAATACTGGAGTTAATTATGATGGTTTACAATGGATATTCAAAAAAAATTGCTTAATGGCCAGAATAAGATGGAAGACAAATAATAAAATATTTCTGCAATACATTTTTTTGGCAATTGGTACAGCAATTAAAAAGGGACATATATAAGCCCAGTATATTTCAATAGTCCACAGACTGTGTTTTGTTGGTTGCTGATGCACATCATAAGGTTCCAGAAAACCTGAAACCCAGAAAACTATTGCAAAGTTGATATTACACTTTAAAAAAAAAAAAGTTATTCCCCCTCTCCTGCAAAATTACAGAAATCAATCGTAGTGTATACTTTGTTTTGTTAACATATGACAAAGGATTTTGAACTATTTCACCTATTGTTTACAAGCAATACCTTTGTTTATAAATCACAATTATTGTGAGTCATTACAACTCACATTTTTGCATAGCTAATTGTTTTATTTGTTGGAATAAAATAGTAATCTGGGTTAATAAAACTGTTTGAATGAAAACCCTAGAACTGTAGTATTACCTATTCTTTATCATACTTTTAAAGATACTTTATGCAGGGAGTTAGATTTGTTAAATCCACAGTGTAGCTGATGGAAAGAGGTAAATAGCTCTCAGCATTTCTCAGAGAAAGACTTGCGAATACTTAGAACAACATCTAGTTAGTTAGACATTCTTCACTGATTGAGACTTTACATATCTGGAAATTCACTGAAAATGGAATATAGCCTCGGATTCAAAGACCTAACCCTGAGGGTCCACAAACTTTGTGTCCATATATAAGTGAAGTGCTGAGACTAGAGCTACTCACAATTTTAAAGTTCTGTATATATGAACATTTTATCAGGATATATTTGTCTATCATATACATTATGACACTATAATCATAAATCTGTGCTTAAATAAGTAGGAGAGATAGGATGTTGTACTCTAAAACAGCCAGAGTATACATGGAGAAAGTCTTATTCAGCCTATCAGTATAAACCTATCTGACACAGAGTCCTGATTCTTTCAGCAGGAAAAAAAAAAAAATTTTGCAAGAAGAAGAGGTTGTAGGAAAGGATCTGAATGCCCCTTCAAGTGTTTCTCATTTGAGAATAAATAAACCAAACTTCAGACATTCGCTACTAACTATTCAGCTTTCACATAATGCTTTATTTTTTTAAAAAAACTCTTTCCCCTCACTATAAGGCATGAAACATAAGATATACCAGAGAATTATCCTACTAGGTTTTAACAAAGTGAAAATCAGTGCAACATAATATACAACTCTTTCTAAACACAGGTTCTGTAATTTTTATTGAAACATATGAATACAGATTTTGTCTTCCTATATCAGTATTTTGCCTCCTGTAGGAATCTGTCAAAAGGTGAACAAAAAGGATCAAATACCTCACATTGCAGAGAATGTTTTGAATGATGAAAATTAGTGAATACTCCTGTGATTTCCTTTTATTCATATATGTATTAAATCTTTTAGTCTACTCTTCCAATGCACAGAAAGAGTCAAGATGATGTTCTTAATTTCTGAACGGAATATGCCATTTATTTTCTAGAGGCACAATACTCAAGTTGTATTGACAATGGAAATACTCTAGGGAATAAGGCCTTTCTTTTTCTGAAATACTCTTTATGAGTTATGCTTATTCAGTTCTGTATTTAAAAACAATTTAACAATTTTCTGAATGGAGAAAAGTGGGATTATTTACAGGATTCATTCAGAGATAGATTCAATATTTCTACAGAGATAGAGATTCTCTGTTAACAAGCTAGGTAAAACGAATTTTTAATCAGTTTTGCAAATTGGCTTCTACAGTAAATTCAGAGTTCCTTTTACTTATTAACATCTTGATTGCTTTAGCTGATTGAAAATAGATAAATGGAATAATGTATAAATATTTGTTTATTAGTTTGATTCTCTTGCTGTTTTTTGTTTAGTATACTCATGTTTTATATGTAGAAAGTGTCTCTGCATTTTTATCCTCTTAGTTTCTCATATCTATTTTTTCTGCTTGTACCCTTTTTTTTACTGTTTCCAACATACACAAACATCTTTATGATAAGTATTAAATAATTCTGAGATATACTTCTGTGTACACTACAGATGTTTTTAAAGTGAATATGATTATGTTGGAGATGCGACTATAATCTTCAAATCTACTTGTATCTCCTTGGGAAGTAAAAACTGCAAAACAGAATTCTGGTTTTAAATTATGCAGGAAAGATACATGGATCCTTTGTCACTAAGGTTCTGTCACTAAAACATCTTAAAAGGGGCTTTTTATTGAGTGTGCTGTCTAAATCAGCTTTCCCATCAATTTTGCAGCCATTTGTAGTCAAAAGTAATGAGTGTCTCAGCTCATAGGTTTCAAAGTAATATATTAGAAAATCAAAGTAAGAGTGCACTGAATGGAAACTACATTGAACTTCAGAAAGCAATATTGATACTTTTTTTCCTGCTGAGGCAATTATGGTGAACAGCAAAAACTGGTTTTGATGCTCTTAGCTGTTGACAATTTAATTATTCTAAGGATTTTCTTCAGAAGTTCCTTCAAAATATTAATGTGTTACCCAACACAAAGTTAAGTTCTGTTTTTAAACAAGGAATTATAAATTGCTACTGGATTGCATTTAAAATGTAATATGTATGAAAACTTTAAAACTAGAAATATGTTTTCTCTGAAGGGAACTGAATTATTAAGACAAATGCAATATGTTCAATTTATATATATATATATATTATATTCAGAAAATAAGGAAAGATTCTATCTTCTTTCATATCTATTTCCCCTGCTTTAAGGAGTCAATATAGGTAAAAGCAGCATTTTATTTCCTGAATACAAGATACAAGCAGGGGACCTTTAAAAATCCTAATTCAAGCTATGTCCATCATGAGAAAGGAGTGAGAAACTCAAGTATATAAGGAGGAAATCAGAAAACAAACAAACAAAAAAAAGTTGGTAAGGAGGACATAAGAAATATTTAATCCCTGAAAATGGTGAAAAGAAGGACCCAGAAGGGTTAAGGTGATGTAGAGAAGTTACAAGAAGCAACTAATGTGTCATTGAAAACTGGACTCTATTTTGGAAACATGTTGATTCTCCTCAGAACAATTGGTGTATTTGATCTAGTTTATTGATAACAGCAAGAGGACTGGCAGAAACAGTGTATTTTCAACTTTATATTGGAAAAATAAATCCAAAATGTAATGTTTCTAATTCCCAGTGATGGGGAAAAGCATTTTCCCAGTATCTGCTAGATAGTTTATCTAAATTACATTAAAAAACTCAAAAGAGTCTTATGCAAATTTATTAATGGGGAAAAATATATTTAAAAGAATTCTATCCTACTTAACAAAGGTCTCTATTGTATTTTCCACTTTCCAGCCAACATTTCTTTAGATCCCTCACAGGTTGAATTTAATTCTGTGTTGATTACATATTCCTAGTATGACATTCTTGTAAAAGTGTCTCCAGCATATATTACAGGAATAGGTGATGGAGAAATTTATCCCCTACTGTTGACTGTAAAGTTTAGGATGATTGGATGATTCTCTAAAGAGTCTGCCCTGCATACCAAAGAAGGATGCTACAAGCAAGGACCAATTATCATCTACTTTGTAGGAAAAGACCAAAGGTAACAATTACATAATGGGATTATTTTCTTATACTCTGTCAGTTAAGGAATAGTAGACTGGAGTAGTTGAAAGCTGGAAAAACTGCTGAGGTTCAGTGGATCAGTACAGATCTTCATCCATTGGTGAGAGAATATTCACCTCGCATTGTTATGTCTATGTTTTTGCCCCATATGAAGGCCACCTTAAAAATATACAGAATGGGAAAAAGACCAGATAGCATGCAATTTAGTTGTTCTTTCTATCTCTGATGTTTCATCTACGTAGGTAGGAGATAACTGGCTAGAGCTTTTGGCCTTTGGATGTATAATTTGTCAAACAGCAGCCAAAGATCCTTTTGTGGCTGACAAAACAATTATGTAAAAAAAGATTTTCAGACATGCATGTCTTCAATGATAATATAAACAGATTAGCTAAGCAAACTAGTAATTCAGCACTGGCACTGTTAGGAAAACAAGCAAAACATACCGTAATGTTATTGGAAAACAGAAATCTGTGTTCCAGGCTTGGCATGGTGAAACAGTTTTATGAAACATACAAATGAACTAATGGAACACAAATACTACAGTGATAAAAGGTATTCTGCTAGGGGCTCTCCTCATTTAAAATCTATTGCTTCTGTGTACCAGCTATTGTAAAAAAAGAGATCTGAGACCTTGAATCAGTTGTTGTCTAGGCAAAGAAAGACACAAATTTAAAGGCACTCTCTATATATGCAGTTTGTCCCCAGCTGACAAGACTTAGAAAAAGCATTTCCTCTCTTCCCAGAGCACTGGAGAAATCCTCATGTGTTCCCAGGAGCTAAAGATAATAATGCTTTAGTTACTAAGAGAAAAACACTTAAAAATCTAATTTATTCTCTGCTAATTTTCTCTTTTATTTATTCAGTACTTATTTAAGAAGAGAGAATTTGCTTTGATAACAATTTTGTTTCAGATTGACTGCTTAATTTACCAAATTGTTTCAGTAAATATAGATAGCTATTAATTTATATGTATCTGTTAAGCTGCAAGTTATAGTAAGTTTTAAATCTAAGTTCTTTTAGCAACAGAGGTTCATAGTAGCTGAATTTTCTTTTAACTTAAAAACGTTCCATCCATAAATATAGGCTTTTACTGGAGGTGAAGAAAATGTGCTAATTAACATTTTAGAATAAAATCTAGATTTAAGAAGGCATTAGTGTTATGTTATGCAGATCCACCAGGGAGAGCAAGAGCTAAAAAAATTGGAAACTGCAGTGGAACTCAGCATTAATTTCAGACCATACATGCAGCTGTGTGAATAGTGGTAAAGGTACTTTAAAGTACACTGGTCATCTGTTTTAACATTCACGTTTGTTTGTACACTATGTTTATTAAAAATTCAGCTAAATGAACCTTCTCTTCTCTAGGCCGAACAGTCACAGCTCTCTCTGACTTTCCTCATAGGAGAGATGCTCCAGCCCCTTCATCATCTTCCAGGCCCTTTGCAGGACTCTCTCCAGTATGGCCATAACTCTCTTGTACTGGGGAGCCCAGAACTGGACATGGTACTCAAGGTGTGACTTCACTAGTGCTGAATAGAGGGGAAGGATCATCTCCCTCAACCTGTTTTGTCTAATAAAGCCCAGGATATCACTAACCTTCTTTGCAGCAAGGGTACATTGGTGGCTCATGTTCAACTTGGTGACCACAAGGAAACCCAGGTCCTTTTATGCCACGCAGCTTTCCATCTGAGTGACCCCCAGCATGTACCGTCTGGCGTATCAGCCACTCCTCCCACTTTGGTGTCATCAGCAAACTTGCTGAGAGTGCACTCTGTCCCATCATCCAAGTCATTAACAAAGATGTTGAACAGTATTGGACCCATTATTAACTCCTGAAGTACACCACTAGGTACTGGTTTTGCGCCACTGATCACCACCCTCTGGGCCCAGGCATTCAGTTAGTTTTCAATGCAGCTCACTGCTCATCCATCCCACACATCAACAGCTTGTCTATGAGAATCTATGTGAGACAGTGTCAAAGCCTTACTGATATTAAGGTAGACAACATCCACTGTATTCCCCTCAACTACAAAGCTAGTCATTTCATCACAGAAGGCTATCAGGTTCATGGCTTCCCTTTGATGAATTCATGCTGACTATTCCTGATGCCTGTCTTGTCCTTCTTGTGTGTGGAAGTGTTTTCTAGGATTAGCTGTTCAATAACCTTTCTGGGGATCAAGGTGAGGCTGACGAGCCTCTAGTTCCTTGGGTCTGTCTTCTTGTTGCCCTTTTTGAAAATAGGACTGGCATTTGCTTTCCTTCAGTCTTTGGGGACTTCTAATTGCCACAATCGTTCAAAGATTATCGAGTGGCCTTGTGATGACATCAGCCAGCTCCATCAGTGTTCCCCATCAGGGACTGTAGACTGCATATCCACTTTGCCTAAATATTCTCTAACCTGATCCTTTTCCACCAAAGGTATGTCTTGCAGCCTTTTCTCTTGGTGTCAGGTACCTGGGATTCCTGGAGACTGGTCTTGCTAGTAAAGACTGAGGCAAAGGCAGCATTCAGTACCCCAGTCTTTTTCATGTACTGTGTCATTTTCTTCATTCAGTGGCAGGCCCACATTTCCTCTAGAGTCTTCATTGTGTCACCTATGTACTTATAGAAGCACTTCTTGTTGCCTTTGACATTGCTGACCAGATTCAGTTACAGGTGGGCTTTGGCTTTCTTAATCAGGTCTCTGGTTAAGAAAGTGTGTTCTGACAGTGTCTTTATGTCCCTCACAGGTTACTTGCCCCTGTGTCCAACTTCTGCATAACTCCTTTTTATGTTTGATTTTTTTCCAGGATCACCTTGTTCATCATGCAGGCCTCCTGGAGTGTGGGATGGACTACTCTTAAGTTTGGAGGTGATCCTTGAATATCAGTGGGCTTTCTTAGGTCCCCTCTCTCTTCCAGGGCCATAGGACTCTTTCAAGAAGATCCCTGAGGAAGTCTGCTCTTCTGAAGTCCAAGGTTACGATCTTGCTGTTTGCCCTGCTTTGCCCTCACAGGATCCAGAAGTCATGATTGCTGAAGCCAAGGGCAGCTTTGACCTTCAGGTCATTGATGATTCCTTTGTTGTTTGTAAGTATGAGGTACAAAGTTTGCAAGTATAAGGTTTTCAGTAAAAGATAAACTGGTTATTAAACATGTAGTTGTCCTGCATATAAATCTACTGACTCTTTTAAAAAATTATTGTGATTACTTTAAAGAAAAAAAGTAAGCAGTATTGAAATGCCTCATCCACAAACATTTTCTTAATCATCAATGCAAATTATAAAGTAAGTCTTAACTTTTCCTGTCTGGCTCAAGTAAACCTGCAGTCTGCATCAGATTAGAGTTGGGAAAAATTCACAGAATCAGAAACACAGAATCATCTAGGTTGGAAAGGACCTTGAATATCATCTAGTCCAACCGTTAACCTAGCATTGGCAGTTTCTAACTACACCAGATCCCTCAGCACTATGTCAACCCGACTCTTAAACACCTCCAGGGATGGGGACTCCACCGCCTCCCTGGGCAGCACATTCCAATGCCTAACAACCCGTTCTGTAAAGAAGTACTTCCTAATATCCAGTCTAAACCTTCCCTGGCGCAACTTGAGGCCATTCCCCCTTGTCTTATCACTCATTACTTGGTTAAAGAGGCTCATCCCCACCTCTCTGCAACCTCCTTTCAGGTAGCTGTAGAGGGCGATGAGGTCTCCCCTCAGCCTCCTCTTCTCCAAACTAAACAACCTCAGTTCCCTCAGCTGCTCCTCGTATGACATGTGCTCCGGACACTTCACCAGCTTTGTTGCCCTTCTCTAGACACGCTCGAGTAAGTCAATGTCCTTTTTGTAGTGAGGGGCCCAAAACTGAACACAGGAATCGAGGTGCGGCCTCACCAGTGCTGAGTACAGGGGCAAGATCACTTCCCTGTCCCTGCTGGCCATGCTATTTCTGATACAGGCCAGGATGCCATTGGCCTTCTTGGCCACCTGGGCACAGTGCTGGCTCATGTTCAGCCGGCTGTCAATCAACACCCCCAGGTCCCTCTCTGACTGGCAGCTCTCCAGCCACTCCTCCCCAAGCCTGTAGTGCTGCTGGGGGTTGTGGCCCAAGTGCAGCACCCGGCATTTGGCCTTATTGAAGCTCATACAGTTGGCCTTAGCCCATCACTCCAGCCTGTCCAGATCTCTCTGAAGAGCCTCCCTACCCTCGAGCAGATCAACACTCCCACCCAACTTGGTGTCATCTGCAAACTTACTGACGGTGCATTCGATCCCCTCATCTAGATCATCAATAAAGATGTTAAACAGGAGTGGCCCCAAAAATTGTTAAATTATGCCTCGTATTTTTATCAAGAATATATTGAATGCATTACTGCAGCTTTATTGGTGGTTATAGTTTCAAGAACAGACTCCAAAAAGTATGTTATTCCAAGACATCTGTGACTACATGAAATCCATATCATGTTATTTCAGTACTGTTGAGGGTAAGGTTGCAGTTTTGTTGTGGGAGAAGATAATGACATAGCTGCATGTGGACTGGTAAAGTATAAGGATGGAAACTTTTGCTATCATCTGAACAATTTTCATTGAAGAATATCACGGTAAGATGCAATATGCTGGTGAAGATGTAGATTAGAAACATCTACATATTATCTCATATAACATAGGTTGGATGTCTCATTACCTTGTTCTCTGCTGAGAGGATTACTTACCTAAATCGTCATTTTTAATGAACCACTAAAAATGATTCTGTGGGTATCACATCACAAGAAAAAAAGGGAATCCTAAGAGCTGTAGGTTGAATTTGGAATGAAAACCATTTGATTTCAATGTTTTGTAAAAGAAAAATCAATAGTTTCCCAATCAACCAGCTGTATTCATTGACTTACCAGTTATAATAATCTTCTAAAAAGATTAGTATAACTGATGAGTTATAGTATAACAGTATTTGAAAACAGACTAGACTTAGATTAACAGCACAGATTTACATTCAAAATATCTTCAAGTCAATAATTTTCTGCAAAAAGGAAAATCTTAAGTCATGGAAGAATAAAGATGAAGCTTCTTTCGAAGCTTATTTTTTGGACTCTCAGTTGCAAACAATACACATTCATAAAATGATTATTTTTCTCCAACATATCATGAATGTCTGTGGTAATGTAGGTGAAGTATGAGTGTATAAACTTTTCTTTGTCTTTTAGGGTATTTTTTTTTTTTTAATTGATAATAGCTATTGGGTTTTTGTCTTCTGGTCCACATTTCCTTGTTTTGGTGTTCTTCAGTCTTTAGTAAGATGGGCAGAATGCTTAAAACAGAAACCTCTTCTACTGTTCAGCTGGAGTAAATTTTTAGAATTGATACTGATTGGATATGCTGTGTAGTGGGGAAAATCTCTCACTCATTCAAGATCTGTGGCCTTCTGTAGAGAGGCTATATGAAGCCAGAGCTTGGGCAAGACTTCACCTTAATATGTGTGTAAGTATACATAATATCTGTACTTTAACAAGAGCGTTTTTACATTTAGACAAGTCATTCGGACAAACCAATATTTTGGACCTGTTGTCTGTATTTCATATCATGGCCCTAATTTATGCAGCAAATAACTTAAACTGAACTATCAAGAAGACACTCTATAGGGGTTGCTTGCTTCACACAGCAATTTTCTTTAAACTATTGCTACTTAAATGAAGCCATGGAGAGTGTACATTATTTATTTATCTATTTTTACACTAGGGTTTGTGGGCATGTACGTAAGTCTGTTTAAAATCTACCTGTCAAATGTGCCTCATTGTGAACGATGTCCCTTATTTTAGACTCAAACCTGATGTTATGCTAAATTTATTCTTTTAAATTACTTATCTCAGAAATGCTGAATCAGTACATTGTAGTGATTCAAAATGTTACGCTGAGTCTGCTTTCACAGTAGGGACCGTGACGGTGGGCCTCACTACTGGGATCACATTCACTGCCAATACTCTTCCTTATTTAGCTGACAACACAGGAACTTTCCCACTGAAGACATATGCAGGGAAATAATGTTTTTTTTCAATGCCAAGTAAGAAGAAGAGTGAGAAGTTAACACGAGTGTCTTGAATATTGTAGTTGATAATTGAATGGACACTGCATTCCACTGTTCCTATCTCCCATTTGCCTATGGGAAAAAACTGTATATGGGTTAATTTTGAAGAAATTCTGAATGCTCCTCCTATATAAACTTGCGTATAATTGTATTACTATTTTCTCCTTTGAGAAATGAATGCAAGGCTGACCAGGCGATCATACCACCAATACAATTATTCAGAAGTCATGTTATATTTTTAATGTCACAATTTTCTTTTAAAAATAATTTACATAACAGTAAGTTTAAAGATGTCAAATCCAGTCTTTTGCTACTGCATTTCTGTGAACAGCCTTGCTATATTGTAGATGACTTTGCACAAGGTCTTTGTCTTTTCCTGTGATAGTGTGTCTATCTTCTATTCTATGCGCAGAAACTGAAAAGACAGTAGTAATGAAAATGCTTTGTATGAAGCCCACAACATATCAAGCATAGCATTTTGAGGCTGAATTAAATATTTTATTGTGGGTGGTTTTTTTGTTTTGTTTAAGATGCAAGTGTAGTATCATTGCAGTATCTGATACTTGTAGCAGCTTGACCATTTTTTATAGCATCAGTAAGATTAATGTGGTTGTTTAATAGCCTAATTAGGTATAAATTTGGTTTCTCAGGTGTCTGAAAAGTCCTTGAGGTTTCTGAAGAAGAAAGATTTGAGAGAGGATTATTCTTTCTGGAACAGGAACTAGAAAATATTTATTTCACAAAGAAGAAAATTTATTTTATTTTATTTTTTATTTCTAAGACTAAAAAATGCAAACAAAATGTCTTCAATAAAAAACAACTTTTTGCATTTTTCTTTCTGCAGAGGTTTTAAGATGTGACTGTGATTCATAAAATATATTTTTTTGGAAATTTTCTCATGCTACTTGTAGAGAGTCAACAATGGAATATATAAGGGTTAATATTTTTAATATGTAATAGTTATCAATATATGCCTTTACTTCTTTTTGTGGCTAAGCAGTCATTATCTGTGACAGAGCATGATTTATTGCCCAGAAAACTCAGAGACATCACTATATTTAGGCAAAACAAGTAACAAATCAGGTACTGAAGTGTAAGGATTGGTAAGTAAAGATTCTTTTCTTTCTCCAGAGGAAGAGAAATTTGCTACTGGGAAAGGTAAGCTGCCCTGTAACAACATATGCATTATTCTTTCAAAGCATGAGCTCTTGTTTCATGGAATTTACTTACCAAGGAGGATTTTTATAAAGAATTCATTGTGGGGAATAGTGTGTTTTATGGTCACACCTTATTTTGTTTTCTGTTGTTATTTTTAAAGTCCAGGCTACATATGCTTTGCTTTAATTTTACCATATGATGGGTTTAAATATTTTCAGCATTGAAGGAAATAGAGTAAGCTTTTTTCTTCCTTTCAGCTTTTCCCTAAGCGCACATCAGACAGTTCTTTACTCTATGTTCTGTCCTGCTCAGTAGTCACAAAAACAGTTTTTAGAACTGTCTATCATACAAGGCAATCTCTTATGTTCTGCAATGCATCTGCACATTTTTATGCTTTCTCTTCTCTCCCATCAGGAAGTTTTTTCATAGCAAATCCATAGATCCTATGCAGCCTTTCTGTACTATGCAGAAGAAACAACTGAAACTTCATGTTTGCTTCATCTTTTTCGTCATACCTTCAGTAAATTCTTCACTCTGCACTGATTTTGGATCCTTCTAATTTTTCCTTGATGTTGTTTATCTGAGAAAATAGATTTTAGAAAACAAGAACTCATGTCCTCAATACAGTACAATTCACAATTTTAAACTTATTAGGGCTTGTTTCATATTGCTTGCCTGTTCCATTTTCCCTGTGACATTATTTCCATTAGTTTTCTGTCCATTATTTGTGACTTCTTATCACAGAAACTTCTGAACAAGGTTCACAGTCTACCTGCCTCATTGTACTACACCTTTACTCTTGAGCTCTGTACTCAAAGTATGAACACATTCATCCTTCTCCTTTGCATTTCTAGTTCCAGTGGAAACTTAACACACGTTTTTAAAGTTACTGTCACTTACCATGGTAGTAAATTAGTGGAAAAAAACTAGCAAAAATGAAAAGCATTTGGTACCCTATGCAGTTGCCCACAGAAAGCCAACTACTGCCATTTGATATGCTCAGAGCTGTTAAACCTCCACTCCAGAAGCAAGCACATAAAATTATCTTTAGCATGGAAGATTTTCATGGTTTTCCTACAAGAATTTATTCTATAACTCTCAGGAGCATGTTTTTGATAAGAAACAGAAACAGAGGTCTTCTAAGTTATCTGTAATGTGAGATTATCTCTGGTCACATCCAAGTTATTAACAAAAGTTCTCAGTTTGATTCTTCAAAAAGACACACTGTTAGCATTATACTTCATTGTTTCAAGGAATGTGAACGATCTGTCAGCAAACGTAATTAAATAGATTAGTTTTCCATATGTTTATAAACTAAAATGTAGAGGAGAACATTCTCTTTTTCTTGCAGAAGAGCCCTTCCCCCCAAAAAAATCCAAAGTTCAAACTTGTTCATTAAAAATTGTTTCGAAAATTTATTAGAAATAGGACACATAGAAGCAATCAAGAAGTCCATGAACAACAACCATGGATATTTCGTATGCCTGGTTCACTTCCTACAATCCTGTTCTAATTTTCTGACAGCTGGCTTCTCAAACTCTGCAGGGACATTTTGTCAACAAGCCATTCATTTACTGTAATGAACAGGCACAACTTGATATTCTTTTGGCTAAAGCATGTCTTATCTTAGTATTACAAAACATGTCATCTTCCCCTAAATCTATGGTTAATAAGTGGAGGATAGTTTCACTTGAAATTATCCATACTGATTTTCTAAAGAATATACTGTGTAGAATAATGTGTAGAATTTCTGTCCTAATAACAATGAAAGGCATTTGAAGTTGTTTAAGCTGTCAGTTTAACTGTCCCTCAGAGAAATCAGCAGAAGGTGTTCTAATGGGATCTAGATCAATAAAAAATATCCATGAAAATCCTTCCCAAATCTACATGTACTACAGTACCGCTTCTTTTAACCACAGAGTAAGAGCTGCATCTGGGACTTGCAAAAGGTTTCTAAAAGTCTAGATCTACTTTGGGCAGTATGTCATATTGTCAAATTATGACGTAGTGTCTATCACAAAGACATGGCGGGATGTCTCCCATTACTGGAGTGTGCCAACTGATGGCTACAAGCTCTTTAGAAGGGATAGACAAGGAAGGAGAGGTGGTGGGGTGGCGCTGTATGTTAGGGACAGTTATGATTGCTTTGAGCACAAGTAGAAGAACACATTCTTTGCGTTAGAATCAGGGGGAAGGCCAACAGGACAGATGTTGCAGTAGGAGTCTACTATAGGCCACCCACCCAGGACAGAGAGGTGGATGAAATATTCTATAGGCACTTAGGAGGAATCTCACAATCGCTTGACCTTGTTCTCATGGGAGACCTGAACTTCCCAGACATCTGCTGGAAATACAACACAGCAGAGCGAGACCAGTCCCGGAGATTCCTGGAATGTGTGGCAGATAACTTCCTGACACAGCTGGTGAGAGAACCGACCAGAGCAAGTGCCCTGCTGGATCTCCTCTTTGTGAACAGAGAAGGACTGGTGGATGATGTGGTGGTTGGAGGCTGACTAGGGCACAGCGATCATGAAATAATAGAGTTCTCTATTCTTAGAGAGACCAGGAGAGGGGGCAGCAGAACTGACATCCTGGACTTCCAAAGGGCTGACTTTTTTTTATTTAGGCACCTGCATGAGAGGATCCCTTGGGAGAAAGTCCTGAAGGGTATAGGGGTCCAGGAAGGCTGGGGACTCTCTAAGAAGGAAGTCTTAATGGCCCAGGAGCAGGCTGTCCCCAGGTGCTGTAAGAGAAGCCAGCGGCAGAGAAGACCACCCTGGTTAAACAGGGAGTTTTAGCTGCAACTCAGGGAGAAAGGGAGAGTTTACGGCCTTTGGAAGAAGGGGCTAGCAACTCATAATGATTACAAAGATGCTGTGAGGCTATGCAGAGCGGAAATCAGGAGGTCTAAAGCCCAGCTGGAAACTAACCTGTCTTCAGCAATCAAGGATAACAAGAAATGTTTCTATAAGTATGTCAACTGCAAAAGAGACCAAGGAGAGCCTCCATCCCCTGCTAGACACAGGAGGAAACATGGCAATGAGTGATGAGGAAATGGTGGAGGTGCTTAATGCCTTCTTTGCTTCTGTCTTTAATAACAAGACTAGTTGTACTGAGGGAATCCAGCCTCCTCAGCCAGAAGACAGAGACTGGGAGAACGACCACCCTGCAATCGAGGAGGAGATAGTCAGTGACCTACTGCATCACATAGACATACACAAGTCTATGGGACCGGATGGGATACACCCAGGGGTGCTGAAGAAGCTGACTGCGGTGCTCGCCAAGCCGCTTTCCATCATTTACCAGCAGTCCTGGCTGGCTGGGGAGGTCCCGACAGATTGGAAATCAGCCAATGTGACCCCCATATATAAGAAGGGTCGGAAGGATGATCCGGGAAATTACAGGCCCGTCAGCTTGACTTTGGTGCCCGGGAAGCTGATGGAGCAGCTCGTCCTGAGTACAATCATACAACATGTGCTGAACAACCAGATGACCAGGCCCAGTCAGCATGGGTTTATGAAAGGCAGGTCCTGCTTGACAAACCTGATCTCCTTCTACGACAGGGCGACCTGCTTATTGGATGAGGGAAAGGCTGCGGATGTGGTTTACCTTGATTTAGTAAGGCCTTTGACACCATTTCCCACAGCATTCTCCCGGCAAAACTGGCTGCTTGTGGCTCGGATGGGCACAGGCTTCGCTGGGTGAAAACTGGCTGGATGGCCGGGCCCAAAGAGTTGTGGTGAATGGAGTTAAATCCAACTGGCGGCCGGTCACGAGTGGTGTCCCCCAGGGCTTGGTTTTAGGGCCACTCCTGTTTAACATCTTTATAGACGAGGGCATCGAGTGCACCCTCAGTAAGTTTGCAGACAACACCAAGTTGGGTGTGAGTGTTGATTGCTCAAGGGTAGGGAGGCTCTGCAGAGAGATCTGGACAGGCTGGAGCGATGGGCTAAGGCCAACTGTATGAGCTTCAATAGGGCCAAATGCTGGGTGCTGCACTTCGGCCACAACAACCCCCAGCAGCGCTACAGGCTTGGGGAGGAGTGGCTGGAGAGCTGCCAGTCAGAGAGGGACCTGGGAGTATTGATTGACAGCCGGCTGAACATGAGCCAGCAGTGTGCCCAGGTGGCCAAGAAGGCATAGCGCTTAGGGATATGGTGTAGTTGGGAACTGTCAATGTTAGGTTAATAGTTGGACTAGGCGATCTTCAATGTCTTTTCCAACCTAGATGATTATGTGCTTCTGTCATTAAAAATAGTTTTAATAAAAATGGTAAAAGATGAAATTTCACAGGGAAAAAGCTCATGAAGTTTATTACTTTAGGTAGAAAATTCTTTCAACCAAATCACAGAAATTTAATCCTACTTTTTGTCATGAAAATGGTTTGTCCTTTGTGGGTTATCATCAAAACCCAAATGGTTTTCAACCAGGGAAATTGAGCACTGCAGTCTGCAGCTTTAAAAAAAACCCAAAAAACAGTCTCATCATTGCACTTTCTGATAAATGTCATCTAAAAGAGCTCAAATGAGCATATAGCGTTCATGAAAAATATGAACAATCAACAAAATAAACTTTCTTTGGACTTAAACTGGGAAGATATTGCCATTTTATGAGATAGTGAAATTGTTCTTTTTGTCATGTAAGATAGTCCTAGCATATTTATTCAGAGGAAAACAATAATCATGACACATTATATATCATATTTTATACAATTTATATATGTTTGGACTCTCTTATGTAAATGTTATATTTTATGTTTCTAGAATCTTTCCCAAACACTGCCTCAGATATTGAAAATTGCCATTGTAAATTTAATGAAAAACTGAAGTTTCTATTGTCATGCAAAGCTGAAAATGTTTGTATCTGAGTGTTTTGGGGTTTTATTATTTGGGGTGGTTACATTTGTTTCTATTAATTCACTTTTAAAAATATTTACTGACCCTACATAAAAAAGTACTTATATTTTCAAAAAAAATGAATGTTTTACCTTTAGTTCTGGTTTCCATATATTGGATTAAAACCAATCATATTTTGTTCTTTATCTTCCATGGAAGGTAAGATAGCATATAATCATAAATGACCAGCATAAAGAGCTTTTAATTTTATAATCTTATAAAAGGGTATATTTTTCTATACCACATGCTCTGATGGCAGTGTCAAAAAATTGCTCACATAAATGCAAGCTCTGTGATGTGTATACTTTTATATCACTCTCTTCATAAAGCTATCACTTTCTTCTCAGATGCAACCACCTCACTCAGCATCCATGTCATTAGATTTTGTCATTATCCACGGGATTTTACTGCTGCTGCAAAATTGTAAGTTGCATCTCTATCACTATACCTGATAAATGTGTGTACAGACAAATTCTCTTGACACACAGCAGATAATTCCACTTCACTTACTCTGGTATGGGCTATAACTTAAAATATAGCTCTATCATATCAAATAACCATTAATAGTGAATATGGGTCAAAAGAGGAACAGTTAAGATACTGACTATGGGTCAAATCTTTCAAAACACTGGGTAAGAATGTGCTTAGGTTTAACCCTTGGAATAGGTTAGGTGAAGGTACAAAGCTTAAGGCTTCTCTTTGAATGCCTCGCTCAGGAGATACCAAAAGGTCTTTTTACAGTCTGGAGTTGCGACGTAAGGTCAGGTATCCACATTCATTCTTCCAAATAATTGAGCAAAGCTCAGGTTTGTTTGTTTGCTTTTTTAAAAAAAAAAAAAAAAACAAAACAGTTGTGAATCTACCTGTTTTTTTCAACAACTGCCTGTATGTTAAAGAAAAATTACTTAGGAAGAGGGAGATAGAGGTCCAGTTCCTTTCTGTGCATGAGTAGATTAAAAAACATATTTCAATTTTCCACTTAAGTGCCCTAACCATTGTGTAAGTTACTAAGTCTATTAGGATGGTTCCACTTTGCAGAACATAATTCAAGAATCATTCGGTCATACAAAGAAAACACAAAAAGGAGCACAGTTCTGTAGCTTTAGTAGTTACAGACCTTACAAATATGGGGAGAAGCCTAAATCTACTGCCAACTCATGGGACAGCTTCTGTGTTTTAACCAGTGGAATTTGCCTGTAAAGCCCATGATTTTTCTTCTACATTCATGTTAACTATTTTAATCCCTACATTTCTTCTTGCTCTTTATTATCTTTATAAATTCTTTATTTTTCTGGGCCTTGTGCAGTAGGTGTAATAGAAGAACTGATAACTTAAGTATCTTATTATGTCATGCATTTTTATGGCAACTGCAGAACCTATTCAAATAGATGAAAATGCAGAAACCATTATTTCCACCATTTTGTCGAATCTTCTAATTAGTGATTAATTTAATAATTAGAATAGAACAACTCCTCTTTATATATAGGTTTACACACACACACACACATATATACTTAAAGTAGTCATTTACAAATGTTGCTCATACTATTACAAGTTTTGCAGACCTCAGCCACATCAGCTTACTCAAAGAATTGTTGAGCTCTTACCAGTTCAGAAATGCTCTGTTATATGCAGAAGCACATCCTGAAGAAACTAAACTTCTAGTCAAAGTGTCACTCAAGTCAACCTTTTTTCTATGCTTCATTGTCAGGTAGCTGTTGACAGACGACTATCAGGTTTGCAGTTTTGAATATATGCACCTATGTTCAGCAAAAATTTAAATTAAGTTCTAAAAAATCTGCTGCACCCACCCCCCCTGGGTTTTTACAGTTTTATATCAGTGAGCTCATTACTAGTCTTGCTATGCATATAAATTGTATATGTATTTGTGATATCAGTTTACTAATATCAATCATGCATGCATGTGCTGCAACGTTACAATATGAATTTTTTAGAATGTGCCAAATATGTTGAGAAAATAGATTTAATTGACTTATTATGCGGGCATGAAATTGAACAAATCAAAAGTAAGTTGCATCAGAAGACTTGTATCTATAGAGCATACCTTCCATACACAATAGTTGATAGCTGCTATTAAAAGTAAAAACAAAAAACCCCAAACCCTCTTAATTTTATATCATTGCATCATAGTGGTCCTATATGCAACACCACTACTAAATAATTAAAATCTATGGATATCATTTAAGTGTATTATCACCATTAAGCCAACCAAATAATTAAAATATCTTTTGTACATTAAAAAATCACGTATGCAACCAGCTCACGCTGTTCCTATGAATTGTTTATGTAACAGAGCAGAAGGTTGCAGAACGTACATGCAGCTTTAGACAAGAAAAGATTATCAAGGATTTCTGAAGGTATGTGTGTTTGGTTTTAGCAGGAATTAAAGACTGCAGAATATCATACTGAAAAATTGTGTCTGATTGAACAGAGAATTGATACTGTATGGCAAATTATATAAGGACCTTGAAAGCTGTGTTGTGTTATCAGATTTCAAATTTGTGTTTTACAAGGAGTGCTTTAGCAGAATCTCCTAGATACGTCTGAATAAACTTTTCAGATCCAGAAATTAATTTATGTCAATTTCATTACAGTAACATATGCAAACATATGCATATTTTTAACAGAACTGGGCACCGTAAACACACATTTCATAACATTATACAGGACTGAGGAGGTAATGTGGACTCCTTATTGCTACATGTTAAATAACTTTTACTGATACCTAATTGTGCCTAGTTTCCCCATGCTGACAGATGATTGATGTTTTTAGGCAAGTGTTGCAATGTCTCACTCTTAACAGCTGCTGTGTTGATGGAGAAATGTCTAATAACTGATACATAAATCCCAGAGAAGTATAATATCCGGGATTTCAGACAGAGTGAAGGCAAAGTAAGTTGTATCTAGTTGTTATAGAGAACAGAAGTCTAGAAAGTTTATTGAAGCAAAATTACACTTGAAAATTACACAACCTGAATCTAAAATTCTTAAAAACTCATGTTCAGTGCTGCTTAATCATGGGGATGTTTAACTGTACAATCAATCAGCTTTTGACCTTAAAGTTTTGTACACATTAAAGATGTGTTTTTACACAACAGCAAATATTTATGCCTATCCCTAACATGGGATTGAAAAACAAGGCCTTTTTCTGTTAAGCTATGTTTGTGTGCCATAAAAGAGGCCAGGATTTACTCTCTATCCCTGCAGGTGCATGAAATAGTGATGCACATCTGTATGGCTAGATTTTCTTCCATCTCAGAGCAGGGTGGCCTTGACCAGGCTTTTTACAGCAAGTTTGTCATCCCACAAACTACATCTGAACCTCTTCTGGAAGTGTGCTATCCTGTGTGGCACAAAACATCCCGAGGAGCATGCAGGCAGTCAAACAGCAGAGAACAGCATGTTCCAGCATTCAAGCCCATGACTTCCCTTTTTAGTTTACTGGGACAGATGTAGCCTGAGAGGCACAACCCTATGAATATCCTGTTCTTAAAGAATAATTTATACAGCTCTTCAGGATCCTATTGCCTATAAGACAGTTGTCTGCCTTAAGAGAAAATACCTTTTAAGATGGGATCTTTGAGGTGGAGGAACTGCTGTGCCTTTCTATTTGCTATCCAGTATCTTAGAGACCTCTGCTTCTTGAGGTAATTCATCTTCTGATTTCTTATTTTTGGGGAGAGTAGTTTAAGGCTAACTGTTGCCTAAAGGTAAGAATACTCACCCAAAATGTCAGAATGCAGAGCTTGAGTTTTCTTTCCAACACCTGTTTGTGTAACAGTTTTACATGAAACAGCCCTTGCCTGTGTTGTACTAGGGACTGGAATTCATTCTTCTTGGATCAGTATTTCAATCACTTTGCTGGTGAGTCATATTTCCTCTCTGCAGGTTCTGGGTGTTGGTTTTGCTTGGGGTTTTGACTCCTGTATAATAAGAGATCTGTGGGATTAGACCCTTATTGAGCAGCTTTCAGTAATTTTTTGACAAATAAGTTTACATGAAATTAAGATTGTCTTTTTAGATAACAAGTTAAATATTAATAAAAAAATTTAGATAAAAAGTGATACTTTGATGGAACATATACTTCCCCATAATTTGAACAGCAAAAATAAAGGGGCTTTCGGGTCTTTGAAAATGAAGTAAAAATTTGGTATCAAATATATATTTCTTATTTTTCACTTTCTTTTACAAGTAACAAATCTGAAGAATATTTTAAAAATGAAAAGTAATTCAAACAAGACTCAGAAAGCTTCAGAATGAAGCACTTTAACCTCTTGTAATGTTCTGGATTTATTATACAAATATGTTGATGAAATTGACAAAAAATCTTGTCCCATTCAGGTTTGGATCTATGCTTATGACTATTGTAGTGGGGGCTAATTCACACCAAAAAAAAAGAATTCTGTTTTGAGTTTTAATGAATATTGGAAATATAATAGTTGTTTCCTTAAAATTAAATTTTATAAGGTCCTAAACAAATCTGTAAATAACACTGTATGTTGCAGAAAAGTGAAGATGATGGTAAGTTCCTGGACTTGTATGAGTATAAAGTTTATAATCTTTATATATTATATAAAGATATTATATTTTTAGAAAATAATATAAAATAATATTTTATATCTGCATCTTCCCTGATCTTTCACCAGACACTTCTTGAGAACATCAGGAATTTACAAGACTTCATTAGTGTCAGAACTGGATCCTTCCTTTTTTGACCTATACTGTAGTGCAGATATGCTTTTAGGTGAACAATATTTGTTTTTCCCCTTCATTTGTCAAGTGTAGGACTCATCTCGGTTTTCTGCAACTTCTTATAAGTTAAGTTCCTATCATCTATGCCCTGTGATCTATGAAAAGAGAACACCTGAAAATGCCTGTTTCCATCTATCTTGTGGTCAAATGTCTTCAGTCTCTTTTCATTGACTCTGAAATGAAATTAATCACCATAGTTTGTCTTAGAATATATGCCAAATTTAAAACAGTTAATGTTTGCCAACATATACCTAATTCTGAGACACTGATAAATGGAACATCTTAGCTATCATATTTCTTAGTGAAAATTGTGAATATTGATTTGTTTGCTTTTAAAATTCTTTTCTCCACTGTATTGTCATAGAAATTTAATTGTACTGATTTTTTTTTTTTTTTTTTTTGTACAGACTGAAAAACAAGTAATGGAATTAATTATTCAAAATACAAAATATATGATCAGTTTTCACAAGCCCTTAGTTATCTTTCAAAGTAGAAAAAAAGCGTCTTTAGCGAGTTTCATTAAAGGTATGGTATTCAGCAGGACCATTTGCTGCCTTACTTTCACGGGGAAGCTATTATATATCCCTATATATGTTGCAAAAGTTCACATTATTTAATTCACTCTAACACCATTACTGCCAATTAAATATTTTAAATTTACAGGAAAACACATGCTTAGAGAAGCCCTCTAGCTTTGCAATAAATGGGGGGAGGTGGGGGGAAGTGATTTTCTGATTGATTCAGGTAATATGAATAAATTATTAGTCCTTACACTAGCAGAGAAAATTAATCTTTTGAGCACAATGAAATTAAAAGGTTTTGGCTTGCCTGATCTGAACAAAGTAAGATGAATTTTTAATACAGCAAATTAATTGGGCACATAATGAGGAATAGGATGCATGATAACTCTAATTCTGATAAATAGCAAAATAGTTCAGATCCCCAAGGAAATAAATATCCATCACAAACACACCTTAAATTCTGTTTATTAGGAAATATTAATGGTAAGAGAGCTTGCATAAAGGAGTTAGATAAATTCTATTTGCTGATTTTGTTCAGCGCAATTACATTATGTGTTGACCCTCATCTGTAACTTTTTGTGAAACTGATTTCAGGACATTATTCATTTCTGAAGGTGTTAATGTACCATAAAGGATTTGTATTATCGTTAAACATACTGTCTATGCCAGGTGTTACATGTTATTTGCTTCTGCCCTGAAGATCATTTAACAGCTTATAAATCTTTACAGCCCTGTGATGTTTTGCTACAATAATTTGCATCTTTAAGTAGCTTCTGAATGATGTATTCTAAAAATAAGTAGCAAGCAACATGAAAGTACATATATCTTCTGTTTTACAATAGTGATAGTTACAGAACTCAAGCAGTACAGGTATAGGAAAGAATAAAGTTGATTAGAAATATGAGAAATGTTTTATCTATTTACAGCATGAAGGTATTTCAATACAGATTAAGTAGTTAATCAGTTTAAGAAATTTTATTTTATCAGACCTCTCCATAAGCTTTAAAGAAAAATATAAATGTATAATTTCAGTAGAAAGTCATGGATGTTATCTATAAACGTGTTTTGAAATCGAGGAACTGAATATGTATTAACAAACTCTGATATAATCTCTTCTATAATATATAGAAACAATGAAATCAGAATTAAAAAATTACCAATTTGACTGATCTGTCATTGCAGATGTCATCTCTATTTTAATGGGCATGTCTATGTACCAGAAGAGACTACTCTGGGGCCTTGTCTTTGTTGGTGCACACAGTTTAAATCACCATGGAAGAGGAAGGCCTTGGGAAAAACTGGGATTGCACCTTTTGAAGAACACTTCAGGATGAGATGAATTGGAAATAAGAGAAACAACAGAGATTTTATACCAAGAATTAAGCTTCCTCAGGGAAGCATAAAGAAAACAGGTAATTATCAGAATTTACAGAAGAAAATAACATTTCCCATGGATCCTGAGAAGAATTTTATTTGGCAACTTATGCTTGATCCTCAGCTCTGTTCAGCTAGCACCTCTTTTTTGCAACTTGTAATCTCCTGATGTTTTTGATGTCACTGTCTTAGTGGTCACCTCGTGGTCCAGGTGATCTATATGTCTGCTTTGAACTGTTTTCAGATCCAGCTGAAATTCATGAGAAAGCCCGCACTGATGTAATTTTGTAGATCTTCTGTTCTGAGCTTTCTCTTTTCAACAGAAGGTAATGACAAAATTTATCATGTTTCAATTGTTATTTCTGAGGTTTCTTACACAGCAATATTATGTCTACAGATCTTATGCCCATCTATTTATATGATGGCTAATACATATTTGTAAGTAAAATAATCTAAAAATAGATGGTAAAACATACACTGACTTTTAGCAGTTGATGATGTAAGGCTGTTATCATAAACTCCACTGTAAAACTTAAATTATTTTCCCACACTTCTATTCACTTACAGTAAAAAGTCACTGTTTTATCTATATTGTCAGTATTATTTATTTTCTTTATGAAAATATTCCATATACTCACATTATTAGTATTGATTCTCGCTTCTGTAATTTAAAGTTTGGATTTTCTCAGCAGGAGCTTTCACAATATTCTTTAACTTTCTATTAAAACTTAGATATTACAGCCTGCATATAAAACATTATTATATTTAAGAAAAAAACAGTACAAAGGTAAAATCTCTGGGCCCTCAGTACCATTAAGATAACTTATATATACAGTCATTGATATATATTCTAAAAAAGGTACAGGCAAAGATGGTGATACGAACATAAGTCTGAAAGTCTTGAAAAATAAGATGACATTTAAGAAATGTTAGGATTGCCAATTGGATCTTCATGACAATTGTGGTACATATCATACCAAGCTATTTGCAGAAAAAAACTGTGGCAAAACCGCAAGCCAAGAAGGCAGAAGCCGAGGGAAGAGGCAGCCCCTCAAGCTGCCTCCCCCCTGAGCGGGAAGAGTGAGCTGGGAACCAGGGCAGCAGGGACTCAGCATGGGCAGAGATGGGAGTGACGGTGCCCAACGCCCCTCAGGTACGAGAGCAGCCCCCAGGGAGCATGAGCGACCAGGAGAGGGGCCGATAGGGTGTGGCAGGGTATGTGGACAGGGCACAGTCTCTCTCCTGGCTCTAGAACTTATCTGAGCTAGCTGTCATCATCCTCCACAAGTACACTGAACTATGGTCTCCACTCGGGTCAGAACCACCACCAGAAAGAACGTGGTGACCCAGACAGAGCTGCCACGCAAACATCCAGTGGTCCAGGTCCCAGGCTGCAGGGAGTGCCTGAGCCTGTCAATCCTGCCAGAGGGCAGCAGTGACAAAACCTGTGTGTGCTGTGATCAGCTGGATGACCTGCTCAGCCTGGTGGTGGAACTCAGAGAAGAGGTTGAAAGATTAAGTATTAGGGAGTGAGAAAGGGAAATTGGTTGGTGGAGTAGCACCTTAGCACCCATGAAGCAACAGGAGCAAATGGAGGCTCCAAAAGAGGCAGGTGATCACTCACTCTCTTGCTGCCAGGAAGAAGGAGGGGACCTAAGAGATGGGGGAGATTGGAAACAGGTCCCTGCTCAGGGAGGCAGGAAAATCGCCTCCTGACCTCCCTCACCCTCCATGGTGTCCCTTCACAATAGATACAGGGCCCTGGAACTTTTGAGTGAAGCAGAGAAAGATGAAGAAAATGAGTCAAACAAGGAGGAAGATCAAGGTCCACCAAGGCCGGGTACCTCTAGTCCAGGTATTAAAACCAATTCTAAAAAGAACCCCAGAAGGGTCATTGTAGTGGGTGACTCCATTCTGAGGGGTGTCGAAGGCCCAGTATGCAGACCGGACCCTCTTCACAGGGAAGTCTGCTGCCTCCCTGAGGCCCAGGTAAAGGACCTCACAGTAAAACTCCCCACTCTAGTGAGACTAAGGACTACTACTCTCTCTTGGTTTTTCAGGTGGGTAGCGATAACATAAGTCCAAAACTAATGAAGAGAGATTTCAGGGCCTTGGGAAACTGGTTAAGGGGTTGGGGGCACAAAAAGTGTTCTCCTCCATCCCTTCAGTTGCAGGGATGTATGAGGAAGATTACAGGAGAAGGCAACAGATGAACTTGTGGCTTCGAGACTGGTGTTACCGACATGGCTTTGGATTTTTCATTCATGGGTTAGTATACAAGATGCCAGATCTTTTGACATCAGATGGGATGCACCTGTCCCAGAGTGGGAAAAAGATCTTGGGTCAGGAGTTAGCTGGGCTCATTGAGAGAGCTTTAAACTAGATTTGAAGGGCAAAGGGGCAAAACTGGAAGCCCCAGGGAATAAGCCCCAGAGAATATTACCAGAGTTTGTGGGCTGCTGTGCCAGCGATGACCCTCAACCTGCCATCTCAGTGGAGGCAATGGATGGAGACATGCAGCACAATAAAGATACAATGGATATTGATGGATCAGTAACTGTGGTAACATCTGTAAAAGCTCAGGCTGCACTTAGGACATCTAAATGTGAAAAGGTGCTGGGGACATCAGCCCATCTGAAGTGCATGTATACCAATGCAAACAGCATGGGTAACAAAGAGAAGGAGCTTGAAGCTGTGATGCTACAGAAAAATTATGATGTAGTGTCTATCACAAAGACATGGCGGGATGTCTCCCATTACTGGAGTGTGCCAATTGATGGCTACAAGCTCTTTAGAAGGGATACACAAGGAAGGAGAGGTGGTGGGGTGGCGCTGTATGTTAGGGACTGTTATGATTGCTTTGAGCACATGTAGAAGAACACATTCTTTGCATTAGAATCAGGGGGAAGGCCAACAGGACAGATGTTGCAGTAGGAGTCTACTATAGGCCACCCACCCAGGACAGAGAGGTGGATGAAATATTCTATAGGCACTTAGGAGGAATCTCACAATCGCTTGACCTTGTTCTCATGGGAGACTTGAACTTCCCAGACATCTGCTGGAAATACAACACAGCAGAGCGAGACCAGTCCCGGAGATTCCTGGAATGTGTGGCAGATAACTTCCTGACACAGCTGGTGAGAGAACCGACCAGAGCAAGTGCCCTGCTGGATCTCCTCTTTGTGAACAGAGAAGGACTGGTGGATGATGTGGTGGTTGGAGGCTGACTAGGGCACAGCGATCATGAAATAATAGAGTTCTCTATTCTTAGAGAGGCCAGGAGAGGGGGCAGCAGAACTGACATCCTGGACTTCCAAAGGGCTGACTTTTTTTTTATTTAGGCACCTGCATGAGAGGATCCCTTGGGAGAAAGTCCTGAAGGGTATAGGGGTCCAGGAAGGCTGGGGACTCTCTAAGAAGGAAGTCTTAATGGCCCAGGAGCAGGCTGTCCCCAGGTGCTGTAAGAGAAGCCAGCGGCAGAGAAGACCACCCTGGTTAAACAGGGAGTTTTAGCTGCAACTCAGGGAGAAAGGGAGAGTTTACGGCCTTTGGAAGAAGGGGCTAGCAACTCATAATGATTACAAAGATGCTGTGAGGCTATGCAGAGCGGAAATCAGGAGGTCTAAAGCCCAGCTGGAAACTAACCTGTCTTCAGCAATCAAGGATAACAAGAAATGTTTCTATAAGTATGTCAACTGCAAAAGAGACCAAGGAGAGCCTCCATCCCCTGCTAGACACAGGAGGAAACATGGCAATGAGTGATGAGGAAATGGTGGAGGTGCTTAATGCCTTCTTTGCTTCTGTCTTTAATAACAAGACTAGTTGTACTGAGGGAATCCAGCCTCCTCAGCCAGAAGACAGAGACTGGGAGAACGACCACCCTGCAATCGAGGAGGAGATAGTCAGTGACCTACTGCATCACATAGACATACACAAGTCTATGGGACCAGATGGGATACACCCAGGGGTGTTGAAGAAGCTGACTGCGGTGCTCACCAAGCCACTTTCCATCATTTACCAGCAGTCCTGGCTGGCTGGGGAGGTCCCGACAGATTGGAAATCAGCCAATGTGACCCCCATATATAAGAAGGGTCGGAAGGATGATCCGGGAAATTACAGGCCCGTCAGCTTGACTTTGGTGCCCGGGAAGCTGATGGAGCAACTCGTCCTGAGTACAATCATACAACATGTGCTGAACAACCAGATGATCAGGCCCAGTCAGCATGGGTTTATGAAAGGCAGGTCCTGCTTGACAAACCTGATCTCCTTCTACGACAGGGCGACCTGCTTATTGGATGAGGGAAAGGCTGTGGATATGGTTTACCTTGACTTTAGTAAGGCCTTTGACACCATTTCCCACAGCATTCTCCTGGCAAAACTGGCTGCTTGTGGCTCGGATGGGCACAGGCTTCGCTGGGTGAAAACTGGCTGGATGGCTGGGCCCAAAGAGTGGTGGTGGTGAATGGAGTTAAATCCAACTGGCGGCCTTTCACGAGTGGTGTCCCCCAGGGCTTGGTTTTGGGGCCACTCCTGTTTAACATCTTTATTGGTGATCTAGATGAGGGCATCGAGTGCACCCTCAGTAAGTTTGCAGATGACACCAAGTTGGGTGGGAGTGTTGATTGGCTCGAGGGTAGGGAGGCTCTGCAGAGAGATCTGGACAGGCTGGAGCGATGGGCTAAAGCCAACCGTATGAGCTTCAATAAGGCCAAATGCCGGGTGCTGTACTTTGGCCACAACAACTCCCAGCAGCGCTACAGGCTTGGGGAGGAGTGGCTGGAGAGCTGCCAGTCAGAGAGGGACCTGGGAGTGTTGATTGACAGCCGGCTGAACATGAGCCAGCAGTGTGCCCAGGTGGCCAAGAAGGCCAATGGCATCCTGGCTTGCATCAGAAATAACCTGGCCAGCAGGGACAGGGAAGGGATCTTGCCCCTGTACTCGGCACTGGTGAGGCCGCACCTCGATTATTGTGTTCAGTTTTGGGCCCCTCACTACAAAAAGGACATTGAATTACTTGAGCATGTCCAAAGCAGGGCAACGAAGCTGGTGAAGGGTCTGGAGCACAGGTCGTATGAGGAACGGCTGAGGGAACTGGGGTTGTTTAATCTGCAGAAGAGGAGTCTGAGGGGAGACCTCATCGCCCTCTACAGCTACCTGAAAGGAGGTTGCAGAGAGCTGGGGATGAGTCCCTTTAACCAAGTAACAAGCGATAGGACAAGAGGTAATTGCCTCAGGTTGCATCAGGGAAGGTTTAGACTGGATATTAGGAAGTATTTCTTTACAGAACGGGTTGTTAGGCATTGGAATGGGCTGCCCAGGGCAGTGGTGGAGTCCCCATCCCTGGAGGTGTTTAAGAGTTGGGTCGACATAGCGCTTAGGGATATGGTGTAGTTGAGAACGGTCAGTGTTAGGTTAATAGTTGGGCTAGATGATCTTCAAGGTCTTTTCCAACCTTGATGATTCTGTGAGTCTGTGATTCTCTTAATGTTTTTTATTAGGAAATAAATTTATTTGTATTTCAAAGTATGAAGGTATGGTTACCGACACATTTTTCTCCAGGATAACAGAGGCTATTTATCGCATACTCTATACTGCTTTCTAATGATCTAATGTAAGATTTTGGTTCATTGTTCATTGTTAATAAGAAGTTTTGAGAAATCAAATATTATGAACATTCAGTATTAAAATTAAAAATACAGCAACCTATTGAAATTCTTATACAGTTTTTAATCCTGTTAACCATAGTAATAAAAATACACACAACTGCAGAGAGCATCAAACCATCAGAAAAGATCCCTTGGCAGGTGTACCCACCCAATGAAAATAAGGCTTCTTGGCTGCTGAAGCAGCTCCTGACTGCCTTTGTTCTCTGGGCTCCACAGTAATTGTGACCTTTGGCCAATGGGAGCTGCTATTGACTACAGGTCAGATTCTGCCTGGGTATACATGGAGTCCCCTAGGGGAGCCATTTTGAGTTCCTCCCCTGCAGCAGCACGTTGCGGTCAAGGACTCTCCCCTTGAGTCGAGACGCCACCCAAGGAAACTCCTCGAGGTGCCTTGGGTCCGGACGCTGCCCTGAGCAGGTCCTCGAGGTTGTGAGCCCTCACTTGTCAGGTGAGTGATAGAGCATCTTGCTTGTCATTAAACCCTAGGGAGTGGGGCTTTGTTCTGCGTTTTGGGTTGTTGTTAAAATCTAAGAAGTGCTTTGTTATGCCTTCTGAGTTGTCCTTAAACCCTGGGAAGTTGTTCTGTTCTCTTACAGACATTCAAACCTGTGATTTGTGGAGTGCTAGTTAATTGTGTTGACAATAAATTTTTAATTTTTGGTGGTTGATTGTTTATTTGAGAGCCTCCGTAACAATCCCTTCTGTAAATCATACTAGTTCCTTGATAATAACTTTCTACAAGTGTTTTATGCCTTTCAAATAATGGCAGAGAATGCTATCTTTCATATAGTTTATCTGTTCATATTCCAATCTCAGTCAAGGATAAATCTAGTACACAAAGAAACAAAGTTTTTGGTCTATTTTGCGTTTTTGAACTAAAGGTTAATTGCTGTATTCTTTTTGGGACATATTTATGAAGAAGTTTCATACAGGCTTTATTACTTTTAATAGAAAAATGTATTTAGTATAGTAATGAGGAATATTGATATCATGGAGGGCAAAGATACAATTGTTCAAAAATATAGACCATGATTATATTTTTAAGTATTTTGTTTCTTCATTCTTTTTCTTTATTAATTCTGTATAAAGATATCATAATAGGTTGTAAATTATGTTAATTTTCTTTTAAATTTCTTCTTTATTAAAAAAAAACCCCAAACCCTGTGATTTCTTAGTATACCTGTACTGTCATAGGACATATGGGTAATCAGGCCTTGAAAAATGTAACCTCTATCTGTTAATTTCAGGACTAAAACTAGTAATTCAGGAGAAGAGCACTTGTTTTGCTTGCCCAGATACAACTTCTCAAAGGCTGTGTTCTTACCAATCTTGAATTTCTAAAAAAGTATCATTACAGGATATTCTTAAAGGCATCTGGTCTACAAATTGGAAGGTGGGAGAGATATGCCATCCTTTTACAATCCATTAGGTGTGATATTTTGTTAATAAACCTTCTATTTATTGGGCTGACATATGAACGTAGTTCATATTATTTCTTTTGGTTATATTCTGTTTTTTCTTTCCTGAGTTTGTTCCAGTTCAGCTGTGTTAATAACAAATGGTCTCTTAGCTCTTCATTTTTTTTTTTTTTTCCTCCCTTTCTTTTCCTTATCTCCCTGTTCAGTTTTTTATACATTCCTTACTTATTTTCTAACTCTATTTGTCTCTGACATGTCTTTCTTCTGATCACCTTCCTGGTCTTTCTCCAGAAATCTGACTTTAGGTGGAATTTATCTCACTTTTATTTGTCTAAAAGTTGGACATGGACTTTAAACAAATAATCCTGACTGGATAGTTAAGGTCACTGAAACAGAGGACAGAGGATCCTATACTGAAGTGAATGTCTGAAAGCTTGAGAAGTTTATCTTTCTCTCCTGTGTTGCAAATGAATATATGTATACTTATATCAGGGAATTAGAGATGGCTGTGATGGAGTGTTTAGAAGACTAGCAAATCCCAGTCAGTTTTAAACTTTAAAGCTAAAGTTTACTATATACATTCATTAGCAAAATATTTTTGCAAATGGTTGGTTCTTACAAGTTATTAATGATCATTACTATGTAAACAAAACTCTCACTTTTTAACAATTATAATCTAAATTACGTGAGTATAATTTCTGAGCATACCTTGTGAGTATACTTTGTCATGTATGACTTTTAACACTGTATACTTTTTTCTTTTTACTCCAATCATGTATGACTTGTAACATTGTATACTTTTTTTCTTTTTAATGTATGCTTTTCTAATACTGTAGTGCAGTCAGCAGTGGACCCACAGCCAAACAGCCAAGAACTCTCCCACTGGCACACATGAAAGAGAGGGGGGCCAATAATGCAGAAGAATGGAAGCTTGCAACAGCAAAGACCAGCAGGAGGAAGAGACTTCCCCCAAAGCCTGAGGTGCCCTTGCAGAAATGCTTCAGCACTCTGCAAATTGAGGAGGAAAGACCCATCACATCAGGAGAGATGCTGGAGCTGAGTAAGGCAACTTGGCCTGCTGCCCGTATAACAACCAGCACAACTGAGAAAAGGTGATGGGTGATAGCAGCAGGTGACTCTCTTCTGTGAGGTACGGAGACACCCATCTGCTGACTTGACGCACTCTCTAGAAGATGCAAATCTCATTAATTTCAACAAGGCCAAGTACAAGGTCCTGCATATGGGTCAGGGAAATCCCAAGCACAAATACAGGCTGGGTGGAGAATGGATTGAGAGCAGCCCTGCAGAGCAGGACTTGGGGTGTTTTTTGACGAGAAGCTCAACATGACTTGGCAATGTATATTTGCAGCCCAGAAAGTCAACCATATCGTGGACTACATCAAGAGAAGCATGACTAGAAGGCTGAGGAGATGATTCTCCTCCTCCACTCTCATGAGACCCCACCTGGGGTACTACATTCAGCTTTGGGGCCCCCAGCATAAGAAGGACATGGATCTATTTAAGTGAGCCCAGAGGAGAGCCACAAACATGATCAGAGGTCTGGAGCACCTCCCTTATCAGGACAGACTGAGAGAGTTGGGGTTGTTCAGCATGTAGAAGACAAGGCTCCAGGGACACCTTATAGCAGCCTTCCAGTACTTAAAGGGGGACTGCAGGAAAGATGAGGAGGGACTTTTTACAAGGGCATATAGTGATAGAACAAGGGGTAATGGCTTTAAACTGAAAGAGGGTAAATTTAGATTAGATAGAAGGAAGAAATTATTTACTGTGAGGGTGGTGGGACACTGGAACAGGTTACCCAGACAGTTTGTGGTTGCCCCCTCCCTAAAAGTGTTCAAACCCAGGTTGGATGGGGCTTTGAGCAACCTGATCTAGTGGAACATGTCCCTTTTCCATGGTAGGGAGGTTGAACTAGGTGATCTTTAAAGTCCCTTCCAGCCCAAACCATTCTATGACTCTATGATTTTATGATAAATATTATATTCCAAATTAAATACGTAATCCTTGTCTTATCCACAAGGATATTTTAGATGGAAACCTTTTACTTCAAAGCATTTTTTACATTAAAAATATTCAATTTTTCTTTTTGGGTAGAAGAAATAAAAAATATTCCATATCCGTTAAATTAAAAATAAATTTCACAAACACATTTTTAAATATTCATCATTCTACAAATTATTTTCCTTCTTATCTTTTGTGGATAAGGAATTGGTGTGATGGTTGCATCCAGAGGGTAATGGTCAATGGCCTAATGTCCACATGGATATCGGTGACAAGTGGTGTCCCTCAGGGGTCCATACTGTTTAATATCTTCATCAGTGACATAGACAGTGGGATGGAGTGTACTCTCAGCAAGTTTGCAGATGACACTGAGCTGAGTGGTGCTGTTGTACACCTGACAGATGGACCACCATCCGGGGGGACCCGGACAAGTTTGAGAAGTGGACCCATGTGAAACTCATGAGGTTCAACAAGACCAAGTGCAAGGTCCTGCAAATGGATCAGGGCAACCCCCAGTATCCATACAGTCTGGGGGATGAGCAGGTTGAGAGCAGCCTTGTGGAGAAGGATTTGGGGGTAGTGGTGGATGAAAAGCTGGACATGAGCTGACAATGTGCACTTGCAACCCAGAAAGCTAACCGTATCTTAGACTGTATCAAGAGAAGTGTGGCCAGCAGGTTGAGGGGAGTGATTCTCCCCCTCTACTCTGCTCTCCTGAGACCCCACTGTGAGTACTGCATCCAGCTCTGGAGTCCTCAGTACAGAAAAGACATGGAGGAGTTCCAGAGGAGGGCCACAAAAATGATCTGAGGGATGGAACAGCTCTGCTATGAACAAAGTTTGAATGAGTTGGGGTTTTTCAGCCTGGAGAAGAGAAGGCTCCAGGGTGAACTTATTGCAGCCTTTTGCTACTTAAAGGGGGTTTATAACAAAGATGGAAGGCATTTTTAGCAGGGCCTGTTGCAATAGGACAAGGGGTTTTAAACTAAAAGAGCGTAGATTTATACTAGATATAAGGAAGAAGTTTTACAATGAGGGTGGTGAAACACTGGTTGGAGGGGAGTTGGACTAGATGACCTTTAAAGGTCCCTTCCAACCCAAACTATTGTATGATTCTATGATTTTGCTCTAAAACGTTAACTCTTGTAACTCCAGATGAGGTTCACAAAAAGAGAAATGGAAACAAAAGGAGAATACTCATAATAACAAGACTGAATATCTTTAAGGAGGAAAAGGCTGGGTATGAGACATGAAAATTCCAGATCATGACATGATATCCACGGTGTTTGACCCAGCAGAAATCTGAAAAGGCTAGGGACATTGATTCCAATTAAAACAAAAGAGACATGGCAAAGTATTAAAATAAAAATCCAAGAAGATTTCAAGACACTGTCCACAATTACCATTTGTTATTTCTCTAATTTCAGTGTTTCTTTGCAACATTCATAGCAAGTTTATGCAGCCCGGAACTGAACTTAGTCATGTGGGAAAAATATCTTTGATTCAAAATACAGAAAATCTTACAATATCTATTTAGCACTCAAACTCATGCTGGTTATCTAGAAAATATAGCTATCACATTTTTCTTCATGTTGGAAGCTTTATTGCACAGTTTCCCAGGACAGCCACTGGACAGTTTTTTACAATAGTTATGCACAGTCTTTAGAGCTATTTGAACAAATAGAATTAGGTAGTGTAATAAAAATGCTCCCTTTTCTTTGACAATCTTAATTGCCCTGGTAATTCATTACCAATTGTACTGCCTGCAATGAGAAAACAACACAGACACACCATGTGTAGTCATTACTGTCTAAAAGTGTCATGCAGAATATGAATTAAAATTACTAGGTGAATTATCATTGGGGTTACAAACCAGGCTTGACAAAGCTAGCAATTTGCCTTTTCCTTGATTCTTTTGCTCCCATAACCCCATTTAATCTTTTTAACCATTTTTTTCTGCATTGATGAGGTTTTAAGGATCATTTAACTGGATGGTTTTCCCCGGGGAGAAAGCAATACCTAAAACCCCTTCACTGTCCCTTTTCTAGGAAGTTGCTCATTCAGTCTTGCTTATTTAACTAATCTGATTAAATCCTGCCTAACTCTGCACTGTAGTGCCTGACTATGTTGGGATACCAATCCTTCTCTCCAACCCCCATGTTCTTCTGGACTTGTTACAACTGCCCATCTCAACAACAGAAGTCACTGCAGGTCTACAGCTACAGTAGTTAGTACTGCTAGTTCCCACCTAAATGATTTGGTCTACACCTCCTGAAAGAGCAGATTCTGCATCTTGAATGCATCTGAATCTATAGTACTTAACATTCCAGTCCATGGAGTAACTGAGACAGTACTTGTCCCCGCTTGTGAAACTGAGCTAACCCACAGCCATGAATGACAGAATTTTTTGAGCAGAAGGAGATCAGATATGAGGAAGCTTAGTTTTACCAAACGTTCAAGTTACTCAGGTGATGGGAGTGTTTGGGAAGTCAGAGTCTTGCCGTCAAGCAGGCTATTTCTGTTTGCACTGGTAGTCTCACATGCTCTCACGAAAAAGGGTTGTAAACCCAGGCTTGCACAATACCCGACTGTCATGGTTTGAACTCATCCAGTAGCCAATCACCACGTGGCCTGTCATTTACTCCCCACTGCCCCCATCCCCCCCCCCCGCCCCCCTCGGCCTTGGTGAAATAGGGGAAGAACAAAAAAAAAAAAATTGTAGGTTGAATAAAAAAAATTTAGTAATAGTAGCAAAACAACAGTAACAATAGTAAGTCCAAACAGGTAATATACAATGCAGTTGCCACTGACTGGCAACTGGTATGCAGCCCAATCCCAGCAGCAATTCTGACCACACCAAAAATCCCGCCGCGCTGACTGGAAAATAGAAATGAGAGAGCACCATCCCCTTATATACTGAGGATGACGTCACATGATATGGAATACTCCAATGACCAATCTGGACCCGGCCCTCTAGCTGTGCTCCCTCTTAGCCCAAGGAAACTTAACTCTATCCTGGCCAAAAACCAGGACACTGAAACAGGCATTATCTCTTCTGTTTTCCTGATGAACTTCAATACTGGTGGCATGGCATCTCTATTTCAACAAGAGTAGAGAGTGCTTCTACATCTTCTTTCCAGGCATTGAGCTTTCCCAGCTAATGGATAACATTAAAAGCCTACTTGGAGTGGAGTAGGTCCCATTTATTTCAAAGGTACCACCTTGCTCATTTTTCTTGAGGATTTCAATACATATTGTAGGATTTGATTGACATAATCTCCTGCAATTTATGAAACTCTAGAAACACAAAGAGAGCAACACTGAAATAAAGTACTGGAATTGGATACAAAGGTTCTCATTAATAATTGTTTCCTATGTCTGCCTTTGCCTCTCTTTTGCTTTCCCAGCTTAAAAATTCTAAGGTTGTTTCTGTATTCTAGCGAAGAATCCTTCTCTAGTGGATCTTCACAGAGTTTCAGATTGGAGGTAGTGTAGATGTTCTGTAATTTTTAAAAATTAGAATTTATAGTAGCAATCTGAGCAGCAACACATTATTATTATCACAGATAAATTTAAATTAATCTGGTGCTAAGAACAGAAGTATTAAAGAACTTTGTTCCTTAGGGATAATAAGAAAAAAAAAATGTTCTCCTATGTTAGGAATAATATTTTGCTTAAGTATTATCAGAAAGGTGCTAAATATTATGAAAATAATTTGCTTCCAATGAGCTAAAGACTTATTTTACCACACAGAAGACATTTAATGTTAAACAGAAATCAGACTCAAAATTCTACTGATTTTCTGCACACTTTTCATTTCTATTTTGCTTTGTCAATTAAAAATAAGGAAGGAATGGTATAAAATATATGTAAAGGTGGTAAGAAAATGAGGTATTACATTATTACTATTGCTGCAATGGGAGAGTAAAATAAGCTGGTGATATTTTATATGACAATTATTCAAAATTATTCAGTAATCAACAGTCTTTTACACTGTGCATGAGTTGCCAGTGACTGACAATGATAAATGATATTCCATTCTGTTATTCAGTTGATGATAATGTGCTATTCACATATGAATAGCTTTATCTACCCATTATATTTTTGAAGTTCTTTGTATTGTTTAGCCATTATTTAGTAATAGACATTTCCCGAATTGTGTACAAGAGTCAGTGAATTTAATGTTTCTTCCAGATCCAAAGAATACACAAGGTCCTTCACGTTTTATTTGTTCAAAGAGCAAAATATAATTTTAAACCAATGATCCAGACATTTCAGTTCAAATCCTTCAGTGAAAATATTCCAGATATAGTAATGCATCCTTTTTTATGCCCTTTAAGGTATACAAGTTTTAGCTACTGCTAGATGACAATGAAATATATCTTGAAGGAAAAAGGATGCTGTATGGTCCAAATTTCCACTGATGTAAATCAGAGCAATCCTTTGAATTCAAATGATCTGTGCAGAGCTATGCAATCTGAGGATGTGACCTATATTTCATTTTTACAATAAGTAATTGATACAGCTATATTTTTGCTTGTTTCATTATTGGAGTCACTGACTTGTCTGATATTTGAAATATTTAGGTTCAAGTTACTCATAAATTTGAGTAAGCTTATTGCCTACCTACAATTCCAATTACTGTTGATTTCTTTACATCACTTCCTCTAAACTTAGGCATCTAGTAGTCCTTTGATTCCAAAAAGAATCACACATTTCTCCTACATTAATTCCAGACCTTCATTAATAGCAGTGGTTACAATATTTCAATATACCAGATTTATGTCAAATCATTATTTTTCTAAAGACAATTTCTCTCTCATTCGCAATCATATTTATACTCATATGCACACACATATATATTTTATTTTGCTTTCTAAGACTTACCCATTCTCTGTGTATGCTTAAGAAAGATAAATCCTTTTTTCCATTTCCAATTGAAAAATCTTGGGTTTTTTGTCTCAAATTTTAACTTAATGTATATTTTCTAACAGGTTATTAGTTTTTCCTTTCCTCTCTCCCCACCCAGGTCACCTAAACACACACATTCATGAATAAATAATGTCAATGGTTTGTTGTTTTGTCTTTTTTTTTTTTTTTTCAAATCTAGAAACTCTGACAAAATAAATGTTAATGCATGAGAGAAACAGTACAAGTCTGTGAAGTTAATAGGCTCCCCATGATCTTTCAAGAGAATACCTAGATATTACTTGCTTAGAAGCTCTTATTTTCGCGTTTTTCCTTCCTAGGACCACAATATAAAGTAGATCAAAGCATTCACACAAGAAAGATCTTAACTTGACACAGTTTTACCCACCAACCCGGTGGCCCACATTTCAAAAAGGTTAATCAGATATTATTAAATAACAGCTTTATATCTCTTCTACCTTGTCCTGCTTAATTTTAGCTGCCTGAAAATTAGGTTTGTAAAGCTATGTCTATACTGCTAAACAAAAGAGGACTAGCTAATCCCTAGGCCTAAAATAAAATGTTGAATGTTCAGCATCCATGATGATTAAAGATAGTAACTTTTGTGCCAGATTTTAATGAAGATGGCTAAATGTAATAATGAAAAACAGAGTCAGGAAATGATCTAAGAGTTAAACAATATGAAAAATAAGTGGTCAGTGTTGGAGTGCACTCTCTGAGCTACTTTTATTCGGCAGTTAGGATGTACCTTATGTCTAAACCTATTATGTAAACTCCCTCTGTTATTAAGGTAGAGAGGTATGTATATTCAGAGGAATATGAATGCCATCCTAAATTAAAGAATTTAAGATTCATATGCAGGTTCACCCTCTAGTAGCTCCTCTCTCTGTGATTACAGAAGAGACTCAGATGATTAGTTTAACTAGAAAACTAATTTTAGGTAATGAAAGTTCATATAGAAGAAAGAAACCCCAAACTTTGAAAAGACTTAATGAAAATTTCTGTATTTCTTCATGTGGATATCAGGATAAGGCCTGATAGTAATATAGGATTTATCATATTATAAACATCTGAAATGTTTCTGGATAAAAAATAATATTTCTTTTCCTGTTTGATAGTACTTTTTTATTTAAAACATACAAAGAAAATGTGGTTCATATACGAATATATGAAAACATGTTATTAATAGTTTTTGTTTTTCCTGAATCTTTCTTTTTCCCCATAAAGACCTAGAAAGTATATGGATAATTTTTATTTGTTTTTAAGCATAAGCATTTTTTTTGTGAACAGAAAAGTGTCTTTCACAATCATTTTTTCAAATTTTATTTACAATCTTGACCTTATGTTTTCCTCTGGTCTATTCATATCAAAGCCACATGTTCTATGAGCTATACATTCGATAGTGAATTCATTTTCTTGTACAAAAATGATAGGTTTTGGTAGTAATATTTTTATTCTTTATCTAATTTTATCTTTTTTGATCTATCAGTCTGGATTTTTGAAGACCCTTCTTATTTGAATATATATATACTTTTATATTACAGAACTATGGATTTGTGCAGTGGAAGATCTTCATAAATATACTAAAATATAAGGATAAGTAATAATTATTCCTATCAGTTCTTAACAGATGGACAAATTAGATCAATGAACTGTTAATACAGATAAATATAAAACATACTTCTCATTTTTGTGTTGCCTTTTTTTATTGTTACAAAGACATGTATTTTCATACAAAAATGCCAACTACTACAACCTTGCTTTTTTTTGACTTTGTCTTTTTAGTGAATTTCAGACTGCAGGACAAAATTTATGTTCTTTAAGGCTTAGCACCCAACGGTGTCCTGGTTTTGGCCAGGAGAGAGTTAACTTTCATTGGGCTGAGAGGGACCACAGCTAGAGGGCCGGGTCCGGATCGATCATTGGAGTATTCCATATCATGTGACATCATGCTCAGTATATAGGCGGACATGGGCTCTCTCACACCTCGTTTCAGTTTCTGGGTCGGCGTGGTGGGATTTTCTGGTGCAGTCGGATCGCTGCTGTGAGGGGGGGGGGGGCAGGCTGTGTACCTGTCACCACGCTCAGTAAGCCACTGCTGCATTTTACCTGTTTTGAACTTACTATTGTTACTGTTGGTTTTGTTACTATTACTACATTTTTTTATTCAACCTACGAATTTCTTCTTTTGTCCCTCCCCTATTTCACTTGGGTGGGAAGTAAACAACTGGCCATGTGGTGATTGGCTACCGACTGAGTTCAAACCACAACAAAAGAATACACCAATATCAGAAATCTGGCTTTATACTTGAATGAGAGACATTGGAACGTCTAAAGGACAGGTCAATTCCTGTGTGGATCCAGTTACTTTATTTCTAATGCCGTTGCTCTAATTTCTGCATGTAAGTTGGGTCTTATGATTCTGAACCTGAGGAGGTTGTGCTCAAACTCATGTAGTGCATATCCTTAGTACCTCAAACGGATCCTTACAAAACAACATACTGACAACATAGTCTTTTTAATAAATGCTGATAATTGATATCTTATTTTCTTCTCAGTTATGAAATTTTCTTTCACAAAACAATTTCTTCTTTCTGATTTTTTTGTATGTAAAAGAGTTAGTATTTGTAAAAGGAAAGCAAAACCTAGTCTTGACTTGAAGACTCAGGTGGGAACTTCCTTCCCAGCTGGCTGGAAGAGAGACTCGTATGGTTCTCATAGATGGGTCCTGCCAGCAGTGAGGTTAAGCATGTACTCCCAAAAAGGCTCATTCAGACACACAATACAGACACAGAGGAACAGAAACAGCTGAGCACAGGTGAACAGCACTTTTACAGGCATTCACACAAACACAAACAGCACTCAAATAAACATGAGCAATGGAAATGGCCTGATCCTATTCCTCCTCAGGGCTAACCACTAGTAAGTTTGCGTATAGGAACTTATACATACCACCACTTACTAAGTCACATGTCCAACCACACTTAATGGTCTTTCGAATACTGACTTTAAGATCACCCATCATCCATGCCCAGAGTTTGGGCATTTCATCCAGTCTCCAGCTTAGAGACTATGTCTTTCCAGATGCTGGTCTCCACCTCCTCACCTGTTAGTCTTGCTTAAAATTTAATAGTGAAACACTTACTGTCCCCCCACACCAGCAGAATAGAAAGTAAGGTCACACAGAAAGTAGTTAGGAATAGAATTTAATAAGAAGATGGATGCACTGCGGCAATCAGGTACATTAAAATCTTCATTAAAATCATCTTCAGTGGAATGGTTTGTTAAATGTAAGTAGCTAACTGACAAGTTATTCTGTGTCTATGCTATAGTGACCAGTGTTCATCTGCAATCTCTTGTTTTACACAGTGATTGTACAATTTTTAAGGTAGACACTGGCTTAAGGTTTGGTATGGGAATAGCAATGAAGCCCTGGACTCTCTTTAATATTTATTTCTGTATCACAAAACCCCTCATTCTAAGAATAACCTTCAATTTCCTACCTGTCAGTGATTGCACTGAAAATTCTCTTAGGTAGCTTTTTCCTTCTGATTAAATGAATTTGACTACTTTATGAATAAGATGCAATGATCATCTGAATCTCAGGGACTGTTAAACGTTACTTTTACTATGGACAACCTTTGGCCTTCTTGCAAGACTGAATGATGTAATATACAATTTTGCAATGATGTGGTGGTTTAGGCCCTGCCGGGACCCAAGACCATGGTGCTCCTGCCCCTCCCCCACCCTCGTACCGGATGGGACAGGGAGTGAACTACAAACCCCAGGGTTGAGATAAGGAGAGTTTTAATACAACAGTGTAGCAGCAACAAAATGAACAACAACAATAACAATAACAGTAATAACAATGAACAGAGCCAGAGATATACTGTATAGGTACAGCAGTGAGGGAAAGCGACCGCACAAAAGGGGCATCTACCAATCTTCCCGCGCTTGGGCGCCCAGATATGATGTCAGCATGGTATTGAATAACCCGGCTAGAGCTCCCTCCCCACTGCTGGGGAAACTTAACCCCATCCTAGCTGAACCAGAATAAATGTATATACTTAAAGCCTGTCACTAGTTAACATACTTTAACAGATAAAGAAGCACAGCAGACAGATGGCCCTAGCTGTCAGTTAAGTAAATAATATTATCAAAGTGGCTTTCAGGACCATGTGCCAAATTCTCTAAATGCCTTCTTCAAGGAGCAACTCGTGTCCTTTAATAACAACGAAGTGAAAAGCATACGTTATAATCTGAAACTCTGAGGTAAGCTGTATGATACAGAAGACAATACCAGGCTTAAATGCGAGTATAACAGTCTTCTGATATATTGTGTAGAAATAAAATCACAGAAAAAAATATGCTGGAAGTGAAACCAGGAATATTTTGATCCATCCCTGTGCTCTGAATAGGATTAATGTTTAGATTATATCAGGTTTTTCAGTATCGTAGTGCATCAACCTTTCTTCGAAAACCCCTCTCCTCCAAAACTGAAAAACAGTGAACAAAATCTGCTTACTATATCAGCCACATAACCATAATTAAGTATTTCTGATACATTTGTTCAATTGTGCAGTCTGTAATTATATACTTTCAGGCTGGGCTTTTTTGGGGTTTGTTTGTTTGTTTGTTTTGCTTTTTTTTTTTATTCTTATCTTGTCATATCAGACATTTTAATGCATTGGAGAACTGGACACTTAAAATGGAAAAAGGTCAAATGTGTCAATGGAGGCTTTTCTTCACAAGTTTCCTAATATCTTCTGACCTTAAGAAGAAACCTAAAGTATACATAAATATCACTCGAAGTTTCTCAGATAGGGAATGGAGCATGGCAGACTCTTGAAACAAACAGTTCAGGCTTCCCAAGGTTTGAATTGCTTGTGCAGAACAAGTGAAGATAACTCCTAATTAGTGCTCCTGTACTCCATGTTAGTTGAAGACCTGCAAATTACACCTCTTTGCAAAAGAGACAGTATTTGAGACAGAAAGCCAGAGTGCCACTTTCAATGTTCATTTTTAGGGACAGATCCAGCAGGCCCTCAGCTGTTCCCTCAATGCTATATCCTTTCTTTTAGACTCAGTAACACACACTACATGCTCAGTTTGCTAAACAGAGATCTCAGAAAATAAGAGTAAAGTGTATGTAGTCTGCTAGAAAACACTTGTCCATATCACACCAGAAACTGGAACTGGGAAGAGAAATGAGTTTTACTAATATGAGGTATGTTGACTAGTGTCTTAACACAATTTTGTTCATTATCAACAAGTTTACCCATTTCTGCATGGATGAGCATGTGATGATGAAAACACTCTTGAGTTCTTTACTGGGGTCTATACAATTTTGTTTACTGAGGTAATAGGACAGTAGTCTGATTTTGCAAATATTTATAAAGTTTTTAATACATACTTGTTACCTGAAGGTTTATGTTTTTCACCTTAAACAAACAAGACAATTCCAGTTTTTGATTATTTTAAATTTAACTCTCAGAAAATGTGGACTATTTAAAAGTTGAGGCTCACCTGTACAATCAATACTTCTATTTTTCACAAAATATATTACAAAATATATTACAAAATCTTCATTCCTCTGTTGATCTTTCAGGTATATAATTCCTTTTTTCCAATATGGATCTTTTTTTTTTTTTCCATCTGATGTACTGAAATACTATAACAGTGCATGATTCGGGCAAAAGTGCTATAAATATGTCTGCCATCAATGCATAATCTATAAGAGTTCCGATCACTGTTGTCATAGTGATGCATTGGTACAGTACATCTGATGAAAGTCAGGGGGAACAGAAGGCCCAAGAAGGACCTTTTCCAGCACTTTTAAAAAACACTTTAATTCTTTGTTAATCATTAGCTGAAGATGAGCCTTATGTTTGTATGTGTATATAAATATAAAAAACCCCTGAGTCTCTCTTCCAGAAGAGATAATGAGGGTGGTCCATTAACAATAACTGACACCTTATTATGCAGAAGAAACTCACATCTTTGCTAAGAAGTCTCTTTTATTGAACTTCTGGTTTTTAGATATAGATCACTCCGAATAGCTTCTGTCATTGGTGGTTGTCATGTTTTCAGAATGACTTTAAGTTCATTATAAGTTCATCTCAAATACTCTTCCTTCATCAGACAATACTTCACCTCTCCCAGTATGAAATCATATGATTCAGTCATCCTGAAATAGAATAAAATAATTCTTCATTCCCTTCCTATTCTCTATTCATCTATGTTATGATAACAAGCCCACTGTCTTCAACATATGTAAGCCTTTTCACTTGAGGATATTGTGCCAGTGGCTGACAAAAGGCTTCAAAGAGTAAAAGAAGAGTTTCTGCACTTCAACATAAATAGCAACAACTAAAGTGAAAAAAATACTGAGTGAAATGATAAAAAAAAAAAGAAATCCACTCATTTATATAGCCTCTGGGTACTTGCCTTTTACATTTTTTCTCATCTGAGTTAATCACACTTCTGTCTGGAAAAAAACAACACACTGTTTTGCTGTAACAACATCTCATTGGCTCTCTCTTTTTTCTCTGTTACACACAGACTCTTTAATGAATTCACATGTATATGCAAACGCTACTCTGACAAGTTTCTGCACTTTATCTTTCCTAATTCAGAAATTTAAAGGTTTTGCAATTTTTTTTGATATTAGGTTTAGTCCTGAGAAAAAGAAATCCTGTTTCCCCGATGAAACCAGACAGGGTATATTCCAATTAACAGCTTTTCCATGGTTCTATCAAAGACTTTTAATAAGATATCCTTTCTTATCTTTGTTATTGTTTCATTTTTCGTTAATTTCAAACTAACTGTTTCTGTTTAGTTTCATTCCATGCAGTCAGAATAATATCTGACTTTTAAACGAAGGTATATAGAATATATTTTCACATATCTTTTATGCAGAAAAATACTTTGTGCATTTTTTTACCCCCAGTGACTGACTTCAAAACACTGGGAGATGATGTAAAACATGAATCATAGACTTGCACTTACTGCTTTATGTATTTTTTAAAAAAAAAAATTTTGGAGGCATACTTTCCAATAGAACAGTTCATTCCCTATCTTTTTTACCTACTTACTCATTTTACTCACTTGCAGATGAAAACCCGCCTGGCCTGTCCTGAATTGAAAGATAAAAGGTATTCCAAGATTTTGTCTCCCCACATCCACTGAATTTACCATCCAGATTTGGCAAATATCTGTGCTAATTTCACCACTTTTTATGCTTCACAGCCCCAGAATTAGTTACTTATTTAATATTACTGTACTGTAGTTGATAATTACACTTTGTATGTGTATAACTGAGATTTGTAATGGTATTAGAAATGCAATTTTGTCAGGAAATCCTGTAAGTTTTTCGTCAAGGATTAAGTAAGTTTTCAGTTCTTGCTATAGCTTTTTCTTTTTTCCCAAAATAGTAATTTCAAATAAGCTTGTAATTAATTTCTGTCTTTCATTTGGCATTTTTATTGAAAAAGGAAAGAATCCTTATTTCTGATTTGTTCTGTAAAAGAACAATACACGTCCTTTACAATTTCACCTGAAGGAATGAAACTTTTATTGCCAAGTTCAGACTATAGGAAGTTGCAAATATATTATGAACCTTGAAAAATAGAATATTACTGACACTGAAGTAACCTTCAAAATGCAGGAGTATTATCACTCATCTCTATAATAAAATATTTTTGATTACCAGGTTAAAGATGAAAAGAGAAGTTCAGAGGTGTAATCATGTAATTATACTATTGCAGATGAAGTTTTGAAAGATTATGGCTTTGCTTTACACATTTATGTAGCTTGCGTGTTTGTAGAATGCCTTATGATGCTGCAGTTTGTGCTCTACACTGAGCATCTTTGTGGGTCATTTCCGAGAGAAAGAGAGTAAAGCATAACTTATTCAAACTCAAAATTCTGGAATACATAAACAATTAAAGATCCTAAGCACAAAGCAAATTTTATCCCTTGATCTTTTCTCTGAGCTCCACATTCAGACATTGAATTAGGTATGTCCCAAATCGGTTCTTTTAGACTCCAAATCTTTGATAAATGTTCAAATTTCTACATTTAATATTTTAACTCATTTCCTTTTTCCTTTAGATTTTATTTAACTAAATATATAGCTGACACAGAGGTTAGTCACTGCAGTGGTTTAACCCCAGCCAGGAACTAAGCCCCACACAGCCGCTCACTCACTCCTCCCTGGTGGGATGGGGGAGAAATCAGAAGAGTAAAAGTGAGAAAACTCCTGGGTTGAGATAAAGACAGTTTCATAGGTAAAGCAAAAGCCGTACATGCAAACAAAGCAAAACAAGGAATTCATTCATCCTTCCCATCAGCAGGCAGGTGTTCAACCATCTCCAGGAAAGCAGGGCTCCACCACATGTAACGGTTACTTGGGAAGACAAACACCATCACTCCGAACGTCTCTTCCTTCTTCTTCCCCCAGCTGTATACACTAAGCATGACATCATATAGCATGGGATATCCCTTTGGTCAGTTGGGGTCAGCTGTCTCAGCTGTGTCCCTTCCCAGTTTCTTGTGCACCCTCAGCCTACTCACTAGTGGGGCTGTGTGAGAAGCAGAAAAGGCCTTGTCTCTGTGTAAGCACTGCTCAGCAATAACTAAAACATCCTTGAATTATCAACACTGTTTTCAGCACAAATACAAAACAGCCCCATACTGAATCCAAAACACAGCACTATTCTAACTAGTAAGAAAAAAATTAGCTCTATCCCAGCCAAAACCAGGACAGCCACTTCCTTAAATTGCTTTCTTCCCTTCACCTACACTCAGACAAGTAAAACACCTAATATTTTTCTAGTTATTTCTGTCCTTCATATGGGTACTAAAACAAACAAACAAAAAAATCACTCATCCAAAAAAGTTGTTAAGGGTAATAAAGTTGAAGCCCTGTCTTAATTTCCATATTTATTCCCACTTGATAATGTATTGTATACATACAGTTATAAATTGTTTGTTAATAGAATTAGGAGAATGTAATAAAGTAACATTTATAGTGCCTTTTCATATAGCTCTACCTCCTAATATGTTGTTTTATACTTGTGATAGGATGTATACATACTCAATGGTTACTAATTATATTGTCACAATATCATATAAAATTTCACTGCAAATCAAACCTTGAAAATATTTTAGTGGGAGAAAGGAGGGAGCCCAACTCTTTTTAGCATGTGTGCAACACTATTAGCAATAATGGTAACAAGAAGTTTCAAAGATTATTGACATACTAGCCTAGTACATCGGACAACAAAATGCATGTGACATATAAAGTGATGATGTGCCACTGACACTCATTATAATAGTTATTGGTTGTAAACTCACACTACATAACTTTAGATATGCACAGTGTGGTTGACTATGTTGGAACTAATCATCTAAACACTGTTTACATTGAAATACTTGATCACATGATGTCAACCCACCAATAGTGGAGGAAGGGCTGGTCTGCAGTCTCTTGCAAGAGCTCAATCCACATATATGTATGGGCCTCGACAGAATCCACCCCAGGGTTTAAGAGAAGTGGCTGACGTTGTTGCAAGGCCACTGCCTATAATACTTGAGGAGTCCTGGAGGTCAGGGGACATCCCTGATGACTGAAAGAGGGAAAATGTCATTACAAGAAGGGCCCAAAAGAAGACCCAGGAAACTACAGGCCCACTAGTTTTACTTCATTCCCTGGGAAATTAATGGAGTGAAGTCTCCTAGAAACAATTACAAATGAAATGAAGCTGGTGATTGGGAAAAGCCAGCACAGATTTACCAAAGGCGAATCATGCCTAACTAACCTGATCACCTTCTACAACAAAGTAACACTTTCAGTCCACATGGGGGGAGCAGTGGATGTTGTTTACCTGGACTTCAGCAAAGCACTTGACACTTTCCCACAGCCTCTCCTGGACAAACTGGCAAGACACAGACTGGATGGGTAGTCTGTGATATGGGTGGGAAATTAACTAAGTGTAAGATTCTGCACCTGGAAGACATAACCAAAGAGCCCAATACAGGCTAGGATCTGTGTGACTGGGGAGTAGGCTTGCTGAGAGGGACCTGGGGGCCCTGGTGGATAAGCTGAACTTGAGTCAGCAGTGCCCTGCTGTAGCAACAAAGGTAAATCTGATCCCAGGCTGCATGCACAGGGGCGTTACTAGCTGAGATAGAGACATGATCATCCCCCTCTACTCAGCACTTGTCAGGCCACACCTGGAATACTGTGTCCAGTTCTGGTCCCCACAATTCAAGAAAGATATGGGGAGTCTGGAGAGGGTCCAAAGGAGGGCCAAGAAAATTATCAAAGTGCTGGAGAACCTGTCCTGTGACGAAAGATTGAAGCAGCTACAACTTTTCTCCTTCTAAAAGGGAAATCTCAGGGAAGACCAGTACTTAAAGGATGACTACAAAGAAGATGGAGGCCCTCTTCACAAGGAGCCACATTGAGAAAGCAAGGGACAATGGGTATAAGTTGCACCGAGAGAGGTTTCATCTTGATATAAGAAATTTTTTACAGTAAGAACAATCATTCACTTGAACAACCTCCCCAGGGATATGGTAGAGTCCCCATCACTGGAGGTTTTTGAGATGAGATTGGACAGAGTGCTAGGTAATCTCATGTAGGCTGTCTTTCCTGTGAAAGATTGGACTAGATGATCTTTCAAGGTCCCTTCCAACCTGGGTTGTTCTATGATTCTATGAAATAGAAATCAAAGAAAACCAGATATTTCTAGAAGATTAATTTCATTCAAAGGGAGACCTCTGATTAAATTATTTATTTTGCCTAAATGCTTATTTCTTACAGTTAATCACATTGAAGAAGTCTAGAGCCATTTCTCATATTTGAGATTTTTTTTTTTTTTTTAATTTCAGAAGATGTCTACTCTTGTGATATTAAAGTGCTTTGCACATTTTATTTCCTGACTAAATAGGAGAATCCTAAAGGAAATTCTTAAGCTGACCACTTGTTTATTTTTGAGAGGCCTGACTGGCTCTCCAGATCCCATAATATCTGTTCTGTGGAAACCCACACCAAGTCATCTAATGGCTTTGAAAAGCCTGAGACCCTCCTGGCTGCTGCCCCAAGGAGTACCACCCTCCTGCATGTCTCACATCTCTGTGCCACTCTTGTGCAAGTGTCTGATGCCTTAGGGTTCCCCAGGTGGACCTGTTTTTGCTTGGACAGATGGAATCAGGCCCTTCTTGCCTGCAGGTAAATACCATAGGCATCTAAATTTGCTTGATTCTCAGGCTGAATATCATCCCATATGAATCTATGCCTCAATTCTAAAACTTCAGAGGAAATGTCAGTGAAGATTCCTGGTATATAGCCAACTTCTGATTGATTTATTTATTTACTTTTCCTTCTTCTAGGCCTTTGCCTAGTAAAATTTCCACAGTCTTATTTGAATTATACATGACTAAAAATAAACATATGTATATTTACTGTATAGTACATACTGTAAGAGTACTTCCTGAAGACCATGTTTACCAAAGAATATTTCGTTAATCATTTCAGTTCATTTAGGCTGATATATTCACTTGAAAAAGAACAGAAATTCTCAAATAGCATAACTCTGAATGGAATTAGAAAGATAATTTTCTTTAAAAAACAGCTTTCAGAGATGTAGTTTTCTGCTGTTTGTTTTGGTGGTGTTGTTTTGTTTTTTTTTTTTTCTGATTTTCCTGATGAAACAAGGGAAAAATTGAGATAGTGTATTGAGCAGATGCTCTGAAAAATGAAATCAGAGGATATAATGTTATTTAATAAATATGAAATGGTGTTACTTTGAGATTTGCCAGATGGTCCTGATACATTTAGTTTAACAAATTCTGTTATGCTGATTGCCTGTGATATTAAGTCTTGCAGAGTCACAGTATTTTCCATAGTCCAGTTCCTTAGGGGAATGTTTAAAGGAGAATCAAAGGGGAAAAGAAAATACTAGATCCTATATGACATATAGGAACAATAATAAAAAAGCTAAACAGTAGTAAGATATTAAGAAGATGAAGGAATGAAGCAGAACATGGTAATGAGTGAACAAAAGTTGCAAGAATTTCTTTAGTGACATCACTAAAGACACATTGCTTAAAAACTAGTATACAGGATGTGTGCATCTGTGCATATGCACATGCTTGCTGGGGCAGGGACAATAATATCTCATAGATCCGATTCACATCTTGTTTATCACTTTGCGTGCAATTTAAACATTACTGGAACCATAAATACATTATTATTTTAATCATTATCTTTTGTTTTCATGCAATACTGCTAATGTCTGAATGATAACATCTGAAATTACGCATTTGTACTGAATAAATCTTGTAACACTCAGTACAATTATTTACTGTTGATTTGCCTAATATGCATAAAATACTGCATCAATGTACTTGAAAAATAATGAATACCTTTTTTTTTTTTTTTTGCAAAGTACTTATTCAATGAGTTTCAGACATCTAGGACACTATCATAATTCAAATGATAGATGCAGATAATAAGGGGTTTCAAAACAGACCTAGATACAATCAGTTTCAGAATTGTTTTATCAAGTCGATAGCTAACAAGTAACCAGAAATAAGTTTCAAGTTCTATTGCAATTTTTGTTACTAACATTTGTTCTCTCTACATAATTATGTGTTCAGTAAGCATTCTAGGAATCTCCCTTTTGTAGTAATAAGAATAGGTAGGAACTATGGCAAACTTCTTTATGTACATACACGGCTTATTTCTAGCTTATTCTGAATTATGCCTTTGAGATATTTTCATATGAATATTAGCCCTAACTATGTATTTTTTAAAATCTATTATTCCTCAGTTTAATATCAATTTAAACAACACTTGGTAAAGTTTGGTGAAATTTACATTATTGTTTTCTCAAGACAGAAAGTTAGCTTTCAATGTGATTCATAGAGAAACGATCCAGAATCAAATATTCACATTAAAGTTTAAAGGCGTTATAAGCAAATTATATGTTCTTTTTATTATATTTTTAAAAAAAAAAGCTTCAGCTGATCAGAAATAACATAAAATGCAACTTTCAAATAAGAGAATGTTTAGTTTATATATTCAACATACAATAAATAAATATACCAAAGCAGAATTTTAAAAGAACATATAGGTACCTACATAAACCAGAATTCTATATTTTTCTTACTTTGGTGAAGGTTTGAAAGTATTAATTTACTTATTAATACTACTTTTTGTTATATAAATAATTTTAATATATGTTCTCAGATTCTCAGCATCAACTTATGTGTCAGAGAAATTACGTTACTTAAACATATCTTTACGTAAAGGCTTTTTGTACATATTATATACCATTGTAGTGTTGCATAAGCTTGAATTCATCCTCCAAAAATAAGGTGCCCAAATCAGTCCAAATGCAGTTAGTGAAGGGTCAGCAAGTGCTGAGTCATTTCCTTTAAAATGTGTTTTATATATTTTTATTTATTTATTTATTCCAAATAGTCCAAACTTCAAGTCAGAAATAAATGAAAACAAGTTCCTGGTGTTAGGGAAAATCCGGTCAGGTCTGATTGCAATTAGTAATTCAATTGCATGCATTGGATTGACTTTGTTTCATTTCAGCTACCCTCTTATCTCTGATAGAAAGTTCTTTTCTTGACATATAAGAATTTTCCTTCAAATATCTTTGAAATATAAGACTATTATGCAAATCCAATGTAATAAAGAATGAGAGAAGATGCTAGGGCAACATTTAGCACAAAACCAGCTATGGAAATGTACGTATAAATGTATAGATGAGTGATTTATGTTTTAATTGGGAGGGGCAAAAGAGGGAACTTCTATGAAAACCTTAGATATTCATCATGTAACATGATATTTCAAATATCAGTTGATAAGAGTGATATTGATTTCTGCCACTAAAATCATAACTTCAGCTGCAAATCACCGTATAACTAATAAGAGAAACATATTTCAGTGTACATTTTGAAAGCCATGCAAAGTACAAAAATATTTTCAAATTAAAAATGAAAGCAGTAAACCCAGGTTTTTTCCTGAAATATGTCAACATATGCATTTTTTAATAATGCCCAAGGGAAATCTCTGGAGGGCAGATGATGAAAGTTTCTCTTGATTATTTTCTTTTAACACATGTGCAACAACCTCAGAAAACTAATAGAATTTAAATACATGTATATCACTAGACTCTTGAAGCATTCTGCAGGATGTTTTTCAGCATTTCCTCATTTAGACAAAGGGGGAAAATATCTAATTTGCAAATTTTTTATGTTGTTCCTTGAAATTTGAAAGAAATCACTGAAAATATCTAGTTTCCCTCCTATTCAAACAAGTAAATTCCAATTATTTTCTCAACATATAGGAGGTAGTTTTGAGAATTCAAGATTAACTTACATTCCTATTTCTTCCCATCGTAGACAACTTATTGTAATGCTGATAAACAGATCTGGGAGGAGAAGATACTCTGAAATATACTTACAAGTTAATTTGTTGCAAGTTAAAACTGTAAAAAATAAATTTAAAAAAAAGTTAATTGATCAACAGTTCCAAAATACTTTGGCTATTTGGAATTTTTCTGAAATGCTTCCACTTTGCAGATTTTTTTTTTTCTTTTCAGCTTCTGTTTCTTTTATCTTGTCTTTTAACTTCAGATTTTATTTCCAAATTCAAGATAATTTCTTTGATGTTAATAATGAATATGAAGCAGCAACAGTATTTAGATGTGGTTAGTTCATCTAGGGAGTACCACAACATAAAACCAAAACAAGAAGTATCAATAAGAAGGAAAAAAAAAAAAAAAGAGGAAAAATATAATCTACTATATTTGAAATTTCATGGAGGTCTTGCATGAGTGGAAAAAGTCAGTGTATCTGGTGCAGGTGCCCAGGTGCTGGCAGTGGGGGGAGCTGCAGGGGCGGCCTCTGTGAGGAGAGGCCGGGGCTGCCCCGTGCTGGACACAGCTGGTTCCAGCCGGCTCCAACCGACCTAGTGCAGGGCATGGCTGAGCCCCTCGGACAAGATGGTGGCGCCTCAGGGAGAATGTGTTTAAGAAAAGACAGAAAATGCTAGAGAGAGGAGGAGGAGTGAACAATAGAGGAAATAAGGTCAGAGGAGTATGGGGTATTCCATGGCAGAACAAGCACTCCTCTGAGAGGACTATGACCGATGGATAAGCCCCTCCTTGAGCAGGTATACCTCTGAAATCACTGCAGCCCATGGAGAACCCATGCTGGAACATCGGAAAAGCACAAAAAGTAAGAAGAGGTAGAGACAAACCGCTGTGTCCCAATCCCAACCCATTATGCTGCCGGTTGCTTCACTGAAGAGATTTGAATGTACCCTGTGGCAATACCAAGGAGCGGGAAGAGAGTTGCTTGCAGTGAAGCTGAGCATGGGAGAGAAGCTAAGCCTGGGAAAGTGGAAGGAAAGGTGGTTTAATGTTTGTCTTCTTTGTTTCCCAATACTTGGATCACTAATTATTTATGCTAATTGGCAATAAATTAAATTAATTTTCTGTTTGCCCATGACAGCAATTGGTAAGTGATCTCTCTGTCTTCATCTCCACCCATGAACGTTTTCATTTTATTTTCTGCTGCTATCCTGTAGCGGAGGGCAAATGGGAGAGTGGCTGGATGGAGCATTTCAGTGGAAATTTGAGCCTGCAATAAGTGAGACTGGAGCTGATCTGGAAAGTCAGGGAATGCAGAAATCGGTTCCTGATAAAAAACATAAACATCTTTATAACAGACTAAAAATCAAAACAAATGCAAATCAGCATTTTGTTGTGTGAAAGAAACAGGAAGGAGGACATTTATAAAAATGAGTAAGAGTGTAAGAATACATGTAAATTTGCTAGGGAACTCAAAAAAAAGAAAAGCTACCAAGTTATATAGGTGAAAAAACAGGGTGGGGGACTCAGTCTTGGAATCTTTTAGAAAGATTCCTTATGTTTTCCACATCGGTGAGCTTGCTATAAAATATTAAGTTATCCCTGTATTTACAGAAGGTAAAGATGAGGAGCACAGTGTAGCCCAGTAAATATTACCTTATTAGTAGAAGGCCATAGACATTATACTGACTGACACTGCAGGTTCTCAGGATTTGTCTGAGCTTGTCCTGGGCTGAGCTGGTTGTAGATTGTAACATTTTATATGTACCATATATGATATGATAGTATGTATGTGATAGCGTATGTGATCTAACATATGCTATCCCTAGTTAATCACAGTGCATCAGTACCCCCAAGCTGAGTCTGAAGGAGACTATTGTGCACCTTTAGATGGGAGCCCATGGGAAGGAAGACAACTGTGATAGGCTTCATATAAAAAGAAAAGCAAGCAGACTAAGACTGGGGAAGAAGCCACTACTACCATGGGCATCAAAAGCCTCCCAGCAAGGAAAAGGTGCTGCTGCTGAGTTGTAAATACTTCCTGCCTCCACCCCACATTCTGAGGAAGACTGAAACTGCTGACCTTAGAACCGAGAGGGACTGTGGGAGAATAAGGATACTACCAGAGAGAAGGAGAAGATATTGTGAAAGTTCTGACAGTAATTTTTACCTTTTTTATGAGGTTTTTCTATATTAATTGGATAATTTGGAATTCTAAAGCATTAATTAGACTAACAATTTTTTTCTTTTCATATGTTTAGTTAGCAAGTTCTTTTTGCCTATAATCAGATTTTCAGACTTTGAGTGTAACGATGTCCACCAGTGTATTGATTGCGATACATAAAACCTCTGGTCTTACAAAGAAACAAACCAACCAACCTGCTAGCAGTATGGCATTTTTAGATCATACCAAGTTTTCTATGAATTGCTATATATCTATGTATGTATACATACAAGGGAAAATTTAACTCTTCCATGGTATTACTAGGACTAGCTCATGTAGTGAATAAGGAAAGCTACTAAAAGTGTGCCCCTTTCTTTATGCTTCAAATGTGAAATTTATCAATATTAATCATCTTGATTATGTGCAGTTATTTACAGTTTTCTTTTATGAACTGAACTGCACTATAGTTGAATACAAATTGTTTTCCAGTAATTGTTTTGTTGATAATTGAATATTTGAAATTGTCCATTGGAATTTACTGCTGATTATTGAAGGCACATTCTATTGGAATTTACTTTCCCAATGAATTTCTGAGCCTCTGGAATTTGCTCCTCTTTCATGAAAACACAAGAAGATCTAGACACTTAAATATAAATTCCAAGATCTGCTTTTATTACTTAACTACTAGGAATTTTGAGTTTTAAATATATGGTCTGTGAAAAATAATTCATCGTTTTGGAAATAATCAGTTCCTTGAGATGAAACTAAAATTTGGGGTCAAATTTTGAGACTGAATTTTCGGAAGCTGTCATATTAGTCATATATAATAGATTATGTCATTATATTTGCTCTCATATTTATGTACTAAGTATATAACTCTGGATGCAATGTTTTGCAAAGTGCAGTTACTAGAAACCCTTTTTCCTCTTGTTGAGGAAATATTTAGAGGGGGATTTGAGCTTCTATATAAAAATTATTCACACTTAATTACATTATCTGTGAGGCAGTTCTGTTTGATGCTTTTCCTGTCTAAAAGTAACTGAACTTACATAGACACCCAAAGTATTAGAAAAACTGTTTAGAAAAAGTCAAGAATTTTTATTGTTGGTTTGGAAGCTTTGAAGGGGAATAGGGTACAGAAGGTTACATAAAGTTTACCACACGTTTTGAGCAGCTCTAGAAATCATTAAAATCATTTAATGTGTACTTAAAATAAAAAAGATACAGTTTTAAAGGAAGTATTCTTCCTATCAAATTGGGGTTCAAACATTTTCAAACCTTGTTATTCATAGGATCTTCCCTAACAAAAGGGAAAAAGTTTTAGAGACTATCTGGTTAGGTCCACATTCCTAGATATTCCTGGACACTCATGAAGCAGTAGTATTTTGAATATATGCAGGAATTCTTACTCTGTTTGCAGTGTCAGTGACTACATATTTTATCTCTATATTCTTTTCCCATGTATTTTATCTTATAGTGTAACGTTTAATATCTCTAGCGTCTGATACAGTTGTACTACACTAGTCAGTCACTGTCCTTTGACTATAGTCAGAAGACTGAATTAAAACATATCTTGTATCTGACACTTTAAGTTCAGAAAATCTTATTTCTTCATTGTTTTAAATTTTACTTTATGAGGCACCAGACCCAGTTTTATATGCTGTTGTTTTAAGTATTTTCACAGACAGTTCTTAGATTGTTCTATTTCTTTCTTTCTCCTTTGGTAACAATGACATGATTTTTTTCCTTCAAATTTAATCCCTTTTGTTTTTTAGATTGTAAAGATAAAATTATCTTTATTTGGGATCAATTACTTATCACAGAATAAAATTTAAAGAGTTGACTTTACAATAAGCACATTGCCAGCTTTTAATGCTTGTGTCTGAAGCAAACCTATAGAAACAAGGAATAAAAGGCACATTCTGTTACAAGTCCATAACAGCAGGCACACAAAGAACAAAGATCAATAGAATAATCAACAGACTCAGAAAAGGATGAAATAGAGGATAAGTTAGTCTCACAATTAATAAGTAGATGACAGTTCATAATAGCATCTCTAAACAAAACACAATGTTCTTAAATATTTTGTGAAGGAACAAATCTGGTAGCTGAATGAACATAAATTCATAAAGAATTAATGTAATGGCTTAATGATTGAGGAAATGGGCTAAGTATATTTAGAAATTAGTAAAAACCACAGATGATACTTAGATCATAAGCATCTTTTATATGATTGAGAAGATACACAATGGAGAATATTTAATGTGATTTTATTATACTATAAATAGTAGATTTATTTAGAGTGTGATATAACTGGACATCCTGGAAAATATCTACACATATTTAGTAGATTAAATATTAAAAGGTATAGCTCCACTAATTTTAGTAGAAATCCAGCTATTTTTTTTAGGAAAAAAGTGTCACTTTTAAACATTTTTTTTTTTTTTTGTCTTACGCATGGTTTACACATCACTACATATACAGATTGAAGCCCAGAAGTTTTTTTTTTTCTTTTGATACCTAATACTAAATGTGATTTTCTTATTCATATGTCATACAGGTATCTACACAGGGATTTGGCCATTATTTATAGTATTTTAAAGTCATGCTGAACTGTACTTCTCTCATTAAAAAATATCTTTTTCTTTTGTAAGTGGCATCATAGCGCTCTAACTCTTGGAAAGCCTCTTTATTCTTCTAAGCATAAAAGGGAAACAGAATTTGGTTTACATACAGTGGAAGTAATACAGTAAAAAAAATCTGATGTGAAGTTGTTGAGTTAATATTTTGCATAGATCATGATGGAAAAGCACAACACATTGCTTCTATTCAACAAAGCATCTTTCTTTATGAAAGAGCATAATACATCAGAAAAATATTTCTATCAGCTGCATGGCCACTTTCTATCTATTCAAAGGAAAGCTTTCATTTGTATTATTCCTCCTCCAAATATAGTGCTCTCATGGCTCACATCTCTGTACACAGCATATTAATTCTGCAGACATTAGACTCTGTCATAAACCAGCACTCTCCCTGTTGTGCCCAGCTGTTTGACTTTGCCTGCTCTCTTATCTTCTTCATTCTGACCTTATTTTGCTTGTATTATTTCCTCTTTCTTTCTCTGGCCTTTACACTTTCTTCTTTTCCTGAAGAGAAAGGTTATCAATGCTGCAGGTAATTTTAGATTAATTTTTTGAAACCTCAGACCCCATATTCCCAAACTAATACAACAATTAAGTCAGGAGTATATGGCAGAATGTGTAGCTTGCTGTATAGTTTTTTCAGTGCCTACAGTCAGGCAGATTTACAATGCTTGCTGTGTGCCCCTGTCAATAACTGCAGGAAGGCAGAGTCAGGACCTATTGTACTTTTTCCTTTGTGTACTCCTGTTGATCTTTAAACCCATATATAGTGTAGGTTTTAGATAGCTATGGATCTGCCAAATGTTGAGTGTTTCCTCTTTTTGATCACATCAAGGCTGGCAGAAGTTCTGTGTTCACAATTTTTGTGTGGGATCAAGCTGTAAGAAGCATTGCTCCTCTATATGACATGTCATGGTATTTGAACTCTATCAGGAAACAAAAATAAAAACCCAAAACCAACGCTGTATAGTCTCCAAATTCAGATAGAGATTTCCAGTTAAAACTGAGTATAGTTTAGTATGGGGAAAACTAGAGTAAGGGACTGTTTTCAGTCTGTTTTGAGACCTGCAGATGTACACAGAAATCTGACTAAGAACATCAGAGAAAAGCTGGGAGGAATAAGATAAGCTTTTCACAATGCAGTGGAGAAATACTGCATGGGACACCCTCTATTTCCTGCTTGGAACTATGAGCAGCTTTTGGGGAAGACAATTTCTGTACATGAGGGCAGCTGGGTTTAACCATGCACCGTCATGCTGTTGCTGTTACCAGTGGAAGTGGTCACAAAAAATGATGTGCAGAGCTTGCCATGGGTCGCTTCTTACTGCATTCAGCCACAACCATGTTCTGTACTGTATGTACTGTTGCACAGTGACACCTTGCCCTATGCTTTCATGAAAACTTCTACTTCCCAACAGGTTTATTTGTCCAAAACCAAAACCTAAGTTGTCACAGATACTCATTAAAGAAGAACCAGTGAACCAATTTGAACTAAAGGATAATTTAGTATGAAACTCACTTCCTTAATCTCATCACTATCATTTGTTATTACACTGTTTAATTATGTGCCTAACAAAAGGCCACTCCAGTAGATTGAGTAAATATTTGGTTTAAAAGAAACTGTTTTTAATAAGCATTTTTTGGAAACACTTTGTCACTCAGCCGCCTTCTGTTAGGTGTCAAAGTTCAGCATCCAGTGATTTGACACTCAGACATGGACACATAAATACTGAACTGGGTACCTAACACAGGTGGATAGAATCTCCCTGTTAAGGCTTCTAATTCATCTATCTATTGCTAAAAACTCTGTGGGAAAATTAGGTACTAATTTAGGAGTATATGTTCATTGCACATCTGAAATTAAGGGACAAACTAGAAACCTAAGTTAAGCAGAGCAGATCCCATAGTAGAACTCACAATCAAATACCCCAGTTAATGTCCCAAAGTATTGTCAATGCTTTTTTTTAGGGATCTCATAAAGGCTAGATTACTCCTATATATCTTGGAGAACCACACAGATGAAAATAAGAAGTGCCATTTGACTAGCTTGTTCAGCTTTTTCTCACACATGTAGTTTCCTCAAAGAGGTATGGCAGATCAAAAGATGCATGAAATTTGCAGATGTGCTAACTTTGTCTGCAGGTGATCAGATTCAGTGAAAGGATCATCCATTTGGTCCAGTCGCTTAGTTATTGTTTATATCTCTTTACAGAGAAATAAATTTAAATGAAAGTATTGAAAATGCTAATTTTCCTCTTTGTGCTGCTGTTTCACTGAACTTAAATCCAGTTCAGGCGGTATCTTAAATCATCTAATATTTTTTATACAACCAATGTTGAACATAATTTCATAAATACACAAAATCAGTAGACTGTACATGAACATACATATATATTTGTATGAATGTGAGTGAGCATATATTTACATTTAGATTTACATTGTTACAGTGGAATTGATACTCCTTCCTGTAGCTCTTCAGGCCATTTCCACCACCTGTCCTGTTCAAACACATGTGCCCACTTTTTGTGGTAGAATAAACCATGTATTAGCAACTTGGATCAGTAAAATTCAATTTTACCTTCATTGATAAAGTAGCTTTGCAACCAGGATTTAAGTGTACAGCCCCTCATGTCTTTCAATGGATGCTTATAAAGTGATATTCTCTGATTACATTATACCCTCTAGCAGTTTGGCAGGATGATATTAAATCTGCATGTGATTCTTAAGTTGCTTAAGTAACCATTGTTCTTCTTGTTCTTCCCTTATAAATTTTTATGCATTTTTCCTAGAAAATATTTTTTTCTTTTGGTAAGCAAGGAAATATTACAATCCTTCAACAAACTACTGATGTAGTGCCAATACTTATTTTATTTAGGACAATGTCAGCAACATTATCTATTATATCCTTATCTAATACAATGTATCTAGTATAAAGATACTGCTACTGCATGTCTTGATCAAAGATAATAGATTTTTAAAGTATTATTATTATTATTAATTATTATTGTAAGTTATTTTTACCTATAGTGCAAATGTATAGATTATTCTCTATAGGCTGAAGCATGTATTATCCGGTGTCATATTACTATTACAAAGTGCAGGTATTTATATAAAGGGACACTATAATTTACATCAGGCTTCAAAATTCTAATATTAATTACTTTCTTGAAGAAAGTATTTAGAAGAAATCACTTGAATATACAAAAATTTATCAGCTCATTTATTTACGAGAAATAAAACACTTCAGTTTTAACCTCACTGCATATTATCCACTTTTGTGCCTTTTTTTTTCCACCTGGGATTGTTCTACAAATGTGTTCAGCTCTATACTGCTTTTCAAGAGCCAGGTAAAAAAGTTTCTAAATAGCCTTTAGCTATTTAGGTGTTCCCAAAGTAGGTAAAAACTCTTTCGATCTGCAATTAAAAGAACAAAAATTCTGTAAAATGAGTGTTGCCAGGTTTGCTGATCAACAGTTTATGCCATTTTCCTGCCAGAAAAATTAGCCTGTCACACATACTTGATTTGTGAATACAAAATTAGAACTTTCAAAGTTATCCTGGAAATCATTAAGTTGATTCCGTTTTAGCTTTCTTAACAATTTTATTAATATTATGCACAGAGCAGAATTAATCATAGCCTTGAAATATTTATTTATATAAATATATGCATGTTTAGTGTTCCAGAACTTCTGGATATCACTAACTAGAAAAACACTCGGGATATTGAGATACTCCGATAAAATTTGACAGCAGCGTTTTTTTCACATGCAGATGAAGAATGATTGTGTTTGTCGTAATGATCACTTAATTTTATCAGATACAGTTGTAGAAGATACAAAAATCTGTCGCTCCCCTGCAGAGAAGTCCACGTTTATTGTCTTGTGGTACTGGCAATTCATATCATCATTGTCTTCTCTTGCTGTAGTACTAAATGTGAAAGATACTGCATTCATGACAAATAGGAGGGGAAGGCATCATCTACGAGAATGCCCTTTGCATACTGAATAGGGTCTACCATATGAATATAAGAATCAACCAGTCTAGTTCTTCATAGTACTATAGCTCTTAATCTGAGTTTGCCACTGTCATTCACTCTTTTTGCTTATTGGATGAGGGAAAGGCTGTGGATGTTGTTTACCTTGACTTCAGTAAGGCCTTTGACATCATTTCCCACAGCATTCTCCTGGCAAAACTGGCTGCTCGAGGCTTGGATGGGCACACGCTTTGCTGGGCAAAAAACTGTCTGGATGGCCGGACCCAAAGAGTTGTGGTGAATGGAGTTAAATCTGGTTGACGGCCGGTCATGAGTGGTGTCCCCCAGGGCTCGGTTTTTGGGCCACTCCTGTTTAACATCTTTATTGATGATCTAGATGAGGGGATCGAGTGCACCCTCAGTAAGTTTGCAGATGACACCAAGTTGGGTGGGAGTGTTGATCTGCTCGAGGGTAGGGAGGCTCTGCAGAGAGATCTGGACAGGCTGGAGCGATGGGCTAAGGCCAACTGTAGGAGCTTCAATAAGGCCAAATGTCGGGTGCTGCACTTCGGCCAAAACAACCCCCAGCAGCGCTACAGGCTTGGGGAGGAGTGGCTGGAGAGCTGCCAGTCAGAGAGGGATCTGGGGTGTTGATTGACAGCTGGCTGAACATGAGCCAGCAGTGTGCCCAGGTGGCCAAGAAGGCCAATGGCATCCTGGCTTGTATCAGAAATAGCATGGCCAGCAGGGACAGGGAAGGGATCTTACCCCTGTACTTGACACTGGTGAGGCCACAGTTTTGGTGCCCTCACTACAAAAAGGACATTGAATTACTCGAGCGTGTCCAAGGAAGGGCAACGAAGCTGGTGAAGGGTCTGGAGCACATGTCGTACGAGGAGAGACTGAGGGAACTGGGGTTGTTTAGTCTGGAGAAGAGGAGGCTGAGGGGAGACCTCATCGCCCTCTACAGCTACCTGAAAGGAGGTTGCAGAGAGCTGGGATGAGTCTCTTTAACCAAGTAACAAGCGATAGGACGAGGGAATGACCTCGATTTGTGCCAGGGAAGGTTTAGACTAGATATTAGGAAGTATTTCTTTACAGAACAGGTTGTTAGGCATTGGAATGGGCTGCCCAGGGCAGTGGTGGAGTCCCCATCCCCGGAGTTGTTGGGAGTGACATAGCACTTAGGGATATGGGAACTGTCAGTGTTAGGTTAATGGTCGGACTAGATGATCTTCAAGATCTTTTCCAGCCTTGATGATTCTGTGATTCTGTGATTTTAATCTGTAGTGAAAATGAGAACATAAAGTAGTTTAAATTGCTAATTATTTTATTTATTTGTGTTTCCCCTTAAGCACTTTATACCAAGCATGCTTGTGAGGATAATTACTAAGTTATATGTACTTTCTTATTTTCGCAAGATAACTAAGCTGATTCTCTTTAAGTGGATAAATTTCAGCTAATGGTATCCCAGCAAACGGATTAATTTATAATCTTAATTAAGCCACAATATCCTTCTGAAGAAGAATAATTTTTTACAAAAAGAGGAAAAAAAAAAAAAGAAAAAAAAAAAGAAAAAAACACAAACCAAAAAAACAAGGCCAAGAAAAGATCCAGTGTAAGGAGAGATATGAAATAATTAATGTATTGTCATAAAATAGCTCTGCAGTCATTCTGTTTCCTGTTTACTACTGGCTGATTTCTGAGTAGCTATCAGTAAAGTTCACATTAATGCAAGTAATTTGTATTCATCATCAAGGGCAGTGTCAGAAACTGCAGCTATGATATCCCGTCAAGGAACTGACTGAGACATGAATCAATAGAGATAGATTTGAAAAAAAATACCCAAGCAATAACTATTCCCTAGTACAACCAAAAGTTGAGTTGATGAATGCCCAATATGTTGTAGACAAAGAATTCCTGCCAAAGAGGAGTCATACTGTTGGGTAGAAATGGTAGACAGGAGGGATGTGTATTTTATTTTTTATATCCATCCATCCATCCATCCATCCATCCATCCATCCATCCATCCATCCATCCATCCATCATTATATCTATTTATATAAATATATTCTATTGTATTTCTCTACTTTTTAAAGTTTGTATATAACAATAAAACATAATTATTCTCTATTATTCTTGTTTTCAAAGTTCATGATTCTATTAATCAACACAAAGACCCTGTTTGCATACAATTTATAGAATACAGAAGTTTTTCCTGAAGTGTTTCTGAGATTTAACTTATATTGAAATGTCTTCCAGTGATGAAATACTGCCTGCATCAAAACGACACTTTACTCTAAAGGGGATAGAATTCAAGTAAACACAAAATGTGGTAGACAGCAACAATGCCCAACATTTTGGCTTCTAACATCTAATATACAGCATGAATAATTTTTTTTTTTTCATAATTCTTGAAGTAAGGACCTGGTAAATGTTCAAAACAGTGCTGTGGAGAGTCGTATTCTCTTTTGTATGAATGATTCTTGTCCTTACCAAACCCAAACTATTTATTTTTGATTCACAGAACAACTTCAGAAGAAATAGGTTCAAGAAGAATCCGTTTCAACACTATTCAAAAAGAATAGTGTTCAAGGTAAAGCACTGTTTTGTCCTGTGAGAAATGTGGATCTTTCAGTGAAAGATCTGAATTTGGACTTCTTACATCAGAGTCAATAGCTTTATAATTAGGGTGTTTAAAGGCTTTCCAGAGTTTGACTTATGCTGGTAATATTGAACACAGGTAGCTAACCAGAGAGAGTATTACTGTTTTCTAGCTCTTCAACAGGAATGAAATCTAATTCTGAGATAGTAGTTCTGCTTTCAGCTACAAAAATGTAAAAGAGAAGGAATTTCTTGAATGATGTTTGCAATTTTAGCTATTGGCTTGGTATGTAATTATTTTTCTTGGTTTCTAGTAAAAACTTCTGTTGACATTAAGGAGGTAATTTAACAAACAACAGTTCTTTAAATGTATACTTAAATCCATCTAGGTAAATTCTTGTTATTTCCAATATAACAATAGGCTCATCAACAATTATCTCTGTGTGATCCATTGTTAATACAACTGTAATTGATAGCAAAATGGGGAAGGGAAGGTTAAGGGAAGGGAAGGGAAGGGAAGGGAAGGGAAGGGAAGGGAAGGGAAGGGAAGGGAAGGGAAGGGAAGGGAAGGGAAGGGAAGGGAAGGGAAGGGAAGGGAAGGGAAGGGAAGGGAAGGGAAGGGAAGGGAAGGGAAGGGAAGGGGAAATATGACAGTATTATTTGTGGATTTGGTCCTGTTGATGTCTTACATGCCAAAAGTGAGGTAAAAGAGCATTCAGCTTGGTTTTATTATTGTAAATTGTGTCTTAATTACGGCCTCTTTATGAGTCACAGAATTTAATTGACATACAATAATATTAGAGTTGGTTTTCTCCTCAAAACATTTTTAATTAAATGGTATCTTCAAATGGACAGCAGCTGTCCTTTAATACATCTAAGGAGTCACTTCAGATACTTCTTTGCCATACCAATAGTGCATAACAATGAATTATTTGCCATACCCATAGTGCATTGAAATGAATATTATAATTCATAAAAGTTTTATTAATTGTTAGTTCCTTGGATGAAACGTGAGATTCTTATTGGCTTTTGTTATCATAAAACATTCAATAAATCTACAATATTATTCACTTTTTAATTACTATTTATTGTAAACAACTTATTGAAAAAATGTGCTAAGTAAATCAACGTTTGTCATAGACTAAGCACTGTCATTGAGCACATAACACTGATTATATTTAGTCATGTAACTTTAAAGACTGAAATTAAATCATATTCTGACAGTTGTTCAGAATACTTAAATCAGTTATTGTTGATTCCTCTTATTAATTATTAATGGCGTCTTAGGCAGCACTTGGATATCCATTGAAATAATAAAAAAAATGTTGGAGGTTTCCTAAGAGGCTATCTTCTCTTCCTCCCCCTTCCTCCTCTTAAATGAAAAATCCAGCTTTCGTTGTTTGTTGTTCCCTTGTGAAGTTTGACTCATCCAGTATGGTAACAGAAAAATAAACCATGAATAATTAATAGTACCAATCTCGGTTGCTTTATATTGCTGAATAAAATAAATGTACACAGATTTCTACCAGTAGGAGAAAAGATTTCTGATGAACACCGATGTTAATGCCTTATTAGACAATTCAGTGTTGTTTCTCAAGAAGCAAGAAGTTGGTGTAAAGTGGGTGAAGATAATTAGGATGTACAGGCTGTGCATTTTTATCTAAAAAACCAAGTAACTTTGGGGAAATAGTTCATGCCTTTTAAATATCCCCCTCCAGAAATGGATAATATGTGAAGAAGAAAAGTTATGTTTGTGCTAATACTCTATTATATTGTGTATGTTGGCCAAAAACAGCAATCAGGATTCAGGGTCAATGTTCTGGTACCCATCTCTTGAATATTATGTGGTACTGTGTATATTTCATACAAACCCATCAAACTGGAAAGAAATTAAGAGTAGCAACACATTCTCAGTGACAGCCTTGTGAGCTGCTCTCCAGTTTAGCTGCATACACTTTGAACTCCTCTCACGAGCAGTGTCCTTGGTTTAGTCTTTTTCACTGATCCACATCTCTGAAAAACAGCTGTCCAGTGATCTACAAGCCCCTGACCCAGGTCCTACTGTTCATAGTACACTTGCACAGTCAAAGGCATCTGGCCTGATCTTTTGTTTTAAAAGGATTCAAACATGACTTGTTGGAATAAAAGAAATTAAATCAATGATCTGTAGAAAGACTGGTTACACATCCTGGAAGCCTGTAATTGCCTAAATAGATTGAATAAAGAAGAAAATGACAAGCGTTAACTCCCCAGTGGTCTTTGAATTAACAAAGTCTTGACAAGAGTATTAAAAATAAACCCTAACTTTAAAAAATATATACTCTTGATGATCATCAAATTTTATACTTCAAGGCTCTCTAGAAAGAAAGTCAGAGCCTTTATCCCATTTTAAAGACTGAGGAAAGTGTACCAAGAGACTTTAGACAAAAAGTGATGGAATCATGTGAAATTAAAAAAAGTAAAATTATTTATGAACTAATATAACAATATCTTTGTTATCTGGACTATGTTGATAAATTGATTAACTTAAATTCTGTATGAATATTCCTCTGTCTTTGGACATTTTTTATTTGGTTGCTTGCTTGCTTGGTTCATTTTACACGTGTTTAGCAGTACTTAAATAGGGTCATAAAAATGCTGAGTTACCTCCCCCCCTATCCCCAAACAACCAAATTGAGTCTTGAATAAACAATTCAGATTATTTCTATAAAGCCTTGTTTACTTGCTTGGGGTCTTGCTTATTCTTTAGTCATCAAAGTTAATATCGATGCACCTTCATCACTCTCAGATGTGCTTTATATATGTCAAAAGGCACTTCTGATGGGATACAGCTTTATGATAGCTATAACACCTCTCCATAAAAAGGAGATCTATTCTGACTAACTTCAGCATCTGACTTCCTCTTAAATAGTTGGCATCTTGGGTGAGATTCGTTTAATCTCTGGAATGTCACATTAGAATCTTCCCTAGCCAACAGAAAGAATAAGTGTCTCAGGATGACAATTTATCTCAGTCCATATGAATACCCTAAATAGAGCAGATGAATTAGCCTCTGGAGAAGACTATAAAGCAATTCCGTGGTGATATCTGAGACCACAGATTTAGACATCTATGTTTTAGAGCTAGCTGTCTTTTAGATGTTGGAGTTTTGTTGATACAATTTTCACCTCTCCTATTTTTCTCTCTTAATAGATGCTTAAAATGAGACACTAATTTTAAGTGTTTTCACTGTGAAGTTCTTCAGTACTCATTTTCATTGACTACAGAGGGAATGCAGGCACTTACTTTCAGGAAGTGCATTTATTCTAGCTGATATAATTAAGTTGTCTCTCAGGAATATAATTTTTCCTCTATGCATGTGCATGTGTGTGTATTTTTGCATGTGAGCTTGAAGAGAAAGTAACTAATACATTCAGTATTTGACTGTACTTTTGATAACATATAAGAAGAATTAATCACAACAAAATGTAATTTTCACTAAATATGGAAGCCCTGCATAATCAGTGTTTTTTAAACTAGTTTGCACAAGTCAAATTTATCATTAAGAGTAATTTATAAGATTATCAGTGAAATGAATAATGTAAATTCCTATGACTATATTTGACAGTACTTCACAGCTGTTGTGTTTTTCTTCCCCTAATACCTAAGGCGTGTAGAACAACTAATAAACATCCTACTGTTTTTCATTAAGCCAAAGGTGGCGGCGATGGGGAAAGTCAGGAAAGTATATTTTGAACTATAGTCTGGTTTACTTTGCAAATGGTAATTAAAGAAAGGAAATAGTTTCAGGAATATTGAAAGATACTGTGACTCGTCAAAACAGTTTGCACATGAATGCACAAAGGAGGAGTAACACTTAGGAACCTGGAAAGTGAATCTTCAATATGAGTAATAACAATACTAAAAAGGTTTATACCAGAGGTTACTGAATTCAGGGATAACCTGAATGTGTTTTGATGAAGTAATTGAATTCAAAATTCAGTCTTTCCTCCTCTTATAATCTTGAAACTTCTACTCTGAAATTTATTTGATTTCTTTCACCTGATTGTTGAAACTTAACTTTTTTCAACAGTATCTTAAATAGTACTGCATGTTTGGTCTAAATTAAGAGGAACTATGTTATTTCATAAATACAGAGTTATTTTGATATGGACCTTAACGTTGTTGAACATCTGTAAGTATGAATAATGAAAATAAATGATAAAATACATTTGCTAGAAATAATATAACTCATAATTTAGTTATACTTTGTAGCACTAAAATCACACTGCTCATGTCAGTTGAATATGGCACACCAGGAGTCCATAAAGTAGAAAAGTACTGATATTTCCTGTTACCATAGGAAAACTAAGGCTTCAGAGAGACTGTTATGCCTCATTGAAGTGCTAAGGTTTGGACAACAGGCCCAAGCTAGGGCTGACCTACAGATGAATCCTGTATATTTTATAACTGATAACCATTGTGCTAGTAGGTATTGTACTAAGTTATAACAAACCACTTATGCTGGTGTAAAAAGTGCTAAAGCATTGAAATACTGCAGCCTGAACAGGTCCCAAGCTGAAGCTGCTGACTTAGTATGTAATCATTAACAAAGTATGTAAGCTCACTAGTGAAAGATGCAGCTTAGACAGAGTATAATCAGTAGTGAGGATGAAATGCTGAGAGAATATATCCAATTTCCCTTGTTTAGCCTTGTTCAAGGCTGAGAATCCAAGTGTTTGGCCTTGTTAGAAACTCCCTTGGTCACCCCCTCCGAGCCCTGGCCAGGCTTTGGGTGGAATCCAACAGGAGAATGAAACCAGAAATTTTCTGCTCAAAACAAAGGTGCCAGTTATTCTGGCTTGTCAATCTCTAGTATATAAGGCTGGACCCACTTGCAGCGACTTTGGATGCCTCACCTATGGGTGGACACACCGCGTAGGATTTCCCACTTGCCGGGACAGGCTCTCCAAATCCTCGCTGTAACTGTGGCTGCCCAGCGACTGCGGATCTGGATGATGGTAACATATGCAAGTGGTGATGTATCTTTCTTAATCACTGTTCTCTCTCTCATGTAGTAATGATTTGATGCATTACCCTGTATTTTCTGATTTGGTGCTTTAGGTGCATTATTCTGCCTTTTCTTACTACATGTTTTCTGTATTACTCTGTTACGTTAGTTATCACCAGTAAAATACGCCTACTCTTTTCACTCTGGTGTCTGAGTTTAATTGGTATCCTTAATCAGCAAAACACTCATGCAATGCTCCAGATCAATGAATGTTCTTTAAAGTTACACTGGAGACTGGCACATATTCAGTACATTTTATAAGATGTAGCTTATGACATAGAAGAGAATATGTATAATTGCTGGTCTAGCATTTTAATCAAGTTGCTAATAGACAAAACAGGGGTGCCATTTCCTTCCCCGGTTACGTATTTGAGCAGAAATAATTTTGAATGCTGGACTATATACTAAACTCAGTACAGTCACATTAATTATATGTTCCAAGGATATTTCTAGAACATTGGATCAAAAAGACTTGAGATAGAGATCATGATCCAAATAGCCATGGGTGCTGAACTGCTCACCTCTACCAAAGCACTGTCAAGTCTTGGGTCTTCCCTAGCACTGCAGAAGTAATGTACTTCTCGTAACACAGTTAAGGTGGGATCAACTCCAGATCCAGACATCAAATCTAGGTGTCTGTTAGGTGAGTTAGCTGTGTAATCTCACAGTGTAGCCAGTGAAGACATTTGCAATCCATAAAACCAAAGAAGTTCAGAAACTGATTGTTGCCATTGTAACCCAGACAACTAAATTTTGTCAGCTGAGTAGCAGTCTAGTCTCTTCCACCTGCTGCAAAGACTGGACTCAGTTGACTAGAGAGGGAGCATAGACTTCAGCATTAGACACAATCCACATTGCAGATACTTAGTCAGATTTATCTTTGTTCATATAATGTCCAATATAACTTTAGGCACTGTGAGAAAACTTTTCTGGCTTTCAAATTTTAGGCCAAAAGACAATGTTAACCATAAATCTGGTGAATATGCCCGTACAAACTTTGTAGGCATCTTAGGACGCACAAATGGCGCTAGGTTACTATACTGAATTAACTAAATATCACAAATGGTGTTTCAATATAGGTGTGGATCTCAGTCCCACCAGAAATACCTAAAGAACGTTTTTTTTGAGAAAAATCCAGTGGAGCCTGTATCACTCTTCAGCATGTATAAAGATAAGGATATTGGTCCCTTGGATTTAGATTATTATATTATGCTTAAATTGTCACTGGGTTTCACCAGATTTTTTTTTTTTATTCCATTTTTATGTCTTACTTGGCTGCTGTACATCCTAATCCAGGGTGCCAGCTGCCATGGAGAGCACTGTGTGACTGAAGTCCCTTTTATCTACATAAACCTTGAATATTACTTTGCAAAGACAAGACATTTGTGCCCTCTTGGACCTCCAGACCTTTGTCTGGACAACTGTGTAAAACTATACTTAGTAGGTCTACTGTCTTTCTCTCAGACTCACTGTTTGCTGCTTCTTTATTACTACCTACAGTATCCTACAATGAGAATTACATACACTGAAGCATACTTGTTTTATTTTTCAGAAAAATTTCACATTTTTGAAAAAAGCACTGTGACATTCTACAATTTTAGTTTACATGATATAAAAATTCTCTGCTCCCTTCTTAAGGTAATGACAGTGAACATTACAGATTGGAAAATCACATCTGTTTTTAGAAAGAATTATCAAAAGTGTTTGAGAAAGGGCAGATAAGTAGGCGAACCTTGTTTGTATTTTGTTGTAACATATAATTTATAAGTATTTTCTGTATTGGCTGTTCTGGCAGTTCAAATGATTCTCTGAATTCTGAAAAATATGATTTTTTTTTTTTTTAAGGTCTTTAACTCCAGCTTTCTGTCTACAAACCTGTAAAATGTGAGGGCTGTATCATGTCAGCATTTTGAGCAAGCATATAAATGTTATTAAAATCAATTGGTATTTTACAGAAAAATCAGTTGTAGGAAAATGGAAGTTAGTGCACATTGAATGTACTATATGAAGTTATATGACAATAGCTACTCTTCACTGATTTATAGATCTTCTTTGAAATTGGAATAAACTGACTTTCACAAAAACACAGGGCAAAGTGCATGCCAAAGTCTTTATTCACAAAAGAGCATTATTTAGTTAGGTACCCACATTCGTTTAGGTTAATAAGTGTGTTTCAGGTGGGAAAATGAGTTTCTAGACTCTGATAAAATCTAGGCAGTAGCTTAATGTTTGTATATGACTGAAGTGGAGCGGTCTTGAGATTCCACATCTGGTTGACACCATGTGTCCAAGCTCCTCCTCCCACAGAGTTTATTTAGTTTGAAGTGGCACACAAGTCAAACAGCACAGAATAAGAACACTTAGCCTGTGATTAAACATGTATAATACACCATACGAAAAAAAGCAGATTCATGTTAAAGTCTAAAGATTTCAGAACTGAAAATAGCAGCATAGTCACTTTCTAAAATTTTTTTTAGAAGTGGCAGTTAAAATGTGAAAGTTGTAACTGAGTGCAGGAAGCTAAGCAGGAGAAATCTGAACTAGTTTTGGCACTTAAATCTCATCTATTTGAATATACACTGAAAAGGTTTAGGATATTTAGGACAATCATTTAACTCAGCTAAACTGAGGACTGTTAAGTGTCATGATTTAGCCACACCAGGTTATGTGGAGACTCTGAATGATTGTCCAGGCAAAGTGAGATGGAATTTAAAGCACTGGGAAGCAAAAGCAGAATGCTCAGACAGGGAAGGGCTGATTTCACCTGAGATGTAGCAACTGCTTCCTTTTGGGATTTGTTTGCTATCTCTTAGCTGTTTAGGTTGAGAATATGCTGCTGCTTCTTTCTTCTTATGAAAACAGGGGTGACAATCTAATTTTTTCATCTGCTCACAGGAAGGGAGTGCGGTAGGATTACTCATGCAATCAGCAAAATTGTCAGGAAAAAACTGAATACTGCTGTGTCAGAGTTTAGATGAAACTGATAGTGCAGAGACTAAATGGACTCAAATACCAAAATGCCTTAATCACAGAAATATGCACAATTTTGCTAATTACATGACTTTCTTGTCCCTTGAGGGATGATGTCTTTCTCCATGAAGAAGGTCAGGCAGCTCAGTGCAGCAGTCACAATCGTACAGTGCACTGTCATGGGGCTGGGCCATGGCATCCTCTGGATGTCACTGTGGTGGCCTCTTCTGCAGCCCTGCCAGTTCTACCTTGGATCCTCTCCCATCACCCCTGGAGTTTCCTGTCTTCAAAGTCTCTCTGCCAGTGTATCTCCAACAGTACCTCTAAGAGCTACTCCCCATGTGTCTCACCAAGACCCTCTTACCCAAATGTCTCCCCAAGAGTCTTTGATTATGTGATTTTCTTTATCCTTGGAACAAAATACTATCTCACCTGAGTCAGAGCCTTCAATTAAAATCTTAATTTCACTCTGCTGAGCTGTAATTGTCTGCTTTATTACTGACTAACTATGGCTGTCCACAGCTGCAGGTACATGTCAGTCTGTGTGACATTTTAAATTATCTTCTTTATTCAGAGTTGGATAGAAAACTGAGGGTCAAATCTAGTTGAAAGCTGCTATGGCAGCCTAGTGTGGTTTAGGGATTCAGTCTCATTTTCTACTTTCAACATATTGATGGTATTTTGCTATTTAATTTCAGTTATTTTAATAATTCTAGGAATCAAAATATTTGAGCATTTCAACTCTGTCAAATAATGAAGAGGAATAAACTGTAGTTGCTATTGCATTTTATATTTTAAAATAAATTACATCATTTGAATGAGAATTATTTACAATGTCTCTTATACCATAATGAGTGCTGCTTAATTAATCTTAAAATTATATTCTATATTGCAATGTGACTTATTGCAAACAAGGAGAAAAAATAGAAGTCTTGAGTGGGTTTTTTTATATTATCTAAAATCTTTTCTTGGATTTATACCTTACAAACAGGAAATTCTTCAAATGTCAGAAGACATGACAAAAATTTTGGAATCTGAAATTAATTTAGTAACAATACAATGATATGAATAACTAAACAAATGTGCTTTTTGATATAGTGTTTTTCTTTCTTATCAAGGGCACTGTATACTAGATTATGTTCAGACATACTTTTAGAAGAGAGAAATATAAACATGATTATTCACAGGACTTTTTCGTAAACTCCCATATTTAATGAGGTCGATGTTGAACAATTTGAACCTGATCCTGATTTAGATTTTTGTAATATTTTGCCATTAACGTATGCACCCGTCCTTCTCTTTGGAACACTAGTGTAGTCCTTTCCATCCACTAGGAAGAGATAGTAGTCTTTTTCTAGAGAAAGTAATAATTACAGTAATTTTAGAACTCAACTCCTTGCACCAAAAACTGGGAATGGAGTTTTATTTTGTTCAGCTACATGGATCAGGCCTGCTACAAACTTTTTTATTTTTCCAGAAAGAAATTATTTCTTATTTTTCATTTATATAAGTGGCAATATTTTTTTTATATTAGTGCTATTATTGGTAGTAATGGGACCTCTGATCACAAAACAAAAAATCTTTTTACACTCTTTCAGCAATTATTTTACCCCAGTCAGCTGACAACTTTAATGAAAAGTTTAATAATTCTTGTCTCAGGTATCATTTCAAGTTTCTATGAAAAGAAAACTTATTTCGTATTATAGATTTACAGTGCTTGCAAAGAAAATAATTAATAAAGATTCACCAGTATCCTCAACACTCTATCATTATTCAAATAATGAAAAAAAAAGTTATTTACATAAGCAAAAGTTTGATGCTTATGTGGAATAACTTTAATAATTTCATAATATATCTCATATTGCAAACATTTTAAACAACCTTTTATAGCTGATAGAAAATGTTATCAGTGTCATATGAAATGGGTTGGAAAATGACTGTCAGGTGATCTTTGTTTGCAGTCCATTAACCAAAGAGTGCATGTATTTTGCAATTCTTGGACATGTGATTAGGAGCTTCACAGTCAGAAAAGATTTTTGCTAACAACTCTATTAATTGTTGGAAAAAAAAATTCTGTCTTTTTGAGCTTTCCCATGCCTCAGGCTTTCATATATCTATCATCAGTTATTCATAAAGAATTGTTCATAGCTTGGTTAATTTTATTTTTTTTTTTAACTGTAGGAGGGCTATGAACTGTGAATGTGCTTTTATGAATGTATCTGATGTAATATTTTCTATGTTTATGTTTACATAAAAACTAACTTCCAATGACAAGACCTTAGAAAAATGCCTTTCAAGCTTACTGGTTGCTTTTTCTGAACTTGGTTTCTGTTCACGGTTGTTCTCATTAAGAACTCTGGCATTTGATAATCTAATTTAACATGTATCAAGTAAACTTACTGTCAATCCCTGTGTAAAGAAACCATTTTTTCAGCAAAAAATGAGCTAACCAGAAAATACTTGTATGGGAAATTACCAGAGAAGCATTAGGAGTGTTATATTTGGACAGTTATATTACTAGACATTTTGTTACAAACCTAGCTAATGATTTTTACTGGAGGTGAGTACACCAGTCTTCAGGGATGTTTCATGAAACACACACATACACTTATTAAAGAGCAGCTTGCTTAAATAGACATACCATAAGGGGGGAATTTCCTCATCTAACATTAATCAACTTAAAATCACTGCCTTAAAAATCAGGCATCTAATTCACACTAGTCATCTAAGTCTGCATCTGTAGTCGATGTAGAGTTTAGCATTTAGTTTCTTTTTTAAAAAGTCCCTGTGTAATGGTTTTAAAGAGTTGAATTAAGTCAATTTAAATATAGATATTTGTTAATTTGGATTACTTTTTCTGAATATAGGATTTACTTTAGTTAGTCTTAAGCAAACTGTCTAGCCTATGCTTTAGTTAAGAAGTCCTCAGAATACCACTAGCCTAAACCCCCTCTTTGGCTTCATTAATGGGATGAACAAAATTAGTCTCAGGATTGTATAATGAGAAGTTTCTTGTGTATAGTAGTGCAGTTATTTTCTCATAAATAAATAAAATTTGAGGGAAAAAAGAAGGAACTTCCTGAAATAAGTTAGCAGTGTTATCACTTTATGAAGAGAAATGAAAAGGATAGTCATGACTGATCCAAGCCTACTTAGATATAACACACATAGAAAATAAATTATTCTCTAATATGGATTAATCTTTTACAAATATAGCTATTTTGTTTTTCTTTAATAATTGTAGATCAGTATTTTATATTATTCACAGGATTGTTAAAGCATGTTGTTTTTTTGATTTTCCTCTTAATTATGCTTAAATTCATCCCTATAGTCTTCTGTTAAACCCAAATATTTACACCCTGATCTAGAGTTACACACACAGAAGTACTGTTTTGACAACAGTGAAAAGAGTTGAAAGCTAGGAAACAGTTGATAGAAGATACAGTTCTGCCATGTGTAATGTAGCTATCAAATAATCTCCCTGAATATTTTTATGAATACATGATTTGATATTCCAAGAGAAATTATTCCATGTATTATTAATGTATATGATAGTAATGTCAGTTCTCCTACATTAATTTCAACATTCTGCACTATGATAAATGTGTATGTGTGTATGCATACATGCTATTTTTCAGCATCCAATATTTCTCCTTTCAGTAATATTTGAAACCACGTACAAAATACTGCATTCAGAATCAGTTAGGCTCTAAACAGTGAGGATTCTTTCAAAATCAGAGCTTGTTTTTAAACACAACAAAACAAATCATAGATGAAAAGGATACTTAAATAAAATTTATGCTTAGTTCCTGGAGACTGGTATAGAAAAACACTGTCAAACTTCCTTAGTCACTTGAAAATACTTTAGGCCCTAAAACTGAAGATCATGAGCATGCATGTATTTAAAGCTGCAAATGTCTAGATAAAATACAAACCAAATGCAAAAGAGACCTAATGTATTCAGTGTGCTTAGAACAAGCTGCACTTTGCATTTTTTAAGTCTGTGTTGTGTTATTTCAGTTACTTCACTTAAAATCAAAGGCTTTTGAATAAATTTTCAAGGAGAACATTTCCTAAGAGATCAAGAGACCTGGATTTAAATTTCTCTAGTTGCATTCTTCACATCCCAGGAAATTGCCACAGTCACCGAAACACAAGATATTTTGTTTAAAAATATGTTCTTCATATCTCCCACTGAAACCAGGCATTGTGAAGCTAGGAGTGCCAGAGACATGACACCAGAAGTAGAACAGATTACAGAAGAGCTGATTACATTCAATGTTGTAGCCAAAACAGTGACCTGTTGTATATATAAGGTAGAAGTAGACTAAAAAAGATTAAATTAATATTTGTTATTAATTAATATTTGTTTCTTACACCTAGACATAAGTAAACTAAAACAGTACATTAAGCATTTTGTAACACTGCAACACAATCTGTAGCATTGTGTAAGATAAATAATATCAGCAGTATGTAAAATGTTACTGCAGAGGAGATTTGCAGCATAGGTCCACAAGCAGGGTTCAGAAAAATATATGCAAGTAGTAAAACCTGTGAGAGAAGAGCAAAGAATGTAGAGTAAGCAGGAATGGTATTTGGCAAAATGATAGCAAATCCAGGTCCTAGAAGGTCATCTTTGTTGTTAGCAGATAAGATCACTTCTTTTCAGTTGAAGAGAGAGCTGGGGAGCAGGAAACATCAGTGAAGAGAGAGGCAAGATGGGAAAGAATGAAGGTTCCCACTTTGGTTCTAGCTTTCCTTGTTGAAGAGTTCTCAGATATGGTCATCTTGACCTTAGGGACTAAGCTGTCAATTCTAACTATGCAGTATCAGCTCCACGTTGTTGCTGATTTAGGTTCTAAGTGTTAAGGACTGTGTTATATATGTAGTAATAACAATTGGATATGAGTAAGAACTAAGATTGGCAAAGTTTTTTGCTAGTGAATAGCAATCTGATAAATTATTTTCCTGAAGTTTAAAACTGGCCTCATTTGTCAATCATTTCTACCTCAGTGATCTCTGACTTCGTAACTGAATGTATGTGTACATTATATGTATATATTATTTGACTATATATGTAAAATAGATACACATTTATTACATGTACACATTGCACATTTGCAACATATCTTAAGTTGCAAAAATTTCCTTATCATTTTAGAAACCAGGGAGGGAGTGGAATCCAAGTTCTAGTACAACCCTTTTTGGATATAGCTCTAAAGTTACAACAGGTGAGTGCAGACATGGTCATCTCAGTTTATTTGCATTCAACACTGCATTAGGTAGTGTTGAGTTACATTATAAAACCAGGGTCTTACAGAGTAACTGTTGTCCTGCTTTCTGTGTTTCACATGGCAGGAGGTGAACATCTAAAACTGTCTCAGCAAAGATATGGATGCTACTGTAGTGCTACTTTAGTTATCTAAATAAACTTCTGTTTGAAATCTCAGGTCCTCAGGGGTGTTATATGTCTTGTTACTCTTAAAATACTGTTATGGGCAAAAGAGAACACATGATTAATATGCAAAATTGACTATTAGTCCAATTAGCCTTATAACAGTGTTTCATTCCAAATTATATATTTAATGTAGGAAAACCTCGCCAACATCAATACAGTTAAAATTGTTACACAGAAATTACTTCTTTGTGTATCTACCCTTTCTCTCTGACATTATGTTCATCTTTTTGGTGATCCTTTCGGTCCCCAGCTTTCCTCAAGAAGACGTGGGGAGAGGATTAAGACAAGCTGTCAGCAAACGGAGTTCTTTCCTGGGAGGAACAAGATGGTCATGGTGAGCTCTTCCTCATCAGTAGAGGCCTCTTCTTGTTGCCCCTTTTGAATGATTTGTTTGTTTGTTTGTTTTCCTACAGTCTGCTTCTCTTTTGTGTTCCCAGCCAAGGTTTGAAGGTTATGCATCACCTCCCTTGCCTCAACTGATGTCCTGGGCTACGGTTTGTTGCACCTCAGGGTGTCAGACCTTTATCAGATTTTTTATTCCTGAGTCTTCAGCTGCAATAACTTTGTGTTCTGGCTTAAGTAACAGTACTGCAGTTATACTCAGAGTTTTACTGGTCTTTTAGCATACCATGCAGCACCTTTTAACCTTGCCACCCCACATTTGATGCCACATGTTCATATGGGTATTGGGAAGTCACACTGGCAAAACTAATGGTTTGCAGAATCTCTAAATGACTGCTCTTCCTGGTTTTGGTTTGGTTTGGTTTGGTTTGTTTTTTTAAATTCCTTTTGCTACTGGTGGGACTACATGCTTTTGTAGGAATCTGACCCCGGGGTCAGATCCAAGCTGAACAACCCATGTATCCAGTTTTGCCATTCCTTCTGAAACGGGGTGGGGAAGGACAGGACAGATTCAGAGGACAGTTTTAGGAGCACAGTGTGTGTTCTTCTGATTGAACTTAATGTAAAAGGGAGGAGTGGAGCCAAATAATCTGGGAGCAGAGCAACTATGCCTGATTTAAGGGGAGAGTAGTTTTATTTTTCTACTTATTTGACTTTCTTCTAGCTGTACCTGCCTTTTAAATGAGAGTAAAGCAGAGACAGAGACCTCTGATCACCTAAGACATGATGAGAAATATTTGAATTAAATTCCAATATACATTAAGCTTCAACCCATTTCCACCTATTAACAATTTGTTCAGGTTTCTCTTATTTTTCTCAAATTTTTGGCAAGTTTTCTCAGTGTCTACCATGTAGGTCACCGAGGTTTGCCATATTGAGTGGCATGATCTTAAAAACACCTCTTCTGTTCTCTCAGACTTCAAATGATCATCCAGACTGGTCACAAATCAGTTGTTATACTTTATCTGAGATACTTGCTAGGACCATAAGAACACACACTAGTTTTATTCCTTGTCTTCTGCCATCCACGAAAGGTTTTCATAGAAAGGTAGCTCACTAAATAGTGTATCTTATCAGGATGAAGAAATTTAAGGTCTTTGTGATACCTGCATGTTCTGGTTTTGGCCAGGATAGAGTTAACTTTCCTTTGGTTGAGAGGGAGCACAGCTAGAGGGCCAGGTCCTGATCGATCATTGGAGTATTTCATACCATGTGATGTCATGCTCAGTGTATATAGGCTGACTTGTGCGCTGTTTTCGGTTTTCCAGTGTGGTCGGTGTGCTGCTGGGGGTGGGTGGTGCGGTCGCTGCACTCTGTAAGCCACTGCTGCATTTTACCTGTTTTTTTGGACTCACTACTGTTACTGTTGTTTTCTTGTTATATTTAGTAAATTCTTTCTTTTTATTCAACCTACAAATTTTCTTCTTTTTCTCCCTCATTTCACTGGGGAGGGGGGAGGTGAACGGCTGGCCGCGTGGCGACTGGCTGCCAGCTGACTTCAAACCTCAACACTGCACTTGTGTCAAATGGTGTTGTAATTGAATGCATACTCAGAAGTTACATGGGAGAGAGTCAAATACTCATTCTCTCATGTACGCATTTATGCACTCACAACTTTAAAATTTTATAAAGGAGATGGGAACATCCCATGGAACTCTTAATACACATATAAAGTGACATTTTGAAATAAAAGCCTCCTGGATTTCATTTGTTACGAAGGTTGCATTCAATAAGTTTAATGTACAAAATTTATACATAAATAAAACAGTGAATATGATTTCATAGAAGAAACAGAGCTGGCTTGCCAAATAAATATTTTTGAAAAACCTTCCAGCTTCCCAAAATTCCAATGAGCTGTAGTTCACACAATATCATTCCTAATTCTCTGGGTCCAAAGTAGGACAGGAGTGTGGCACGTGCACCCGCCCTGACAGAAACTTCTAGATCATTGGACTACACCACATAGCAACTCTTGCCCTATGTCCCTAGTGATTGCTGTCACGTATACACTTTGGTCGAAAGGCAAGGCCCTCAGCCAGTGAAACACTTTGGTTGAGAGAAACTTCTAGACTGTTAACCATATATGACCACAGATCATATTCAATTGAGGGTATAAATGGAGCCCCACTGGGGGGCTGATTGAGTCAGTCCTCCTTCAGAGAAACAGGTCTGCAGTCAGGGACTCTCCCCCTGGGTCAGGACGCTGCCCAAAGTAACTCCTTGAGGTTGAGAGCCCTGATCTTATAGGTGAGTGTTTGTGCATTTTGGATCCTCATTTCTAAATTTTAAGCTTAAATCAGCTGTGTAGTATTAATTCCATTTGGCATCTTGAAACTGCAGTTTACTAATGTTTGTCAGGGTGCCAAATGTTTTGTTTAGAACAGACCTCATTCCTAGATTATCATCTGTAAAACAATTTTGGTTAGAATAAATTTCTTTGAGTTTGTCAGCTGCCTAATTTGATTTTGACAAAGAGTGTGAGTCACATAATTCCACTATTTTAGCTTAGGTTTTAGAAGCAAGGTGTCTAAGTCAGTGCTAAGTACTGTTTCTTGGTTTATAGTCAATGGAGAAAAATAAGTATCTGTGTTGAGAAATTGATAATTATCTTAAAACAAATGTCTACTTTGCACTACAGCATCTATTTCTCTGCATTGTTTTTAAAAGGGAAATAAAGAGCTCAGATTTAGACATCTAATTTTTAGATATTAACATTAAGGTGAATATCATGTTTTGTTTGGAATCACCTTAGATCAGGTTGTTTTGTCATTTTCAATTTGTTTCAAGCTTTTGTTTGTTTATTTTTGCATAAGTTACATATAAAAGAGCACTATCTTATAGGCAGACTTTGTACTCAGCAGTTTTCAGATTAAGATTTCAGTATCTTTCTAAAGACTGTTCTTTATGATATAGTTTGTGTTGTGCTAGTAGTTACTTTACATTATCACAGTTCTTTTTGGTCCTAAAATGTCTAAAAATATTAATCCATTTATAGTAGTCCTAAACAGTGTTGCTATTAATGTGGGGAACAATAGAGTAATAAGAAACAAAAATTCTACATTGTCATAAACAAAACCCAAACTAAATAATAATATATAGTCAGAACCATCCTGGTTATATATTTTTTTCCTCCAAATCTGCTTTCTTCAAAGTTTTATTAAAATATTTTAGACCACAATGACATAAAACTGAAGTATTCACACTTATTTTCTTGGGGTGAGGGGGGAAGCAAACTCATAATATATTGGTAAAATATACTATAGTGGCAATATACACCTATACTATATTGGCATCCAACATGAACTGAAGACTTTTTTCCTAGTCTGCATATAAATGATGTATCATAAAAGCTAGTTGCTTAAGTGTCTGCTTATCTTTCTAATTCAAAGTGAAAGAAGTTAGCAATAAAAAGGATGATTTAACAGAGAAAACCTGAAAGAGTATGTGTCTATTGCAATCTTACTTTTTCTTATAAAATAGAAACTTGATATCCATCTTAATATACCATATGTGTGATTTAAACCAGTGATTTAAACCTGGTACCAACAGTGAAACTACATCATCTAACAAATGTATGATTGGCTTTTCTTGAGTATTTTCATTTCCTGAAATGTTGTGATCCGTCTCCACCAATACAAATGCCCATCTTCATATGTTTTTCAAATGATCTTTGTGTGATGTGATTATAACTTTTAAGAATCATGAAAGAGCTAGTTCAGACAGTGTTAAAGGCTTCCAGCTACTCATTACCAATATGAAATCTATTGACTTTTAGAAGTTATTTTATTTATATTGGGATTTGTTTGACATTTCAGGACTCTTAAGTGCAACACAGTCATGCATCTCATACAGTAGGTTGCTAGTTAATTGTTTCGATAAAAGAATTGTTCTCATTTTCCAAAATAAATAGATAGTTCTCTTCCTATCAGGAGCAAATACAGCTGAAATGTACACTGAAACACACTTCTGTGTTTCTGTATCTAAATGGAAAAACAGCTTAAAGAAGTAGAACACTTCATAGGGAGGCACCAAGAATCATCAACCAACCTGAATTCATACATATTGTTTAGTCCTGAGCAAAATTTGGGCAGACTAGATTCTAGACTGACTGATACTGAAGTAAAGCTTAACATGTAGGAAAGAATTTTTGTTGTTGTTGTTTTATTTCTGCTGCATTCAAGGAAATGGGATTTTGTATATTCTTCATAATAGGTAGCACTGCATCAAAAAAACCCTCGTACCACGGACAATTCCTTTTAACTGAAACAGATTAGCTAATTATTTGAGTAACAAAAATAAAAATGAAAAAAAGACTTATCTTGGTTAGTAGAAGCATACTTTATTTCCCCATGTTCTTTTTCTTTCAATATAATTATAGCATCTTTTTTTTTCCCACTATGTATTTTCTAATTTGGCTAGTAAAAAGGGAATTTTGCTGTCCTCCTTGTATGTGTTAATAATAAACTGTAAGAGTTAATTCTGTGAAGAACTAATAGTGACACTTTTGCTCTTTTATTATTATAAAAAAGCATGGTCTCCTTTGTCTTTTAAAATTATTTAAGAAATATGTAGAGTACTATATTTTTTCTTATTATCCTTAGAGGAAATAGAGTAGTTTTAATCTCATTATTTCTACAGGATGGCTGTAAGTACATATGTAATATTCATGTGAATTTTACTGAAGTGGAAGAATATATTTGAGTAATCTCATTTTCTTTGTTATATGGTTGTGGGATTACATATATAAAAATTCCATGACTATGCTTGGTGATAAGATACATAATATTGAAACCTGAAAGCTTGTGCTTTTAATGAGGTTTGAATTAGACAAAAGAATCGAAGTTTATGATCAGCCATTTCAATGCACTTTAAATAATTAAAGAATTTCCAGGAGTGTTTATTGTTGCTGCCACTGTGATACCTGTTTTATAAAAATATTTTTTTCAAGTCACATTCCTAATGTCAGTTCTTAGTTAAATTATGAAGAGCCAGAAGATGATGGTGAATACTAATTTTTTTTTTTTTCCAATTATGTTTAAATCTCTCATCTATGTTAATATGCAAAATATGTGTAGAAAATTTTCGCTTCGTGATTGTTTCTATATAAAGGAAAACAGAATTTGTTCTCAAAAGATGCTTTCTTTAAAATCTTTGTTTAAGATGTCTAGATTTATTCTCTACAGGACATTAACTCCAAATTCTAACACAAATGCAAACGTGTATGCCTGTGAAATGTCATTGAGACAAAATGACATTTACTTGTCTTTTACAGAGCATACATAGTTTATCACCATTTTTATACAATTATTAAACAAGTATTTTTTTGATTTTCACTCGTGTTGTTATCACATTGGTAAGAAATGGGCTGGATAATTAAGTGATAAAGTGGGTGCAAAATTGACTGGACCACTTGGCTCAAAGAATCACAGAATCTTTTAAGTCGGAAGAGAGTTCTTAAGATCATCTTGTTCAGCCCTCCTGTTTAAACAGGGTCATGCAGGGCAGGTTGCCCAGGGCCATGTCCAGCTGGGTTTTGATTATCTCCACAGATGGAGACTCCACAACCTTCCTACGCAACCTGTGCCAGTGCTTGACCAACCTCACAGTAAAAAAATTTTCTCACATTCAAATGGAATTTCAGTTTGTGCCCATTGCCTCTTGTCCTATCACTGGGCACTACTGAGAAAAGTCTGGCTCCATCTGCTTTACACCTTCCCATTAGGTATTTATGCATGTTGATCAGAGTCCCCTGAGGCTCCTCTTTCCCAGGCCAAACTGTCCCAGCTCTCTCACCCTTTCCTCACATGAAAGATGTTTCAATCCCTGAAGCCCTGCTCTGGCCTTGCTCCAGTAAGTATATATTGTACTGGGCAGCCCAGGACTGGACACATCCCTCCAGATGTGGCCTCACCAGTACAGAGTTGAGGGGAAGGATCACCTCCCTCAAACTCGTGGCAACACTTTCCTAATGCAGCCCAGGATAGTGTTGGCCTTTTTTCCTGTGAAGGTGCATTTCTGGCTCATGTTCAACTTGTTGTCCACTAGGACCCCCCAGGGCCTTTTCTGAAAAACTGCTTTCCAGATTATTAGTCCCCAGCATGTGCTGCTGCCTGGGGTTATTCCTCCCTGAATGGAGAATTTTGCATTTTCCTCAGTCAGACTTCATAGGATTCTTCTTTGCCCAATTCTCCAGCCTGTCCAGGTCCTTCTGACTGGTGACACAACCATCTGGTGTGTCAGACACTCCTCCCAGTTTAGTATCATCTGCAAACTTGCCAAAAGTGTGCATCATCCCACTGTCCAAGTCATTAAGGAAGATATTAAACAACATTGGCCTCAGCATAGTGTTATCCCCAGTATTGTGCCTTATGATTAGTAGTGTAAATTCCTTCTGCCAATCAGTAACTAGTAACATCCCTCAGAGATCAATACTGGACCCAATACTGTTTAGACTAGATATTAGGAAGCATTTCTTTACAGAACGGGTTGTTAGTCATTGGAATGGGCTGCCCAGGGCAGTGGTGGAGTCCCCATCCCTGGAGGTGTTTAAGAGTCGGGTTGACATAGCGCTTAGGGGTATGGTGTAGTTGGGATCTGTCAGTGCTAGGTTAACAGTTGGACTAGATGATCTTCAAGGTCCTTTCCAACCTAGATGATTCTGTGATTCTGTAACGTCTTCCTTAATTACCTGGATGATAGGATAGAGTGCACTCTCAGCAAATTTTGGAATGACACCAAAGTATGGGAGTGGTCAGTATGCTGGAGGGAAAGTTTTCCCTGAAGAGTGGTGTTGACAGGCTGAGAAATGGGAACAGTAACATCATGAAGTTCATGTAGGCACACACCAACTCCTGAAACTAATTCTGGAAGTATATTTCTCTCTGTAGCAAACTTAAGGTCAAATGTAGACTTCGGCAAATATATTTTTAATCAAACAAATCCTACACTTCCAGAATAAAATCTAAAATTTTGAGTGAAACATTTAAACTCATATGGAGTGCATGAAGACAATTAAGAGGCACCAGAACAGAATTCCTAGCGATCAGTATAAGGAAACAGCTAGTATTAACATACTGAGCAAAGAGCCACAAGACACCAGCCAACAGGAAATGTCAAAAGATGATTTTTAAACCTGACTTCTCCAGAGGAGTCATATAAGGACTAATTTAACTATTTTGGCACTGAAGAGCCGTTGATCAAACAGTACAGGGAACAGGGAAGAAGATCTAGGATTCTTTTCTGTTACCAGAGGAATTATAACTAAGACAGTATAATCTATCCTGTTTCGTCCCTCTCTAACATGAGAGGCTTTTATTCTTTCCTCTCTATAGATTTAGTCAGATACAAAGTGAAAACTGGAGTTTGCCCTGTTTCACCCGACTGCTCTTATAGTGGCTTGAGAACTCTCTAGAAGGGTATAGGTTTGCATTCTTGTATGAGTGTGGTAGCTAATGATCCACTACATAAAACACTTTTATTTAGTTTAGTCAATTTAAGACCTTAATTGCAGAAAGCGTTTGGGAATATGAAACAATGTACGACATAGAAGTGTTTTACACAACTAGATACCCAAGTTTGGGAGACAATGAGAGATGTTCTCATAACTTCACTGGTTGTCTGTGGTGTTACATGTTCACATCTGTGTTCATGCAGGAGAAAAGAAATGGGGGGTGGGGAAGAAGAAAAATAGATTAGGTGTTAAGATTAATAGGAACAAACTTATCATAATTTGTCCAAAAATCTTTAGGATAAGCAATGTTGTGATAGTTCAGTGTGAGCTACACAGAAAATCAGGTTAATTAGGAGTTAAGGTTAATTTAATGAAAATAAGAGAAACTCCTATTTTGATTAAAAAGGCTAAAAATAACAAAAAATCCATCTTCCTATACATTTGATATGGAGTGGGAGAGAAAAGATTTCAACAAGCTTTTACTGTGTTTTGATGTAACGGAAACAAGAAGGAATAATAGATGAATCAAGAAGAGAGTTAGTTACCTTTTTCCTTGCAGCCATAATAAAAAATACATGGTACTTGAGCCTCCCTTCAAAAAAAAGAAAGGGATGCGCACTAATGGATCTTACTTTTAACGCTTCCAGGATGGTTGTGCATATATCAAGCATGTTTCAGAATTATTTGAAAGCATAAAGTGCTTATAACGTCTGTTGAATTGTTTGTGTTGTCATTCAGGACCTAATTCTACATTAAAGCTTATCCACTGCAAAGTTGTAGTTGTAGCAAGCAGCACAGGTGCAAATATTTTGTTTTGGTGAGACAACAAAAATTACTTCTTCCCAGGACAAGTCAGGTAGTGGCAAGTGACATTTTACACTGGCAGAGGACATACATAACAGAATTTGCTGTGGCTTAGTGATAGGAGAGCAAAATTCTTCCAGGTCTAGCAGTCACAAAGATTTTGTCTATTAGTCCTTGTATCATTGACCTTTCTGTTTAAATTCCTATAGCAATGACATTTAACAATCTCTTCTATGTGAATAAAGAAATGTGAAGAGGAATTATGCATAGGTCTGAGTTCAGACACCAGAATTAATTACATAATAGTATTTTCTTGTATTTTTTCACTCCCTTTTTCCTCCTTCTGTGTTTTTTCTTTCTTCTGTGATAACACTTATACACACACTATAATAGACATGCTGCTCAATTTATGTGAATAAAGTTTAAAAATGTTTTATTTTTATTTTAGTTTTAGTCATATTATTTCATAACTCATGAAGTTTAGAACATTTAATGTTGCACATAAACTGTAAAAACTATATGGCATTTAAAGGCGGTTAAGAACAGAAGTTAAAAGCAATTACTATATCAGTTAATTTAAAAGCATTACATGAATATTGCAGTTAATAAAACTTACTATTTTACTTTCTTTGCAAATAACTCCAGAGTACAACATGCTATAAAAATAAGCCAAATATTGTAGGGATCATTTTTCTTAATTTTCTATTTATTGTTATGTAGAAGTTGGTTCTGTCCTATATACCATGAAGGCTCTTTAAACTATAAAGTTTAAACTTAAATCTTTTAGAAACCACATTTTGAGGCTCCAGCATTGAAGCCAAGTTTGCGGAAGAGATCAGCTGCCATGTTAAGGACTTAACAGAAGTGTCTAAATTTTCAAAACTTCTTAGCTCTTTTAATTATCTGTTTGGAGCCAGCTCGCCCTTACGTAGCTGTTAACTGATAAGAGTCAAATAAATGTGCTGATAATATACTAATAATTGATTGCAGTGTAGCTATGTCCATCTGAAGAAATAGATGTGCAGTATTTGCTTAAAGAACTCCACTTGACTTCTAAGTTGAGCTGTGGGCCAACCTGAGTGTATCTCAGGCCTGCATCTGAGGTCAGGGAAATAAGCTCCAGTGAAAAAATAAAACATACACATGTTATTAAACTAGTTAAGAACTTAAGAGCCTGTTCTACTGAAATGTTAACAATATTTCTGCTTTTTTTGTTTGCACCTCTCTATATTTGTGATTCACGAAACAAATATCATGAGAAAGATGACTCTTATAGGTGTCTATATCCAGAACAGAGAAAATACTAAGCATTTAAATACAAATTTGAACTAATTTTCTTGCTCAGTTCTACATAATCACAATAGCCACAGAAAAAATTATGACTCACTACCAGCCTTTCTCCATGTGTTTTTTCTTCTTTTTTAATTTTTTTTTATTCTTTTTTCCTTTTCATTCACCTTTGCCATGCCTTGATCTGTTTTTCAAAGGTTCTATTTTTCTTTCATTCTCATTTACCTTTGCCAGTCACCACAGTGTTAGCCGCTGCCTTATGTTTCCACTTGTGGAGATGGGAGTTAGCTAGTTGTTTGAGGGAGGGGAGATTCACCTCAACAGCTTTAAAGGTCTGCAGCTAGGCATTGACTGTCTCTGAGGGACTTACTTTGCCTCTCTCTATGGGCAACAGGTAAAAGTAAACCTTTCTAGAGTAAGACCCAGGAGTGTCAGTGGAAAATATCTCACTCCAACATAGTTGCTTTAAGTGGTTCGTATGAAATATGAAACACATCTTCAGAACACATGTTTTAAGGTATTTTCTACTCTTCAAGGTGGCTAGGTCAGATAAATGTATTTGCAGAATAAAAGGACTATGGCAAAGTGTTTAAAACAGCAAAGAATGACAAAGTGAAATGAATAAGAAGTCAGACAAGACATAGTATTTAAGAGCCAAAAGGTGGCACCTGGCAAGGATATTTTTAGAAATTTGGAGAAGACAGGGTATAAAATGGATTTATTTTTCTTAAGTGTTTTGGTGAGACAAAAATTCTAGGTAGTGAGATTCTTGTGCTCACTATTCTAAAGAAAAAAATGTTTAAATCAGTTTTGTTTGGGGCAGGGAGAATAAAAGCAAAGTTTTTAAGATTATAGTTCTAATAGAGAGTTTATATGTCATCCCTTGTCTTATACATGTTTCCATAAGTATTTTGTAAAAAGTTCCATCTATAAATTATCAGCAAAGGTTTGTCAGCTCTACTCAATTAATCATTCCTGAATTCATAAACTAAAATCAGTCACAGTTAGAAACTGTAATACTGATTACACTTAAATCCCATATATGTGGGATTTAGGTGCACTAATGTATGCAAAAGTGGACACCAAATTTTGGTGTCCTAGGTATGAACTAAAATCTTGCATGATATATGGGGAATATTGTTGATAGTTGATCAGGATTTCTGTCTCACATCACCATGAGTGAGACACTACAGACATAGGAACAGAGGAAAGCATGACAGCATCTGAGTTTAGTTTCAGCACTTGGATGGGAGAAGACCCATGGTACTAGAGCTTTATTTCTGTTTAGTTTTATTTTCTAAACTTCATAAATATTTCTAGAGAAAGAGAGATTGACTGACTCTCTTATGTAAAATTCTTACATATTCAGATAACCAGGCAACAAACCCCCACATACATCCTCTTGAGTGGTATGCTGATTGACCCTGCTTAGTCTTAGAATAATTTACATGAACTAGATCTGACATGACTGAAATATCTAGCCTTAAACTTCTGATTTTTTTAAAAGTCATTGGGAGATGGAGATGTTAAACTTCATCAAGTTGCATACCAAACCAACATCTGACCAGAACATCTCCTGTAGTTCTTCATAGGTAAACAAATACTCTTTGACTCTTCAGGGGTAATTTATGGTAATTTTAAGTGCATTGCACTGTTTTCCAATCTGCTATTTCAAATTTTGATCAGGTGCACTGGGTCTGGCTGGGATGGAGTTAACTTCCTTCATAGCAGCCTATATGGTGTTGTGTTTGGAATTTGTGATTAAACCAGTGTTGATAACACAGCAGTGTTTTTGCTACTGCTGAACAGTGCCTGCACAATACCAACATTCTGCCTCCACCCCAGTGAGAAGCCAGTAGTCTGGAAGTGGGGAAGAATTTGGGACAGTACACAGCTGGTACAGCTGACCTGAATTGATCAAAGGGATATTTCATGTTATATTACATCATGCAATAAATACTGGGATAGCAATAAAAACTGGGGTAAAGGAAGAAGGTGATAAGAGGTGTTTTGACTTTCACGGTGGCCATTGCTCTGAGACAGGTTAGGCATCAGTCTGCTTGTGGGAGATGATGAGTGATTGCATCACTTGTTTTACTTCTCATTCCTTCACTTACTATACTATATTTATGTTGACCCATGAGTTTTCTTGCTTTTGCTGTTCCTGTTCTCTCCCCTGTCCTGCAGGCTTGAGACTGAGTGAATGCCTGTGTGAGTGCTTGGCTGCTGGCCAGGGTCAACTCACAATGTTAGGCAACGTGACTATATTGCTAAAATATTATTTGGAAACTCTGAGTATAATTTACCAGCCTGAACAAGCCACTTCTGTGCCTAGCCAGCTCCACTGATTGAATAGGAGATACTTCAGTAGTTTCAAGGAAGTTTCAGGAGGACCTGAATCTGCACATTTAACAATTTAAGCCCCATTTAACAACTCAAGTCCCATTGTCCATAATCAGTCCTTACATGCTGTCAATTTTCCAGTGTTTTACATTGTGAAATTTTTTTTTTTAAAACTTGATCATTTTGATATGTAGCAAGTAGTAAAAGTAAGTTGCTTTCTTTGGCAAATTCAAAATCTTCATTTTAGTCTCTGGGACCTCATGGTTCAAAATGATTCATATATAGGAGCTGAAGGGAAGTTGCTACAGGTATACTTGAAATTACAAGACCTCCTGACATTGCTAATGTATAGGGACCTGTAAAGTAGGACATTTAGTTTTAACGTTAACCATCACTTGTGTTTTACTAGCTTTTATTTTTCCCGTATTTTACTACAGTGTATATAATTTCAATTATACTCTTTTCCTAACTACTCTTTGTTGTCATTACCCACTTGTAAGATGTTTTGAAACCTGTAACTCCTTGCCTAGTGGAGATAAGACAGACCTTGGACAGTCTGGAAAACTCCCTGAGTACATCCCTCATAACAGGAACCTATAAAACAAGTGTTTAAGAAGACGCCGGTGTCAAGATAAGCGACTGGAAGCCGGTCTAAACTAACTCACTTGGAACAAACAGGAGCTGAAGGACGGATGAGGTCACTCTATGACCATATATGGACACGAGAAACCTAAAGTTCAACTAGTGGACAGTGTGAGGAAGACTATGTGGACCACTGAGGAGGGGAGAAAACCCTCACTCTATTTTTACTGCTCATGCTCAGACGATGTAAATGAATTCTGAGAACCCATTAGTACAAGACTTCCTTTTCTAGGAAATCTGATGGATATGTATGTTGTTTCTGTATATTAGTCAGTCTTTTGTTAGTAAGTGCAGCACTCATGGTGGAGCGATCCCCAGTGCTGCCCAGCGCTGCTAATAAAAAATGCCTGCTTAACAGTTATACTCAATTCTGACTGTTGAGTGAAGCTCTTTGTTTCAGGGCAACTACTATTTCTGGTCTTCTGCTACTCATCTATGGCTTGTAAAGCAATTCTTTATGCTTTCCAAATATCCTAAATACTGTGGAATGTACACGCTTAGCACAGTCCCTCTTTTTCCCCTGGGAATACTTGATTTTTATTTTCCCTTCCCTTTTTCTTCTTCTTCCATTAGTGAAAGGTCTTGTTCAATTCTTCTAGAAATGTCAAGTGTAATATCAGTTTGGTGTCTACTTCTGCTTTCACTTACAATCATTTTTGCTCAAATATGAAATATTTTTTCCTATGATTTATGCTCTCAGAAAGCAAATATTTTCTAAATGGTATCTATTTCTATCAGTACTGCTTTGAAAGATAGCTGAGTTTTTACACACATAGTGTACATAGTCTGTAGTTCCAGAAGTTATTCTAGATAAATGTCAAACCTTTTATTATTTCAGGATCATGGACTAAATCCATAAATCTATAAAACAAAGTTTCACTCAAATATGATTAAATCTTCTATGAAAATCAGAGATTGTATGCTTATGGCTCAGACATATTTTTGCCTATGTATATTTCTGCTTATTTCTAGATCTCGATGAAGGGGCAGTTATTATCATTCCTCAGATGATTCATAATCCTGAGCTCCATCTTTTTCTATGGAAAATATGGAACAAATGTTTCATAATTAAATAAAATTAAATAAAAGTCAGTACTGCTGTTAAATCTGGACTGAGCCCACACATTTCAAGGCACTTAATGAACCACCTAAGTTGGGAGTATAACCACCCATGATTCATGATATTAGTGAGAGAGAAATATTGGGAATCTCTAGGGAGAACTTCAGATTTTAGGTGCACTGCTTCTCTCCACTATTTATATGGAAATTTTAGAAAAAATATGTTTTCAGTAAGTTATTAAGAACCACAGAGGATCAATATAAACTGAATATGTTGGTGCTAAAGGAATTCTGAAATGTTGAACAGAATGGATCACACACATAGAAATTTTATACTGCAAACATTAGGAAAGAAATTGTGAACATATGAAGATTTTTAAAGTTCACTTCAAAATTATATTATATATTAAATGGTATAAAATGAAGGTCAGGCTGTATAGTATCAGGTACAGTTCTGCTATGTGTCTGCTAATTTAGAGCTGGTATTAGCCTTGTTCCGAGTGAGGGGACAGGGATTCTAGGCTTCATTGTAACAGTTGTATATACTGGTCCGGTATGGAACACAAAAGTGGAAATATTCTCTATAGAAAATAAAAAATCTAAATGTCTTTTTTTGGTATCACTCCCACTAAGATTATAGTATTCTGCGTTTATTTGTACTCTGTGTTAAATCCCTTTAATTTTCTTTATCTCATGAAATGTATCACGTATCCTTAATGTGACTGTATGTTCCAAATGACAAAAGCACATTTGCTTGTGCTTCTGATTATTTGTACAAAGCTTTCCTGGCAATAATAAAATGCCTAATCTGCTTTTACATATTATCTTTTGCAAGTCACTTTGCAGATTCAAAACATTCTCTACACAGGGACACTCTAGAGATTAATACTGAACATTGAACTCAGTTTTTAGTCCAAACCTTGCTGTAACTGAGAACTTTAAAAAAAATGCACCACCACGAAAAAAACAGTCAGGCCCTACAGAGATACACTCCGTTGCAAATAGTTCAGCATTTTCACAGATATAGAGATAATATAATATGCAGACCCTATAAAATTATTACTTTTCTATGTGCCTGATAGTAGTGAACTAGTAAAAATTTCAACCAATGTATTCCTGTACATCTTTCAACCAGTGTATTTCAAAACAGTAGAAGATTCAAAATGCAGGTCAAGAAAACATCAAAAATATTCTTCATCCGTAATTTATGAAAGACCATATTTTTTGTTGTTCCAGGATAGAATTTAAGTTTGTCAGATCATTGCTCATCAAACTATATTGTCCTTCATCTTTTACACTGTTAAATTTTTGCTTCTCAAGACTTTGTGCCTACTCTGTCCTCAGTAGGAAGATACAAGGTATCTGACTTGAGATTCTTTCTCCTATGTAGGTATACAAAGAAATTCAATTACTGATTGGAAAAGATTACTGGAAATACTGGTAAACAGGCCTCATAACTATCCACTAGTATGTCAAAGGCTGAAAACTTTTGTCATGGGATTTTTTTTTCAACTTGATTAGCACATTTAGTAAAACACTGAATCAATATGGGGAGTGATTTAACTGTACTGTTTAGAAACTTTTAAAATGTGTTTAGTAACATGACAAAACATGTTTTGCATAATAAAAATAAACAAACAGAAGCTAAAAGTCCCATTTCTATTTTGACATATTGACATATATTGACAAAGAAATTTCCAGAATTCCAGATAAAAGTGATGTAATTCCACAGATTTTGCTACTTTGTTTCAGGAATAAAACACTTTCAGAACATGAAATAGGTAACCAAGAAGCATTACAGATATATCTGTCCTATAATAGCCATTGTACAGCTAATTTGCATTGTTTTTTCTTGGTTTTCATTGCCTAGCAGGAGATTGATTATATTTTTCCCCAGGAAACATGTTTGTCTCCATTAATTGAAGCATAAGGTTTGGACTTTTATCCTTTCAGCTTTATTTTGAAGTAGAAACAATCTAAAAGTCTTTGTTCTTTAAGGAACTGATAATGACCCCCAACATGTAGTAGGATAATACCTTTTCAATTTAAAAGACTTTTCATGATCTTTTGATGGGAATTGTATCACACCTGTTGATAACATCAGTCAACTGAAATTCGTCAGGGAAAAACTATGTCTTTGTTCTTTAAAATTCCCTTCACTGTTTCATATATCAATGTTTGAAAACTGTCATAATATTTCACAGAAGAATTTCAAAGATTTCAAAAAATAAAGATGTTACTAAGTTATCTGCATCATCTAATTTCTAAGAAAAAAATACATATAGAACAAATTACAGACTCATAGAAAAATAAAAGATTAGTGTGTGGTCAAGATTGTGAATATAGTCTGTTGGAACAAGACAAAACTAGGACTCAGCTTAAAGTGCCTGAAGTATGGAGTAGGTATAAGCTCTATTGAGTTTGTAGTAACTCTTTCTATTCCATATTCCTGACAATATATTTTAGGAGACTAAATAATGATGAGGGCTAAAATTTTCATGGTATAGCTGTATTCCTCTGGAAAAAGTAATTATTTGTAACTGCTTACTCATTTTATGATTTATCGCTATGATTCTTACTAACTTAATTCACGTCTTTCAGTTGTACACTGTGACTCTCATACTCATGACTCTCATGGGAGTGCTGTACGTGAGAGTGCCTAAAATAGTGGTGGATGTCAGTCATTACATGTGATCTAGAGTATTCATCAGGCTGAGATGTCTTGTGGAACAGGAACAATATCATCTCTGAATCATATCTGTTTTGATCTAGTAGCTGTGTTTGTTGCTCTCAGGACTGGTGTTTCTGCGAATGAACTGAAAAAAATCCACAAAAAAATAGTCAAAATTTAAGTTACTGGTAGAACTGAAGTATGAAATGTATGGAGGACTTAACAATTATGACATCTGTACTCTTGCACATTAATGCTTCCTAGGCTCCAATTTACATGCCTATGGACTCCGTAGAAGTAGTTGATTTTCTTCCAAACTTGATGTTAAATGCTGACATATATTAATCCAGAACATGAAAATAGCAAAGTTACATCATCAGGGAACTTTTTCAGGCAAATTATCTTTGTCGTTAACCCACTTCACTGAATGCAAGACCATAATGCATGCATGTCCATATAGCTTTCATGAACAGACTTGCTTAATTCTGAAGAAATTCAGGTATTTCTGCGTGATTCCAGACCGGTTACCATTTAAGGGAGAGGTAAAATTTGGCTAATTATATGGAGTTCTTACCTGCAAAATTTATGTAATACTTTGTGGATAGTGGGAATGAGAGTGGGAACATATCTGGTACCCTCAGATACAGCACTGATTATCAAACTAAAAAAAGTGCGGTTATAACATGTAATATAGGTGCTGGCCATTAAATATGGATGATAAAATGTTAAACTGGTGTCTCATTATTTGAATACAGTTCACTTTATATATAAAATCTATTATTATGAACATGTACAGAAGGGACAGCCTAAGATTATCCAGTCTGAATAGATAAGTAAGCAAAAACAGTTGGTAATTGTATTTTACGTTGATTTTTTAAACTTATTGGAGCATTACTGAAAACCAGGTGATTTTCTTTTGGATGCAAAAGTACTGATTTTGTAAGAGTCTGTCTTAGAAACTAAGATTTGAAAGTTTTGACCTTAATTCTTATCTGTCTTCCATGGAATTTATATCACACAGTAGCTTCTGGCTATATTTAATCTTTTTAAGGAAGTGCTTCTGACTGCAAATCTAATGAGATTGGGTTGGGTTGGGGTTTTTTTAATCATTATGAAAACCTATCTTTATCTAAGAGTGGAAATTTTCAAAGGTCACTCCCTCTTATTAATTTTAATTCATTATGATGGACTGATAGTAAGAAATATCACAGGAGGGTTTTTTTAAATTATATAACTGAACTATGATGTTACATATTTGTAGGCATGCAATTAATTCATTCTACATTCATTTGTATCGTGAAACTTGCAGGTTTTTCCTAAACTTTTGACTCAGTTTGGACTGGTGAGGCCACACCTCAAATACTGTGTTCAGTTTTGGGTCCCTTACTACAAGAAAGACGTTGAGGTGATGTAACGTGTCCGAAGAACAGCAACAAAGCTGGTGAAGGGTCTAGAGCACAAGTCTTATGAGGACCATCTGAGGGAACTGGGGTTGTTTAGCCAGGAGAAAAGGAGGCTTAGGGAAGACCTTATCACTCTCTACAACTACCGGAAAGGAGGTTGTGTCAAGGTGGGTGTTGGTCTCTTCTCCAAGTAACAAGTAATAGGACAAGAGCAAATGACCTCAAGTTGTGCCAGGGAAGGTTTATATTGGATATTAGGAAAAAATTTCTTCATTGAAAGGGTTGTCAAGCATTGGAAGAGGCTGCCCAGGGAAGTGGTTGAGTCACCATCCCTGGAGGTATTTAAAAGACATGTAGATGTGGTGCTTAGGGACATGGTTTAATGGTGGACTTGGCAGTGGTAGGTTAACAGTTGGACTCAATGATCTTACAGGTATTTTCTAATCTAAACAATGCTATGATTCTGTGATTCCATGACTTTTAAAAGAAAATAGTTATAATAATGAGGAATCAAAATAACCAGAATCCATTCTGAAGCTATCAGCAAGACATTACAGTTACCTGAAAAGACTTAGTATTTCTTCTAGTGCTTTTGGTGAATTATTATTAATCATATATATTAATGCTGGAGACTAAAAGCCCAACTTAGAATGATGCTATATTGCTCTGAGTACTTTAGGCAAGGTCCAGTGTACATACTTCAGAAACTTAACCTGAACCTAATTTTTAGGTGTATATCATCAATGTCTTTGATTGCATAGTAAGTAGAAAGATGGTGATGTCTTTAAAAACTATCAGAAGGCCTCGTTTATTTAACTTTCAGGTCTGAGTTTATGTATGAAGATTTACTTTCTAGAAATATTCAGACACTTCTGCCTATCTCCACTTACCATGCAGGAATCTTGTGATACTTAGTGAGACCTGACTCATTTTAGTAGCTGAATATAGCTGTTTAATTTAGGGTAAGCAGGACAGATCTTCACGTTCTGCTCACTGTATTCATTGACAACATAAACCAATTTCCTGCAAGTAGGCAAGTAGTGCCATTTGAGACAACTTTGGATCTTTCACCTGACCTTCACTGTGCCTTAGGCACCCTAGGGCAAGACATTACATGTCTATGTGTCTTTGGTTCAAACAGAGCCTTTTATCTCCATTACCTTAGGAATTAAATTCATTTGCTTATACATAAGTATACAGTGTTATTTGGCATAACCTTGATATTCAAGATCCATGCCCTTCGAGATCAGGAGCTGGGGACCACTTGTGATATCATAAGACATCTCAAATCCCATTGTATGCTTATGTTTGGAGAACTGAATAAAGCTGTAGGTACTAGTTGGTGTCAGCATTAAGTAGACTGGATCCTTCCATGTAAGTACAAAATAGCAGATAGATGCCTTTCCAAAGAGCTTAAAATCAATGCATATTAGATGATCATGAGATGGGAAAATTCTGTAATATAAAATCACAGTAAATGACATTTTTTACAGCAAATGTCATCTCAGTTCAGTTCTGCAGGGAAGGTGGGAAACTTAATTAGAAACTATTAATCTAAATGGAGGCATGAAGTAAAAATTATTTTAGAGGGACAGCACAAGAGCATGGGCAATGATCAGACTCTGGCATTGGGCAGATTATCAGAAAGGGACACAGGGGCAGAGCAAGACATGACAGAAGAGAAATCCAGTGTAACCTGAGGTACTTATACAGAATGCGTTTGTTTACGTGTTGTTTTAAGCTGTTCTTACCTGACGGTATTACTGTTTGGCTCTCTCCACAGTTCTCCCATGGACAATTTCGGTTTAAGATAGAAAATCTAGCCCCTAGTGCCCCCTTGTGAAAATGTTGTTTGTCTCTATCTTTTCTTCCCCCCTGTATCTCATCAAATCATGTCTGATTATGGCTAAATTCCCTGGTATTTAGCTATTATTGAATGCAGTAATGAAAGAAACCATAGAGATACTTAATTATCTACACAGCAGGTGTCCAATGAAGAAACTTAATTCTAACCTTTTCCTCTGTGATAAGATAATTAGTCGGGTATAATTGCTGCTAATATAAATATTCACTGATTGCAAATTGTGGTCTAAAGGCTGTTTCTGTGAAAAAAAAACCACAAAACCCAAAATAAGCCAAAATAAAACAAAATAAAAAAGCAAACCTTGTCTGTAAAACTACAGGAGTGTTGTTGCTCACTTCCAAAGAAATACAGGTTTTGCATGAAGAAAAAAAAAGAAACCATCAAATTCTACCCATTTTTATTGTGAAATAATAATAAATTGCCCTGAGTGCATTAAAAATTCTAGCTATTAATACACATCTTTACACAGTTTAAAAATTATAACTATAGGAAAACAGGTTGGCATTATCCCTACCAGATATTATATTCACACACACACACACACAAAAGAGGTTTTAGTTATACTTGCTAAGGTTGTACTGAGATAGCAAAAAGTAATGAATGTGTCATGAGATGGGGAAAAGGTCATGAATGAGATGGAACACAGAGCTTTTTTTTCTTCCAAATGACAGGAAAGCAAGGTAAATTCAGTTCTAAAAAGAAATGCCCTCTTTCCCCACTACAACACCAAAGTTCACCATTGCCCTGAATGCTCTATGGCAAAAATAGTCTAAATGAGCCTTCTTGTTCTGTTTTTACAGAGCAAAGTGCAGGAGCTAACAATCTAAACTAAAACTGAAAACATCAGAAGCACTAGTGGTTCTTTCTTTAAGTGTATGAAATAAACATATTGTTAATTAAATAAAAATTAATAATATAAATGTTACAGTATAGGCATCTGTTACTCAGTTTTGCATTAAATTAAATCATAATTTTTCATTGAGCTGTTGCTCATCTGCCCAGAACTGTATTGCAGGAACTTTAAGAGTAAGCTGACCCTCCACACTGGCAGAGTCAGGGAATTTAAAAGGCATGTGGGGATTGCCTGTGATGGTGAGATAAATACAGCATCTGTAGTGACACTGTTAATGAAATTGACATAACTTCTCATGTTTTGGTCACATTATTAAACGTTAAGGCACCGGCACTGTTCACACAGAAGTTTTGTAAAGGTCTGCATTGATCGTATACATATTGAAACAGATCCTAACTGAGATAATACAGCAAGAGCCAAACATTTTTTTGCACTGATGTTCAAGATTCTGTTATGCAAAGTGACACAATTTGCCATTGCTTACTCTTTATACTTTTAACATTTTATTGGGAAACAGATTTGAAAGGAAAAACAAAAGAACCCAGGAGATTTACTTTTTGCAAAGCAGTTCTGTGGCTAGGAGTTCGTTCTGAAATGAATTCCCTAGGAACAGATTTGCACAGTTCATGGGGCTTTGAGAATTACTGAGATGAAATATAGACAATTGTTTTTTGGAACAAATGTAATAAAAAAAAATAATACCTTATCTTCAGTTTGCTTGCCGGTACCCTTCAGAAATACAGCACTTACAACCAAGAATCCTTTTATAGAACCTTTCTTAAATCTCATCATCTTGAATAGCAACAGGTAACAGTAGGCATCCTGAGAAGCTGTTCATCCCTTTGCAAGATCAAACCTTCTATTTTCCATCTGTCTTGTTTTCCCCATATATTTAACACCAAAAAATCTTACAAAGACCAGATTCTTTTTTTTTTTTTTTTTTTTTTTCCCTTTACCAAAAGAGTAGACTCCTTTTCCTGCAGTTTTTGGCTTCAACTGTCATTTTTGGTGCTAGAGCACTTTAAGGTGAAAGTTAAGTTCTTTTTTTCTTTTAAAATGGTTAATACTAAGAGACAGCAACTTCTAATGTTGACATCATAAATACTTTAAAGGAGTTTAATATTCTTTTCTGACAGAGGCATTTGTTAAAAATGAAGAAGCATACCTAAAAATAGCAACTTTAATACTGACAGGCAAAATACTAGAAACTAGACTGTAATAGGAAACAACATCTAAAAAGAGTAATATGTATTAAAAATTATCTCATAAATAAATCTGGAACTTTTACTTATGAGATGCACAGCTACAGATCATACAATAATGAATTGCACTGTAGGAGAGAGATGACATACATAGTTAGACTCCAGTCTTCCAAAGAGTAGGTATGAGCTCAACTTAATGTTAGTATGATGGCTCTGGGTGCTGTGTAAATGTTAGGTTTCAGTACCCTAAATAATGAGATATTGCAGTATGTAGGAAAAAAAAATAATTGAAATCTGAAAGAAAAAAAAAAAAGCAAATTCTTTCAAGTAGTGTTTCTCAATTTTTGTGCTTGTTATTGTCAAAAGGACTGCTTAATCTTAAATCAAAATAAAAGTGTCTTCTGTGGTGTTGGGAGACGTTTTTCATCTATAGCTAAGCTTTCAATGATTATTTAGTACTTTTCTTTTCCTGCACCTTGCTTTTCTCCTTCTTTTGAAATGTATAAGTGGCAGTGACTCAGCAACCACGTGATTATGGAAAAAACTAATATCAATGTGTATCATCTTTTTTGATCTGGAAGTTCCTGGCAGTTTTCATGTAATACATCCTCAGACTGCCTTCTGAATTCCTAGCCATGTTTACTGGAGAGCCAGAAAAGAGTAAACCACAGACTAATTTTGCTGTTTTTCAAAAATTTGTGCATGAGAGTTTTTAAATATCCATCTCTATATATGTTTAATTTAGATTTTTATATAAATATTGATATATCTTTACAGATTTTTACAGTTCTGAATGTTTGTTGGTCTCAGGCAGACTACTTGAGTACTGAATATAACCATTTTGTCCTTATTAAAATTATTGGCCTTGAATACTTCGAGATGTTAAAAAATTTAGTTATCAATGATAAAGCCATTAAAAAGAAAGGAAAAAGTAACTGTTAAGTCTTACCCTTTACACATTAAGTTTATTGCCCAGTGAGTACAACAAAACTACATAAAACAAAGTGTAAATATTAGGAATGCCAGTATTGACTCGAGAGTTTTAATGTTAATATAGCAAAGTTATACCTTGTACTCACATTCTAATCTCCTCTGAATGAGCTTGAAGTTTCTTGTGCTAGTCATTCCTTACTTGTTCAGAAGAGTAAGATACTATCACAGCCAGAGGAAAATAATTCAAAATAATAAAATAATTTATTTTAAAAAATGCTCTATTTACATTTAAAACACTGTATAGATCAGGCCGAAGTGAATGTAAACCTAAAATACATCGGTGTGCTTCTGCAGGACTCAGCACCGTGTAACAGTATTGCCACAAAAAGAATTGCCATTATATGTCTTGGCTACTTATCTAGTTCCCATATTCATGTCTATGTCATATCTGCACCCTAACCAGGGCAAGGTTCAGGTTCACTCCAGCCCTCACACTGTAGTTTAAACAGTGCATGAACAGTTCACGCACTGTAGTTTAAACAGAAATAAATGTAGAGCACAGAGATCAGATGAGAGCCGAGGTATGTTCCAACAGGTATATCTAGACTGATCCAGATATCAAAACCTTTAATACACCTTTGAACAAATGAGAACATTCATTTTCTAGGAGCTGGTAGGAAGCCAATCCCTGCAAAATCACTACCAGAGCTCAGAGCAACACTGGCCTCTTCTACACTCTTTACTGCATTGTTAGAGGATTTGGACAAGTTGCCTCAAAGACAAGGACGTCACCATTGTTGTCAACAAAATGTAGAGTCAGTTCCACAAAGCGGAGTCAAGCTGCTTTGCCGGCTCTTAGAAGAGTGGTGAAGGTGTACAGAAGAAATTGTAATCTAAATTTGCTAAAATCAGTGGAATTACTGATTATTTAAAATTAAATATATGCTTATAACTTGGCAAGATGGGGACATATGTAATTGATTTACTACCCGTATTTTACTGCAATCAGTTTTCTCATTCACATTTATCGGAGGACACGTCCATCTCTATTGACCATTGGCCTATTTTCTCAGTACCCCATCCCATTTACTAAAGGAAGAAATAGTTGTTTAATGCACAGTAATGTGTTATTAATGAAAGCAGTCATAATACTTCTAGCATACATCTAATTCACCCAGGAAAATTGAGCCACCCAGTTACTAAATAAATTATAACAATATTAATTAACATTTTTTATTTATGTAATGATTTTGTTCTATGGATATAGTTTTCAGTGACTGACAGAGCAATGGGAGTTTTAGAAGTTTATTTTTAGAAATGAGAATACAGAAATGACTAAACAACAAACCAACCCCTTGATTTCTGCTGGAACACTCTTAAAATCTCACTAAATATTTCCTTTATATTTATTTACTTTTTAAAATTGTAAGCATTATTTTTACTAACATTTTTCTGTAAAGCTATATGAACATAAAAACATAGAATGTCTATTACTCTTTGAAGCCTGAAAGGGAACCTTCATTCATGGCACATTATTCAGTAACCAAATTCTTTGAGAATACTGCTGAGAAGCAAAGGTTGATAGCAGAGGCTAATATAACTGCACATTTTTATTCATCTATCTGACCAGAAAAATTTTAAGCGCACATTTTAATAGAGCTTAATGAGGTTTCTCACTGTTTATAGGCTCGGGCTATACCATGGTAATTAGCACTGAGGCATTATTCACTCCTGTCTTAATAAGAGTTTCATTTTAGCTTTTGTAAGAGGTCCTGCTATTTCTTTGCTTCATTGCTTTGCTTTATTGAACATTATACGACATGGTAAGCAATTAAGTATGATTGTGAAAGAAATTAAATCACAAAATGTGCATTAATGGTCAGGCTTAAATCCATAAAAGTAGTGAAACTGAAGTTAAGGTTGGAAACATACTTACTTTACCTCCTTGTGCCTATGAACTGCAGCTTGAAGAGTATTCAGATTCATTTCAGTAGCTATACACAATGTGGAGGAATAATGACAATGTTTACTATATAATTCAGCATTTCCTTTCATTGTGAGTCTTTCAGAGCTCAATATCTTACTGATTACAGTTTTATCTTTTTAAAGACAACATTAAAAATGTCCATGGACACTACCTATACATGCAAATGTATCTAAGCAGCTCCAGCTTAACCTATGACTCAAATCTTTTAATCAATATATTTTTATATTGGCAATAAGATATCTCAAATATATTTAATCACAAAGACACATTTATAATGTGCATAACCAATGTCCTCAAAAACATCCCTGTGCAGACCTTACAAATACATCTTTTTGAAGGATTCTTTAAATTCTACATTGAAAAATTCTTTTAAGTGATATGCATAATAGAAATTATTTTCTACTGAACATTAACAATAGAATGGCTTTTCAATGGCTGTGCTAATTTATAGCAAAGAAGATCTGTTCTACTGTATATTGCCTTGAATAGAAAAAAAACCCACAACTGTCTCTTGTTCTAAATTAACTCACTTTTAAAGTTAAAAAAGAAAGAAAAAGAGATTGTCCACAGGCTCCAATATTCAAACACTTTTCATTTAAAGTACAAGGCTATGCATAGTTATAGGCAACTTACATTCAACATGCTACAGCAGATTTTTTAACAGTCATAACAATAATTTTATACTTAAAATATCTTGTAGGTGAATTTAGCTAAGATGAATCTTTACTCTTTTCTACAGGTAAATTTCCAGCAAAGAAATAATAATAAGTTGGCATGAAATTGTAATTTAATTGAACAAATAAATGTTCTTATATTTACCTATGATTTTGTTTTCATTCTACGACTAGCAAATATTAGTTCAACCATTCTGAGTGTTGTATCTTGCAGAATACCCCTGTTTGATAGTCTTCAGGACAACTCAATGTTCTTAGGCAAATAAACTGTATTTTCAGGGAATATTGTTCCCCAGATATCTGAGAAACATAAGATGAGGATTAGAAAAGAAAAAAAAATAACTGTACTGTAAAAGTTATGACTCTGAAGAGGCCTAGTGTAACACAGCAAAATCCAATAATAATAAAGTATCATTTTGTTGGTGTGGAATAGGGAACTTTTATTTCTTGTAAAATGCTTATCATTTTCTATGATAGAAAACTAAATCAGCCCGCTCTTTAATTCTGTCCAAATTCTTTCCTTGAAGCAAGCATTACAAAAGTTAAAAAGATAAGTATATAAAAATCCAACTTTTATTGGAATATTAATTAAAGTGGTTACCTTTTTAAGGAGAGAAGTCATTAAGTAAATAAGGGAAAAGTAAATAGAATATAAACTGTTAACAATTCCTTCTGAAAAGGTGTATTATAACTCAAAGGTAGAGCTCTTAATTCAGAAATCTCTTAAAAGTCTGTATTAGATAAATTGTAAGTGTTAACATATTTAAAAGGGTGCAAAAATAGTTTTTTGTTATGTGAGCTTGCAATCATACCAGAAAAATAGTATTGCTATGGGAAAAAACTCTTCAGACTTTAGAAAGAAGGAAAGAAAGGAGTGATTCATTTGAACTTTCTGTGGGAAGCTGCAATCACATAAAATTAGGTTGACCATTGATAGTTTTAAATATATTTATAGTTTTGATTTTATTCTTGAATGGACAAAACCTTGAACTTCCATCCCTATATGTAATTATAGATTGAAATTCAGTAAACAAACTCTTGCTATATAACAGATATCACAGAATCACAGAATCATTCAGGTTGGAAAAGACCCTTGGGATCACTGAGTCCAACCATCAGCCCTACTCTACAAAGTTCTCCCCTACACCATATCACCCAACATCTCATCCAAACGACCCTTAAACACATCCAGGGATGGTGACTCCACCACCTCCCTGGGCAGCTTATTCCACTGTCTGACCACTCTTTCTGTGAAAATTTTTTTCCTAATGTCCAGTCTGAACCTCCCTCGTTGGAGTTTAAAGCCATTCCCTCTTGTTCTGTCACTAATTACCTGTGAGAAGAGACCAGCACCAACCTCTCTACAATGTCCTTTCAGGTAGGTGTAAAGAGTGATGAGGTCTCCCCTTAGTCTTCTCCTCCTCAGACTAAACAGTCCCAGCTCCTTCAATCTCTCCTCATAAGATTTATTCTCCAAGCCCTTCACCAGCTTCGCTGCCCTCCTCTGCACTCGCTCCAGCACCTCGATATCCCTCACATATTGAGGTGCCCAAAACTGGACACAATACTCAAGGTGTGGCCTCACCAGTGCAGCGTACAGGGGGACTATCACCTCCCTACTTCTGCTAGTCACACTATTTCTAATACAAGCCAGGATGCCATTGGCTTTCTTGGCCACCTGGGCACACTGCCAGGTCATGTTCAGCTGCTTGTCAATTAGAACTCCTAGATCTTTTTCTTCCACACAGCTCTCCAGCCACACCTCCCCAGCCTGTAGTGATGCATGGGGTTGTTGTGGCCCAAGTGCAGGACCTGGCACTTGGCCTTGTTGAAGCTCATCCCGTTAACGTTGGCCCACCGATCCAACCTATCCAAGTCTCTCTGTAGAGCCTCCCTATCTTCATGCAGATCGACACTCCCACTTAACTTGGTGTCATCTGCGAACTTACTGATGATACACTCTATGTCCTTATCAAGATCATCAATAAAGATGTTGAACAGAAATGGTCCCAACACCGAGCCCTGAGCACCACCACTTGTGACCGGCCGCCAGCAGGATTTAGCTCCATTGACCACCACCCTCTGGGAGCATCCATCCATCCAGTGCTTGACCCAGCAGACTGTTTACTCATGCAGGCCATGAGATGCCATTTTTCCTATGAGAATCCTATGGGGAGCTGTGTCGAATGCTTTTTGAAAATCCAGGTAGGCAATATCCACAGCTTTTCCCTCATCCAATAGTTGGGTCATCTTGTCATAGAAGGAGATCATGTTTGTCAGGCAGGACCTGCCCTTCATAAACCCATGCTGACTAGGCCTGATCCCCTGGTTGTCCATTATATGACTTTTAATGGCACTCGAGATGACCTGCTCCATGACCTTCCCTGGCACCAAGGTCAGACTGACAGGTCTATAGTTTCCTGGATCCTCCTTTCTGCCTTTCTTGCAGATGGGTGTTACATTTGCTACCCTTCAGTCCAATGGGACCTCCCCAATTAGCCATGACCTCAGGTAAATCATGGAAAGTGGCTTGGCGAGCATATCTGCCAACTCTTTCAGCACGCTTGGGTGTAACCCATCCAGTCCCACAGACTTGTGTAGCAGGTCTCTGACCACCTCCTCTTTAATTGTGCTGACCTCATTCTGCTTCCCCTCCCCATCTCCCAGCTCATGAGTCTGGGTGTCCAGGGAACAGCCAGTTCCACTGCTAAAGACTGAGGCAAAGGAGGCGTTGAGCACCTCAGCCTTTTCCTCATCCTTTGTTACTATGTTTCCCTCTGTATCCAACAAGGGAGAGAGATTTTCCCTAATCCTCCTTTTGTTGTTAATGAATTTACAGAAATATTTTTTATTCTCTTTAACAGCTGTAGCCAGGTTGAGCTCTAGCTGCACTTTGGCTCTCCTAATGTTCTCCCTGCACAGCTTCACTACATCTTTATAGTCTTCATGAGAGACTGTTACAGATGCTCTCAAATAAACAACCAAACACCAAAAATAAAAAATTAATTATTAACACAGTTAACTAGCTCTCCATAAATTACAGGTTCGAATGTCTGTGAGAGGAGAACAGAACAACTTTTTAGCGTTTAATGGCAACCCAAAACACAGAACAAACCACCACTCCCTAGGGTTTAATGGCAACCCAAAACACTTTATCACTCACCTGACAAGTGAGGGCTCTCAACCTCGAGGACCTGCTCAGGGCAGCGTCCCAACCCAAGGCACCTCGAGGAGTTTCCTTGGGCAGCGTCCTGACCCAAGGGGAGAGTCCTCGACCGCAGCGTGCTGTTCCAGGGGACAAGCTCAAAATGGCTTCCCCAGGGGACTCCATTTATACCCAGGCCGAATCTGACCTGTAGTCAATAGCGGCTCGCATTGGCCAAAGGCCCCAACTACCACAAAGCGCTGAGAACAAAGGCAGCCAGGAGCTGCCACACTTCAGATTCCAAGAAGCTCTTCTTTCATTGGGCGGATGCACCTGCCACAGAGACCTGCCATCTGTTCCAAAGGTCATATATTCTCCTTTTGTTCTTGAGATCCAGCCAAAGGTCCCTGTTTAGCCAGACCAGTCTCCTTCCCCGCTTGCTTGTTTTTTGGCACACGGGAACAGCCTGTTCCTGTGCCTTTAAGGCTTCTCTCTTGAAGTATGTCCAGCCTTCCTGGACTCCCATATCCTTCAAGGCAGCCTCCCAAGGGATTTTGTTAATCAGTCTTTTGAACTGGTCAAAGTTAGCCCTCCAGAAGTCTAAGGTGGCAGTTTTACTAACCCCTCTCTTTGTTTCTCCAAGGATCGAAAACTCAATCATCTCATGTTCACTGCACCCTAGACAGCCTCCAACCTTTACTTCCCTCACAAACTCTTCCCTGTTCACAAGAAGCAGGTCCAGGAGGGCACCTCCCCTGGTCGGCTCCCTCACCAGCTGTGTGAGGAAGTTATCCTCCACACATTCCAGGAACCTCCTGGATTGTTCCCTCTCTGCTGTGTTGTGTTCCCAGCAGATACCCGGGAGTTTAAATTCCCCCACAAGAACAACAGCAAGTGACTGTGAGATTTTTCTCAACTGTTTATAGAAAGCTTCATCCACCTCACTGCTTTGGTTGGGGGGTCTATAGCAGCCTCCCTTAACCTAACCCTTAACTGGCCCTTAACCTAACCCAAACACTCTCAACCCCGTTATCACTATACTTGATTTCTGAGCTCTCATAGCATTCTCTAACATACAGGGCCACTCTACCACCTCTCCTTCCCTGTCTATGCCTCCTGAAGAGCTTGTAGCCATCGATTGCTGCACTCCAGTCACGTGAGGCATCCCACCACGTTTCTGTTGTAGCTACTATGTCATAGTTCTCGTGCTGCATCATGGCTTCAAGCTCCCCCTGTTTGTTGCTCATACTGCGTGCATTGGTATAGATGCACTTGAGATGAGCTAATGAATCCAACACCTTTTTGTGAGTGTGGGCCCCATACCCTACCAGAGCCTTCTCAGGTGCTTCCACGGTTCCTAAACATCTATCCCTTCTCTCAAATGAAGTGGCAGAGGGAGAGACCTCACAGTCCACCATCCTTCAAGCTTTGGCATGCTTCCCTTGACCTTATTCCTAACAGGCCCAGTGATCTCCCTGTACCCCCTCATATCTAGTTTAAAGCCCTGTCAATAAGCCCTGCTAACTCCTGCCCCAGAATCCTTTTCCCCCTCTATGACAGTTGCATCCCCCCTGTCTCATTTGTCGCCAGCAGACCAGGTGCCTTATAAACTTTGCCATGATCAAAGAACCCAAAATTGCGACGGTGGCACCAGTCTCTGAGCCACGTGTTAATCAGATATGTTTTCCACCCTCTTTCAGTGTTTTCCCTTCCACTTGAGGGATTGATGAAAACTCTACCTGAGCTCCTGAGCCTTCAACTAGCCACCCCAGTACCTTGAAGTCTTTTTTGAGTGACTTTAGACTTCTCTCTACCACCTCAGCATTACCTGCCTGGATAACCAACAAAGGGTAGTAATCAGAGGGCTACACCAGAGCAGTGACCCTCCTTTTAATGTCTCTAACCCGAGCCCCATAGGTAACCTCTTGTAAGCTTATTACTTGCAATAGAACTCAGACAGGAAAGAATAATCACTTTCCAACCAGCATATTTTCTACATCATATTTTTATTATGCAGTAATAGTAGAAATCTTACCTTACCCTCTGAACATGTCACTCCACAAGGGAACAAAAGTGTCACTGTGATAAGAAAGTCACTGAGTATCAATGACAGCAGTTTAGAATAAATATCTATTTCCTCAGTGTCCATTCTAGGGATCTCAATATTTCCTAAAGCATCAATGAATATATGTAATGAAGAACTAAAAAGTCATTAAATAGCAAAGGAAGGAAAGCAACTATATAATAATATATTGAATAAAGTTTCCTTTTTTTTTTTCCTTTTTTCTTTTTTTCTTCATTTAATGTTATCTGACCAAGTCTGAGACAGAGGTTATTGAACATACTTAATCAAATGAAGGACTGATCAGTAATAGTAAAAGTTAATTCTATCTTGATTACAAAGTAAAAATTCCTATCACACATCAAAAGTTCATATGTTAGCATTACAACATATCCTCGGAGGGACAGAAGGACTCCTGCTAGGTCTATCCAGGTTACTTCTGACTAGCCAGTTCAAAATAGGCAGGATGAATGCCTCTTGTCAATTAAACACTTTCCCACATAGAATTCCCCTATGGATCAATGCTGTCAGTTTCATTTTTTACTATTTATATCCCATGTCAAGGCTAACAGTAACAGCAGCATGGAGATGGCAAGAGAGCATTTTGTGGTTTAAAAGGCATTAATTAAGAAAATCATTCAAAGCCAGGAAAAATATACTTTACAGTGTGGAGCCTAAATTCTTAAAACACTCCTTTTACCAAAGACCGCTTTGAGAATTGCTTACTCTTCATAGACGGATATAGAAAAGTGATGCAATACCAGTGTGGTAGAGCTTTGTTAACATAAGCAAAAGCAGAAGAGTCAATGACTGAAAGCTGGAATCAGAAAAAATCAATCTTGAAATAGGATGTATTTTCCTAGTTTTGATGGTAATTAAGCATTGGAAAAGCTTCCACAAGAGGCAATGAGCTAACAAGCGCTTGCAGTCTTTAAAATGAGCTCAGCTGTCTTTAAAAGTATAATGTTTTAATCAAGTCTTTCAGATAAATAATATGCATGATAAGAACTTGAAAAGGAGGTGCTCGAGTTGAGTATCAGGATCGTCATTTCTGGCACTGAAATTTGTGATGGTATAAGACAGTTGTTCCTGTCTTATTTACCTTTGAGCAGATCAAGATAGTAAGTATTGTACTTAATTGCAGATCTATGCGAGAGAATAACCACAAGCAGATTTCAAGTACTATGTTTCAGGATGATTTTCTCCTGTCATCTCCCTTCAGAGGTGAAGACTGACACAGTAAGTTTTCACCTTTTTCAGCTCCTCTCTATGAACATCAAATTTAGGTTATATAATGTGACACATGAGAGGAGCAGATGTTTCCTTAGTAGTACACTGCTATCCTATCTTGCCCACCTGCTCAAGAGACAGCTAACACATGTATTTTGGATTGGAAAATACTTTTTCTTCAGATGTAACTCAAAAGAGACTTTGAGAAAAGTGTCCATCCTTCTTCATATTGAAGTATCATATACCTGACAGGATAATATAGACATTGGTATTATAACCCAGTGTCCTGGTTCGAATGAGTAGCGGGGGTTTTATTGGTAGGAGAGGAGGGGGCTACAGTGGTGGCCCCCTGTGAGAAGCTTCTCAAAGCTCCCTCAGCTCCAAGTCAGACCTGTCTTTGCACCAAGGCTGAGCCAATTTGCTGTGTCTCTGCGATAATGTATTTAAGAAGGGGAACCTGGGAGGAGCTGTGGGAATTGTGAAGAGCACATCTGTGTGAACACCAAGGTCAGTGGAAGAAAGGAGGAGGAGAGTGGGGGAGGTGCGCTAGAGCAGAGACTCCCCTGTATCCCGTGGTGAGATGGCAGGGCTGTCCCTCCCTGCCACCCGTGGGGGTCTGCGGTGGAGCAGAAGCCAATTTGTGGCCTGTGGGGGCCCCACACCAACTCAGGTGACTGCACCTGAAGATGGCTGGGACCCCATGGGAAGAAGGCCCCACTGTTGTTGTTCAGTACTGGGAGGACTGCAACACACGGGAGTCACCCACATGCCCGTGGGAGTGACTCATCTCAGAGCTGGTTTGTGGAGGACTGTCTTCTCTGAGAGGGGGACCGCACTGGAACAGGGGAGGAATGCCAGAAGTTGCCCCCACCTCCGAGGTAGAAGAAGCAGCGGGACTGATGGCACCCCCCATGCCCTGCACCCTGTGGGCTGCTGGGTGGGAGTAGGTAGAGATATCAGGAGCAAAGCTGAGCCCAGGAAGAAAGGAGGGGTGGGGGAAGGTATTTCCAAGATGCGGTAGTGCTTCTCGTGGTCTTTGTCTGTTAAGTGTTTATTTTGTTAGTGTTTGCATTTAATTTATGTTCTTTTTTTCTTCCCCTTAACGAGTCTCCTTTTTGCCTGTACTTTAAAGGATGAGATCATCTCTCCTTGTCCTTATCTCAAGTTCCTGGATCTTTTGCTTCCCTCCTTCTCAGCACTGGTGGGGAAGGTGGGAATGAGTGGCTGCGTGGTGCTCAGTTGCCCTCTGAGCTCAAACCACAACACTCAGGTATGTTTAACATAAACAAAATTTCTTGTCTCTGTATGAGTCTCCAACACTGAAACCAAGATAAAGATATTTTGGTTTCTCATGCTCCCTTCCTCTGTTTACTCCCCTCATAACTGAAAGACTATCCTAGTAACTAAGTACTGTGCTTATTTTAGGGCATTTAGGTGAAACTTTATGAACAGTGGCATAGAAAAATCAAACTAGATTTTTTTTTTTATTCCATTAAACCTGGGAAAATGTGGAAAAATTTAGTATTTTTCAGTCAAGCTCTCAAATATCTGTATAATCCAATAGATTAATTGAACTAATTTGTGAGATTTACATACATAGTTGAAGCTAAGCATGTATTTAAATGCCTAGCTTGGTAGGAACAGATTTTTAAAAAAACAACAACAACAACACAAATGTTAAAAAAATAAGTATTGATTCAGTGGACAGGCAGAAATACTACAAACATTTTCAATAACATTTTGTGTTATACAAGTTTGGACTGTTCCATTTGAAATATGTCCAGAGATTCAAGCAGTCCTAAAGCTGCTGTTTACAAGATACAGCAGCAAGAAAATACTGTGGCAGTGTTATTTCAATTACACTCATTATGTTTCATTGATGTAAAGAAAGATTCTGACACAACAGACCTAATTAATCACAAAGATAATGTTTTCCCTGTAAGAGAGGAAAAGGACCAAAAGATACCATCTCTGGATATTTCCTGGATTATAAAACAATCTGGCCTGCATAATTCAGGGGAGAAATAGTTCCTCCCTTTGGGCAGAACTCACTCCTTTTCCTTAACACAGTACTCATGTAGGCATATAATTGCAGGTACTTTATAAAAGTTTGTAAATACATAATCAAAATCAGATGAATAAAAAAACCCCAAAAAGAACAACAACAAAGGAGAGGAGTAGGAGAGGAGTCAAATTCTTAAAAAAAAAAAAAAAAAAAAAAGTTACTGAAAGATTACTCTCCAAACAATAGACACAGGTTCTAAATGCTAACATCTTCTACAATAGTCCAAAGCAGAAATATTTTAATTAATCATCCTGCTTTCAAAGATCATAGAAAACACTTTCTCCAAATTTGTTTGGCAAAGAGGACTCTCTGATTATTGTTGGCTGTTATGCAAAGTATTTTGAAGAGTTCAGAGCACAAGAAGTAACACCAGAGATCATGTAAAGCACCAAAGGTATCATTATTTTTCAAGATAAAAATGTAGAAGAAACTAATAACACAATATGTATTCCAGACTCTCTGTACAGATAATTATTTTAAAGAATATAAGGTTGAATACCTGCTATGTTTTCAAGCAGATAGTGCCAGCAAAGAGTTTAGCTAAACTAAAAGTGTTGGCACAAAAATGAGTGTTACAAATAAACACATATATATCTCAATGAATATTCTCTAAAATGTTCTGTATGTTTCAATTCATTGGATTACTTTTGTCTTCATTTAATCTAAATGCTCATAAAATTGAATTATACCACAATACACATTCATAGAAGGCCATATAAATTTGCATATGAGAGTATCTCTGCAGAGGAAAATAAAAATTTAAAAAAAAAAAAAAAAGAAGGAAAAAGAAAGACTTGCAATTCTGGTTAGTGGGAAAACAGCACCATTATAGCTGGGTTAATTGGAACATTCATTTAACCCCAGTTACCACAGCTTCTTCTCGTCTCCATCCTTTTGACTCCTGTCCATGTTCCCAGCTTGCTGTGTGCCAGAAGGAGTGCTCTGTGTGTTGCACTGACTCTGCAGCTGGCCATGCTTCTTGGCTGCCCTCTGGGACAGAGGTGACAGATGTTCTGACAATGACCTGCAGTTGTAGGAAGTTCTGCTTCTACATCCAGTACAACTTGAAAGAGACTCATTTTTTGTCTTTATGGAGTACATTTTTTTTCCCTGAACTAGTTTTGAACAGAGGTCTTGGTAGGCAGAGAGAAAGCACAGATCTGAGTCTTTTTTAAAAGAGGGCAGTGACATAGTGACAGTTACAATGAAGAAGTCAAATGGAGATGGGTGGGTAGATTTGAGTGTGCTGAATTGCTATCTGCTGTAGGGGTACCTCTCCCTGCTGCTGTTGCTTTAACATCCTAATCAGTGAAGAACTGATTTGTTTTGAATGCTTTCCACTGTATAAATGTTTGGAATAAATGTTCTTCTTCATGGGCAGATGAATTAAGGCTAAATGCAGAGATTTATTTTTAGAGAAAGGATCTAACAGATTTGGACGTATACCTTTTTCTCAAAGCAATTCTTAATTATATATCTTAAAGAGTGTTCTTCATATGTAATACAACCTGATATCAAGGATTATCACATATATTTCTGAAATGTCAGGAAAAACTGACTACAAGCAAAAAAATATTATCAGTTTTGTTCTTGGAAAGGCAGACAACTGATTCAAAGATTCTAGAACTTTAGAAATGTCTACATTTTTCTTCCAGATGTTCAGGGATGAGGATTTTTGGGTTTTTTTGAATAGTGAAATAATTTTTTCTCTAGCACATGACAGAAAAATGTTACATAAATTGAAAAGAGATACATAAATCACATAGGCCTTTGGAAAAAAAAATGTTTTGCTCTGAGAGAAAGATTATTTGATTCCAATTTGTTAACTACAATCACAGAAGTGATGGTAGAGGAGTTTACTTTCTTCAGATGCTTTGTAACTCTTAGGTTTGAACATTTATTCATAACTCTTAGGTTTGAACATTTTTTCTTGGCAAGGAAAAGGAAAGGAGGTATTAGCTGTTACTTTGCAAAACAGATTTATTCTTTGTTTCTCCTCAATAAGCATTTCATTTGATTGTCTTGGTTATGCTGCTAACTAATTATCTGCTCATGTAAATGTTAGGTATGCTGGAAAATTAAGACCTTTCTGAAAGATAAATATATGTCACCTACCACTTTTATCTCCCAGACAATCAGGGTTAGTAATAAAGGTTCAGTCTGTATTATTGTTAGTTCTCTCAAATGCATGGACTGATATTTGTATTTTCAGCTGCTTTTTCTGAGAGCTGTTTTATTCAGAATATATACATATTCAGAATATATACATATTTTGAACATTAGAGTTTTTACATTTCAGAGTAATATGTATAATAGAGCTGTCTTCACATATAAGTGTCTGAGTTTTTTTGTCTTTGCCTTTTCATGCTCTTATCACAAGAGAATGAAAACAAGATATCATACATTTATATACTTGAGATTTTTTCTCATAGTTTTATAAACAAAGTAGATTTTTATAATTGGATGCTAAACAGGTCATACCTCAGTAACACCTTTTTATTTGTCTGGCAAGCTCGATCTCCTTTACTCTGTAGACAGACAATGGTTTATTTTAATTTTATTTTCATATTTTAATTGCAATGGAGTTCCTTCTCCAAGTGATAGAGGAGTCAAAGAGGAGAGGTGTTATGCTGGACCTTCTTCTCACCAGCAAGGAGGGGCTGGTGGGGAGTGTGAAGCTCAAGGGCAGCCTAGACTGCAATGACCATGAAATGGTGGAGTTCAAGATCCTTAAGGCATCAAGGAGGGTACACAGGAAGCTCGCTATCCTGGAATTCAAGAGAGCAGACTTTGGCCTCTTCAAGGATCCTCTTGGCAGAGTAGCAGGGGATAAATCCCTGGAGGGAAGAGGGGCCCAGAAAGCTGGTTAATATTCAAGGATCACCTCCTCCAAGTTCAGGAGTGATGCATCCTGGCAAAGAAGAAGTCAGGTAGGAACACCAGGAGGCCTGCATGGATGAATAAGTTTCTCCTGGACAAGCTCCAACATAAAAAGGAAGCCTACAGAGGGTGGAAGCAAGGACAGGTAACCTGGGAAGAATACAGAGAGATTGTCTGAGCAGCAGGGATCAGGTTAGGAAGGTCAAAGCCTTAATAGAATTGAATCTGGCCAGGGACATCAAGGGCAACAAGAACAGCTTCTGTAGGTACATTGGTGATAAAAAGAAGACTAGGGAAAATGTGAGCCCTTTATGGATGGAAAATGAAGACTTGGTCAACCAGGATATGGAGAAGGCTGAGATACTCAATGACTTTTTTGCCTCAGTCTTCACCGGCAAGGACTTCAGCCACACCTTCCAAGACACAGAAGGCAAAGGCAGGGACTGGAATAAGGAAGAACCACCCACTGTAGGAGAAGATCAGGTTCAAGACCATCTAAGGAACCTGAAGGTTCACAAGTCTGTGGGACCTGGTGAGATGCATCAGTAGGTCCTGAGGGAACTAGCGGATGAATTGGTTAAGACACTATCCATCATATTTGAGGAGCTGTGGAAGTCTGAAGAAGTTCCTGCTGAATGGAAAAGCGGAAAAATAATCCTAATTTTTAAAAAGGAAAAAAAAGAAGATCTGTGGAACTACAGACCAGTCAGTCTCACCTCTGTGCCCGGCAAGATCATAGAGTGGATCCTCCTGGAAACTATGCTAGGGCACATGGAAAATGAGGAGGTGATTGGTGACAGTCAACATGGCTTCACTGAGGGCAAATCCTGCTTGACAAATTTGGTAGCCTTCTATGACAGGGTTACAGTGCTAGTGGATATGGGAAGAGGAACTGACATCATCTACCTGGACTTGTGCAAAGCATTTGACACTGTCCCAAATGACATCCTTCTCTTTAAAGTGAAGAGACATGGATTTGACAGATGGACCACTCAGTGGATAAGGAATTGACTGGATGGTCACACTCAAAGAGTTGAGGTCATCGGCTCAATGTCCAAGTGGAGAGCAATGATGAGTGGCATTCCTCACGATTCGGTGTTGGAACTGGTGTTGTTTAACATCTTTGTTGGTGACATGGGCAGGGGGATTGAGTGCACCCTCAGAAAGTTTACTGATGACACCAAGCTGTGTGGTCTGGTTGACATGCTGGAGGGAAGGAATGCCCTTGAGTGAAGCCTTGACAGGCTTGAGAGGTGGGCCTGTGTGAACCTCAGTATGTTCGACAAGGCCAAGTGCAAGATCCTGCACATGGGTCAGGACAATCCCAAGCACAAATACAGGCTGAGTGATTGAGACCAGACCTGTGGAGAAGCACTTAAGGGTACTGATGGATGGAAAACTGACTGTGAGTCAACAATGTGTGTTCGCAACCCAGAAAGCCAACCGTATCCTGGGCCGCATCAAGAGAAGTGTAGCCAACAGGTCAAAAGAGGTGATTCTCACCCTCCACTCTTGTGAAAGCCCACCTGGAGTACTGTGTCCAGTTCTGGGGCACCCAGTATAAGAAGGGTATGGACCCGCTTGAACAGGTCCAGAGGAAAGCCATGAAGGTGATCAGGGGGCTGGAGCACCTTCCTTATGAACACAATCCGAGAGAGTTAAGGTTGTTCAGCCTGGAGAAGAGAAAGCTCCGGGGAGATCTTATAATGGCCTTCCAGTACTTGAAGAGGGCCTACAGGTAAAATGGGTAGTGAGTCTTTGTCAGGGAGTCTAGTGATAGGACAAGGGGTAAGAGTTTTAAACTGAAAGAGGGTAGATTTAGAACAGATATAGGGAAGAAATTCTTTACTGTGAGGGTGGTGAGATACTGGAACAGGTTGCCCAGAGAAGTTGTGGCTGTCCCCTCCCTGGAAGTGTTCAAGGCCAGGTTGGATGAGGCTTTGGGCAACCTGACCTAGTAGAAGGTGTCCTTGCCCATGGCAGAGGGGTTGGAACTAGATGATTTTTCAAATCCTTTCCAACTCAAACCATTCTATGTTTCTATGATTCTAGACTTCACTGGACTGACTATTGTATCCATCAATTTTGTGTCACTTGTTGTTCATGAATTTAGGGAAGCAGTGTAGATGAGATTCATCTCATTATAGTGTAAGTATCTACGATATACATGTCTACAGCTAAAATAATATAGACTATGCTTTTTATATGTGAAGAGAAACATAGTTCATCTATTCAACCTGGTTTAGAAGTATGACCTTTGATGAGGTGAATCAGGCCTTGATCATGTCTCTGTAGACAAGACAATAATTTGGCCAGACAGCTTCCAAATAAGCAACATTAAAGTTGCCTTTGTAATAGAAATTCCGTGACTTGGTTAGACCTGTTCAGTCTAACCAAGTATTAATACAGGCAGGAATAAGGCAATCTGATAACTAGGAACTAGAGGGACTAGCTCAGGAGATGTCTACCTTCTATACATCAATAGTTTAGTGAAGTGAATTCCATCCTATATAAGACATTTGATGATAGCTGTTCACTACTTAATCACCCTTGTTTGTCTGTCCTAGGATCCTTAGACCCAGGGTTTGAATGTCTCATCACCTGTCCCAGTGCAAAGTTGCTTGCAGTCCAGCCACTGCTTTGCACTGCATGCACCTCTTCCTGCTGAACTTCCCAAGCTGGTCTTTTCTAATGAGACTATATTCACCCACTGCCACACTACAGACATGCAAGGAATTCCACCATGTCCTTATAGTCTCAGAGAGGCCACAGTACTGCAATTGTGCATGATTTTTTAATTGACAGTTTGTTTCCCATGTGCATACATATATACAGATACTTGAACTGGACTGCCCATTGCGCTGATTTCACAAGGGAAATGCAAGGACCTCACCCATCACAGTGTTTCCAGGCACTTCCTCATTTCCTGCCATGCCTTCACTGCTCTTAGATTATGAGAAGCATTCCTCAGTGCAACTTATTTAAAACTCTCTTCACTAGGTTAGCAAGCTTGTCTTAAAAGACACTCCTGCCCCACCTTGTCAGATGCATTTGTCCCTTCCCAACAATCCATGTTCATCAGTTAGAGTCCCATACTCATAAAAGCCAAAGCCCAGTTCGACACATGACCTGTGCACCAAATATTAATCCACTGGATATGTTAGCTCCTCCTTTCCCTGGACATAGTGTGATTGAGGAGGTGTGTCACCAGAACTCCCACACTCTTCAATCTTATCTCAAAAGCTTTGAAATCACTCTTCATATACTCCATGCCTGCCCTGACAGTGTAATTGGTGCACATCAAGGGTAAGCAGCAAGGGGTAATGCTCCAAGAGCCAGATGGATCTTGAGACTTTCTGCAACATCCTAGGTCTGAGCTCCCCATTAGTATCAGATGTCCCAAAACACATAAGTCAGGTTGGTAGATGGTTTACTTCACTCCCTCAAGAGGGATCCTCTAGTGAGTTTCACCTGTCTTTTTTCTGTATGCAGACACATGGTTGAGGCTCTTCCGACTCTGATGACTTCCATGACAGCTCTTGTTCATCCTTTCTTCTATTTCCCATCTCCTTTTCTGTCTCCATCCCCACTTTTTCCCATCTTTGACTCTCTCTTAAACATTCTTTAGTGTGTTTTGCATAATCCCATGGGTTCCCCTCAAATATTCATAATGCTCATGTTCATCTTGTTTCCCCAGTCTTATCAGTTATAAAACCAGGTTTGGCTCTCTTCAAAGCTGTGCATGTAGTTTCTTAACAGGTCATCAATTAGTGGCTGAAGAGTTTTAGTCATTGTTATTGTCTTCCTTATCAGATTTGTGTCTCTGTGTTCCGTTCATCTTTTTCCCTGTCACTTTTTATTGTCTTTGAACTGAAATGGTCTTTGACCTGATGACTTTAATGAAACAGATGTTTTCACATTCTACATGCCTTTACAAAGACTTTTCAGTATTTGAGACCATCACTGCCATAAGATATTAAGGTAGCCTCTGAAACTGCTAACCAATCAGAAATCAATGACACCATTTGATGCCCATCTGTTCAATAATATTACACTCAAAGCCCAAAAGGTTGGACAAGAGATATGACAAAGCAGATGGCAAGCAGTGGTGATGATGGTCTAATGGGCTTGGGGAATATTTAGAATGCCCATCCATTCTTCATGGAACAAAAAAAAAATATTGATACACTAGCAAATGACAATTTACACTTCACTCTTCCCAGCTGTAAGGTATTTTAACATAATTATGTTTCATATGCCAAACAATGGTAACCATGTGAAGTAAAAAGGACAAATTTACAATAAGCACATTACTAAATTTTTGTGTTTCTTGCTATTACTTAAAAAGACATCTTTTTCTGTGTAATTAATGAATGTACATTCTAATACAGATTATGAAAAATTTCAAATTAGAATACAAAACAATCCAATATTTACAACATAGTTGAACCACATAATAAATTATATTCTTATTAAAAGTCGATCCAGTAACATAGTTGAACCACATAATAAATTATATTCTTATTAAAAGTCGATCCAGTAACTTTTAAAATATCTACAAGTATAATGTTTTTCTCTGTTGTTTTGAATCAATAATTCCATTTTGTTATCATAGCACATGATAGCTTACAGTGAAAGTTCATGGATTTATAAGGAGAAATGACAGAAAATATTTATTATGGAAGCTTGTTCAATAAAAACCAAAATGTTGACCTTCCTCAGCAGCTTCTGTTGTAACTATTTCATTTTATTAACAAATTACTTAATAAAGAAATTGCTAGCTATGTTTTTTGTTTGTTATTTTGTTTGTTTTCCTTTAGGACATAGGAGGATGAATTTCAAGACCTTATTCAAAAATAATGGAAAAAGTTATATCAGCCAAATGTTCTAATACCCTAATACACTGTGGAAATGGTCTTTTATTCTTTATCATCACTAAAAACATTAGCATCCAAAGAAAACTACATTTCAATGGCTCAGTTATTTGTTTTTGAAAAGTTGTTTACCCACTCTTCCTGCTTCATGAATGAAGGAGATTTTAGTAAGTCAGAATACAGCACAGTTTCATGCTACAGACTGCATGAACAGGCCACTATTGTTAAAAGACACAAAAAGGACAGTGTAATAAAATGATTTATTACAAATGTAGGATCCAAAGTTCAGGTCTATAAAAGTATTTAGAAGCTTATGCCATACGGGGGGAAAAAAAACCAACCAACCAAACAAACAAAAAACCCCCCCAAAAAAACCCCAGCTTTATGGATTTGGCCCATATTATCTTTTAAACTGCTTTATATTTTGTGAGTGGTCATAAGTAGACTCAAAGCCGATATGAAAATCGAGGGACTCTCTTGCTAATTTTTTTCACCCAATTCCATCACTTTTTATCTCCTGTATGTAAGAGACATACAGGTAGTGACAACAACAGTATGAACTGAGAGGACATGTGCATACTATCTACATACTATTCAGTAGAAAACTATGTGTTTCAGGAAAATTCAGTGGTCTTTGGTGGATAGAATAGAACAATTCAGACAATTCAGTATATCTCAAAATATTGGTAATGTTAAGGGAATGGGGCCAGAGTGAGAAAGTTCTCTTGCCAGCTACTCAACAAACTAAAATAAGAACAAGTAAACACTTCAGAATAATAGAAATTTATTTCTTGGGGATGAACAGAAGCAAGGGGCAACACTAGACATAGGAAACATTAAACAAGCATCCATCAAAACATCTTTAGCTGAATATGACTGGTCAGCGTCAGAGAATGTGGATAGAACAGTTTTAGCAATGGACAAGATTTACAATTAAATTAATATGATCCAGCTCCAAGGACCAACTCATAGGACTCTTATAGGTAAGAGTTGTAAGCATCGAGTTAGTCATTATTTAAGGCTTCTGAATTGTGCACACAGATGCGGGAAAGGAATTTACAATGTCAAGAAAGGTACCTGTGTTGGGTTTCATTGCACACAGCATGCTGAACCAGCTAATAGTATCACTCAACTCTGCTTCAAAAATGTGTATTTAAAATTGGCTTCTTACATACGGTATTAGATTTTTGTGAATTGCATTTCAGACTCTGACACTAATTTGAATCCTTAGATATTAAAATAATCTCCCTCTTAAAAACACAGGTAGAGAGTAAGATAGCACTGTGAAATTTCTACACAGGTTCCTTATGACCCAGAACTTACACAGTCAAATGGAGACACTGGATTTAGTTCCATTTCAGAAAGTTTGAATCCACCATCCCCAAAAGAACAGGAAGATCTGAACTATTAGCCCAATATACATTCTGAACACACACCTTTCCCTATAGTCTGCACTTTTATGTATATGAAAGTTTGTATGTAAATGGAGTTTCATCTCCACTTTTTAATGAATGCAGAACTATCTTTCCTGATCTAATCTCTTTTGAACACTTTTGTAGATAACTATATTTCAGACTCTTCAGACTCTTTTAAGCTGTTTGAGTAAAGTTTTTGTTACTAGGTATGCCTAGAACTGAAGACTGGACTTTCTTGGCTTCAGCATGGAACATGAGCAATCCTGAGAAATCTGTAAAATATTTATGTATTGACACTGTGATTTTAATGTTTTCAGAACTATAAAGCTTCTCTTACATATTAAGAAAGACAATGACAATTAAAAGGTTTTCATTAGGAAAAAGAAGGAAATATTCTAACAAAAGATCCTAAAAGTAGAACTTCAAGAAAAAGATAATTTTGTGACAGAGAGAAGAAAACAATATTTCATACAGAAAACAAAACAAAAAAAATGATGATATATTAATAGGTCTGAATAAAGAAAAGTTGGGAGTTGCTTCATTTCTCTGTGTGCTGATTTTGGCTAGAATAGAGTTAATTTTCTTCACAGTAGCTAGTAAGGAGCTACGTTTTGGATTTGTGCTGAAAACAGTGTTGATAATTTAGAGATGTTTAGTTATTGCTGAGCAGTGCTTACACAGAGTCAAGGCCTTTTCTGCTTCTCACACCACCTGACCAGCGAGTAGGCTGGGGGTGCACAAGAAGTTGGGAGGGGACACAGACAGGAGAGCTGGCCCCAAATGACCAAAGGGATATTCCATACCATATGACATGGTGTTCAGCATATATAGCTTGGGGAAGAATCACAGAATCACAGAATTGTCTAGGTTGGAAAAGACCTTGAAGATCATCCAGTCAAACCATCAAGAAGGAGGAAAGGGGGATATTTGGAGTTATAGCATTTTGTCTTCCCAAGGAACCATTACGTGTGATGGAGCCCTGCTTTCCTGGAGATGGCTGAACACCTGCTTGCCAATGGGAAGTGGTGAATGAATTCCCTGTTTTGCTTTGCTTGTGTGCATGGCTTTTGCTTTACCTATTAAACTGTCTTTATCTCAACCCATGAGTTTTCTCACTTTTACTCCTGTGATTATCTCCCCCATCCCATGGGTGGGAAGTGAGCAAGCAGCTGTATGGGGCTTAGTTGCTGGCTGGGGTTAAACCATGACATTGTGGCAAACAAAAGAAATAAAAACTGTAAAGCCTAGAGTATACTGAAGAACTAGAGCATGTCAAAAAACTTGTAAGTCAAACTTGTCTGAATAATATAGTTTCCAAAAAGGCTGCCTCTATTACTCTTTCATTTCAGTTTTTCCACAGTCTAGCAATAACCATCATTCAAGTGCCAAATATAATGTGTCTACTCAAATTATAATGTAGGAATTATGCACAATAGGGATTCACAGCCCATTCTATTATGATGTTATACTGCTACTATGAACATAAAAGACATTAAACTCAGTTGTAGAGAGAATATATCCACCCAAAATTCCTTAGAGGAATTTTCACAATGAGAAAGTCATCATTCTGGGAAGAAACTCTTTGAACTGAGGAGAAGATAATTGCCTGTCCAAGTTTTCCTGGAAGCAAGCAGTATTACTAAAATATTGGGAAAGATGCAATCTTCCATGCTGTTATATTAGGAAGCATTAAAACTTTGAACACCTTAATGCTCTTTAATGTATGTCCATTCTATCAACTATCAGCTCTCAGGTAATTTCCACAAAATCCCTACAGCTTGAATTACTAAACCCAACAAATTCAGAATAAGTATACAAAAATGATACTTAATCCCATCATACATCAGAACTCCCCTATAGAAATAATGGGCTACCCCTGATCTATGCCAAAAGACAGGAAAGAAAAAAAGAAGAAGATTGTTTTTATTCCTTGTCATTTACTATAAATACCATATTCAGTTCTACTCAATTCTTCTTCAAACAGTGTCAATAAAATTACTATCTCTACAGAAAAGTAAATACTAAATATTTGACTTTATTTTGGTGGCAGTAAAGGAATCATTGCTAAGGGCATCACGGCATACATAACAGTAGTGACAGAGCACATGTGGATACAGGTGTCCTGGTTTAGCCAGGATAGGTTAAGTTCCCCCAGCAGTGGGGAGGGGGAGCTCTATCCGGGTTATTCAGATCCCATGTGGTCGTCACATCCTGGCGCCGAAGCGAGATGGGTCAGTTAACATGTCTGTTATGCCATCGCACTTCTCACTGCTGTATTGGTAGATATTTTGCTCTGTTAATTGTTATTACTGTTATCCTTATTGTTGTTGTTTGTTGTTTTGCTGCTGCACTGTTGTATTAAACCTTTCCTTATCTCAGCCTTCTCTAGCCCCATGTTGGGCGCCAAAGTTGTGGTGGTTTAGTTCCTGCCGCCGTCTGAGACCACGCGGCCACTGCCCCTCCCCCACAGACGGACTGAAATGCAAAGCCCCAGGGCTGAGATAAGGAAAGGTTTAATACAACAAACAACAACAATAACAATAAGGATAACAGTAATAACAATGAACAGAGCAAAATATCTACCAATACAGCAGTGAGAAGCGCAATGGCATAACACACGTGTTAACCGACCCGTCTCGCTTCGGCGCCAGGATGTGACGACCACATGGTATCTGAATAACCTGGCTAGAGCTCCCCCCCCACTGCTGGGGGAACTTAACCCTATCCTGGCTAAACCAGGACAACAGGTCAGCAATGCTTGGACATTTCTTCAAAAACAACAATTGGGACTTATCTGATTGCCAGTCTGATAGTGTTAGAGTCCTGAATGTTGTAGAGAAAACACTTTGTTTTCCAAAAGTATGAATATTTTTGTTTATTTTCTTCTGCACTTTTTTAAAATGGGAATAATTAAAATTTCAAAAAGAATAACACAGAAAAATTCTGTTTATTTACTTAGTCTGGAACACAAATGTTTTCCCCTTTATTTAGGTCTTAAACTGAAAATCTCATCATGATCATCACTAGGCCTTACAAACTGTAGACTTCATTTCTTATTTAATGGGAGCAAGTAATAATTTTTACATTTGTAAAAGGTGATTTGTAACTGCTGCATTAGTGTTTACAGGCTAAATCCACAAGGAGAGAGTAAATTTTTATTTTATAGTTCCCTTTTTAAAACTTGGAGATTTGATGTTTTTATGAATATTTGCAACCATTTGGGTTATAAATGTCAACATTAAATTTTATAGCTATTAATAAAAAAGCAAAAAGAAAACACATTATCCCAGTGGATGACATAAAAATATATTCCTACATAGTGACAGACTATTCCCATTTAATGGCACTAACTGTTAAAGAACATATACATTCTCACATGAGAACATAAAAATGTTGTTCTGTAGCTACACATAATGATATGGATGTATAATATATTGTATTATATATGTTATTCTTATGGTATACATGCATATAGAAGTATATGTACATTATGTGTAAATAATGTATACTAAGCTCCTGTGTATACACACATTTAATGATATATATGGCATATATGTGCAGCATAATTCTTATTATGTCTCTGGTAACTTCATCATGTTTAAAAAAATATTCTAAATATGTGATTTTCTGAAACTGTTCTTAGTAGACTATATAACTATTAAAATGCAGGCAGCATCGATATTCCCTTAAAATGCATCATTGGAATTAAACAATGATTTTGATTATCTGTGCTTCCTCAGTGCTAGAGAAAATTCCTAATAGGGGTTGTTCATGTTCACTGGAAATGGTTCACATTAAAGGTTCTTTTCTTTCTAGATGGAATGTCCCCTAAGAAATTGACATCATCAAGGTAAAGAGCATAGCACAACAGTGAGAGTATTCTCAGAGGGATCAGCCTAATTATTTGTAATTACTGGAACAGGCAGCTATTTCTACACAGAAAGCACAGGTACCCAAAGAAATTCTTGGTTTTTACATAGTTCTTGAATTAAATATATAGTTTCCATCATGGAAAGTATTTTTAAAAATTATATTTAGATAGGAAACATGTATCATATTTCCTGAAACAGCTATTTAATGAAGCAAAATGAGTAATAAGACTCTGTTACAATGATGCCAGAGATTATAGGCAAAGCATCTGCCGCTGTAATTTCCAAAGTTGTAACTGGCTGGGATAACCTTCAAATCTTCACATCCATTTTGTTGTTTTCTAGTCTTTCTATTAGAAGCACTGCATGTGGCATGTAGGCTATAGACTTTGCCACCTTTTATAATAGTTCTTTGGGGAAATGAGAATAAATGCTCCTAATGGAAATTTAAATGCTGTGTGTATCTTTTCTGTACTGTTATACGTATTTCTGAAAGAAGTAAAATTCATTTAATGTTGGAATCCTGAATTTTTAACAAGGAATTGATACTCATTGTGCTACTATGTGTAAACAGGTTAAGAATATATGCCTGCACTGGATACTTAATATATTGTAATGAGTCAAATATATGGCAACAAAATAATAGATGATCAGTACTGCAGAACATTTTTAAACTGTATCCATGATAGGTTGTTTTTTTTTTTTCATATTCCTTAGCATTCTTTTATTTTCCATTCCTCATCTATTTTACAAGACAGTGAGAATTTGTCTTTGTATCTTCCTTGTGTTTTTTGGGTCAACTTCTGATTTCCATCTATGCTCATGAAATTGGTTGTACAAACATCAAACAAAGGAAGATAATTATTATGGTCATTGCATAATGTTGCAAGTAGAATGAAGTTCTTATACCTCCATAGAAGGTGTGGGAAAACACTGCCTTTAGATATATATTTTTCTATGAGCCATGTTAGAAAAAAAAAAAAAATGGAAAAAAATAATTTTCAACAAAGACATAGATTTAAGTTAATAGTGATTTTTAAATCACAAGTTTTCACCTCACTCATTTACTTAGGTGCTACAAGTATAATGTTCTTTGGATGGCCTATTTGTGCTCAAGACTAGAAAGTGTTCATGCGCTCCATCAGAAAGTATCCTCAGTGGAAGACATTCTTATGTGCACACCATGACAGATCTACAAGAGATTTTTCTGCAGCACTTGATGTGCCTAACTTGAGAAGTTGTACAGCTTAAATGAAACCCTTTAATTTTGTGGGTGTGTTGGGAAAGAGGGCATTCATTAACAGCTGAATACATGTTTTAAGAATATTATTAGGATATATGCTTTAACATTTATCTAAATTTAGGGATAAAAGAACATGCGTTCTTCAAATATTACAAGAAAATAGAAACACAGCAACACTTCCTTAGGATTATATTTAATATTAAAACTTTTCCCTAATCACACCTCAACACACATGGCTGGTAGAGCTGAACACTCTCACAAGATTAGTGTTTTTCATTTCTTTTGTCTAAGAACTGCTGCTTCTTTTGTTTCTTTCTTTTGCCTTTTGTCTATGTGTGTAATAAAAATGCACACATCTTTATGTACCTACAGTGTATATGTGAGTATGTAACTTTTCTGCATTATAAATAGTTGATCGTATTTGTAACATTTGTCTGTTTTGTAAGCCTGACCCCTATGATGGCTGATAGGACTTTTCAAATTACTTCACGTGCTGCCTACCAAAGTTTCAACTCAAAGCCACAACATTGCTGTAAAGGAAAGTTAAGAAAAAACACATCAAAAAAGTTACACTGGGCTTCATTGCAATAATCTTTGAAAAAATTTCCTAATCTAAACTGATCCAAAAGACTTGGACACTCCTTTACCAAATACTTAATTTTACCATTTTACTGGGTATCAAACATTAATGAAAAGAAAATAATTATTAATGCCCTCAGTTTATTCATTGCCTAATTAAACATTTTAGTGTTACGTGCAATGGCAACATTAATTTGAATATGTATTTTTCAAAGGGGCTTAATATTGTCAAGATGTTTGACATAATACTAATTTGATTCAGGCCTAGTCAGCATGGGTTTATGAAAGGCAGGTCCTGCCTGACAAACATGATCTCCTTCTATGACAAGATGACCCGACTATTGGATGAGGGAAAAGCTGTGGATATTGCCTACCTGGATTTTCAAAAAGCATTCAACGCAGTTCCCCATAGGATTCTCATAGAAAAAATGGCTGCTCATGGCCTGGATGAGCGAACGGCCTGCTGGGTCAAGCACTGGCTGGATGGACGGTCCCAGAGAGTGGTGGTCAATGGAGTTAAATCCAGCTGGCAGCCGGTCACAAGTGGTGTTCCTCAGGGCTCAGTGTTGGGACCATTTCTGTTCAACATCTTTATTGATGATCTTGATAAGGACGTAGAGTGCATTATCAGTAAATTCGCAGATGACACCAAGCTAAGCGGGAGTGTCAATCTGCATGAAGATAAGGAGGCTCTACAGAGAGACTTGGATAGATTGGATCAGTGGGCCAATGTTAACAGGATGAGCTTCAACAAGGCCAAGTGCCAGGTCCTGCACTTGGGCCACAACAACCCCATGCATCACTACAGGCTTGGGGAGGTGTGTGGAAGAAAAGGATCTGGGGGTTCTAACTGACAAGCAGCTGAACATGAGCCGGCAGTGTGCCCAGGTGGCCAAGAAAGCCAATGGCATCCTGGCTTGTATTAGAAATAGTGTGAGTAGCCAAAGTAGGGAGGTGATAGTCCCCCTGTACTCTGCATTGGTGAGGCCACACCTTGAGTATTGTGTCATTTTGGGCACCTCAATACGTGAGGGATATCGAGGTACTGGAGCGAGTGCAGAGGAGGGCAACAAAGCTGGTGAAGGGCCTGGAGAATAAATCTTATGAGGAGAGATTGAAGGAGCTGGGACTGTTCAGTTTGAGGAGGAGAAGGCTAAGGGGAGACCTCATCACTCTCTACAGCTACCTGAAAGGACATTGTAGAGAGGTTGGTGCTGGTCTCTTCTCACAGGTAATTAGTGACAGAACAAGAGGGAATGGCTTTAACAATGGCCAACAAGGGAGGTTCAGATTGGACATGAGGAAAAAAATTTCACAGAAAGAGTGGTCAGACAGTGGAATAGGCTGCCCAGGGAGGTGGTGGAGTCACCATCCCTGGATGTGTTTAAGGGTCATTTGGATGTGGTTTTGGGGGATATGGTGTAGGGGAGAACTTTGTAGAGTAGGGCTGATGGTTGGACTTGATGATCCTAAGGGTTTTTCCAACATGAATGATTCTGTGATTCAGTTCAACAGAAACCTCATTGTTCTTTTAATGTGACTTTTTCTTCATGTTTTTATATTCTGCTGTCATAATACTGAAATCCTGATACATGACAGGAACCCCTAGATATTAGGGCATTGCAAAGTGCTAATCATGAAACTATTCAAGATGGTGCTACACAAGTAGTGGAAGTGTGAGACTTCAGTACTGATATTTTTCATCTTTATGATGGCTGATTAGTGGCATATGTATCCAAAAGCACAATACATTGAATGAAATTTAAGATTTTGCAGCTGTGACATACTTAACATAACATACATAGATGCTGCTTGAATGGAATAACATACAGAGTACATGATTAAAATGCTATTGGTTACATGGATGGAAGAGAATAGACGTAACTCTCTACTCTATGGGTTTCTAAGAAATTATGTCCCTACTGTCCTCTGGTTTGAAAGTTTCATAAATAACAAAATTTGTTCTCTTACACTTCTTGTTGATAAAGAAGCAGCAAAGGGTAAAACTTCAGATGGATGTTGGCTCCATTACTCCTTCTATTATTCCTTGGAGGTACAATTTAGTATGCTAGAATTGAGCATTACTATAAATTTTTAGTGAATACAAATAATAGCAGTCCACATAGCATCTCTTAAATTATAGTATGTCCTACTGTTCTTTCACAGACCATCAGCCCCAGATACAATGCAAACTCCATCTGTCGTAGGCTCTTTGCTGCTGTTCTAGCCTAGCAATTGGAATCAGGAAATTTTCAATGACAAGTCCTCCACTGGAGGCTTCTCCAGATTATCCATCTGACAACATATTTTGTTGACCTCCAGGACGTGCTTCGAAATGTGTTTATACAGTCATTTTTCAGGATGTTTTACTACAATGGAGTTTTGTACTGATATAATTTGTTGACAAACTTTTGTCTATACTATATTAGGTTTGTTTCTACTAAACATTTTCTATTTTAGTGCTTCCTACGGCTGGAGAGCAAGATATGAAACCTTTTTTTTTTTTTAAAAAAAAAGCAGTCAACCACTATTCACAGAACAGAATGAAAATTAAGTTACAATGTTTACAAGTAGGCTTGATATTGGAATTTTGCACCAGTTATATTGTATCATTTCAGTTACCCTTGTTTTACTTATAAGTTAATGATAAACAAAATAAATATTGTTTCTCAAGTTAATAAAGACAGTTCACCAAAATGCAAATCCACAGACTAGTCCTAATGAAATATTTAAGAACCATATGCAACTCTATATCTCCCAACTTTATAGTAAGTAAAAGAAATAAATGATCTCATGATGTGCTCACAAGATAAATTAGTATTCCTCTTAGCCCATATGAAGAAACTCAAATATTAAAGGCTAAATTACCTCGGTCATTAATTGCAGTATTGACTGCTCATTAGCTTATTTCTCTCAAGAATTTAGTCCGAGTACTTTCTACTCCACTCAGGAAAACAGATACTGTAACTTAGCATCACACAAGACAACATGAGCTCCAAAAAGTTGCTTACCAATTATATTCTATCATTTTGGATCTGGTTGTTTATTTCCTTATTCTTTATAGCTTTTTGTATTTGCTTGCATTTTGTCTTCGTATTTCACCAAGTAAAATGTAATAAAAATTATTGGTAGTTATAGGGCAAAATCTTCATTGTATTCTTCAAGCAATTGTTATTTACTAATAGTTAGTATGACTGCCCATTGACAGGAATGAAGTGGAAACATACATTTAATGATCCAGGTGTACCCTAGTATGTAACTTTTTTGACCTCTTCATAAGAGGAACCACTCACTCTGTTTAAATCAGAAGATGCGATTTTTTGCCAAGGACTTTTTATGGCAAAATATGCATTAACATACTGGCTGGACGATCAGGAGAATATATTATAGACCTCTCTTATCAATGTCTGCTACTCAAGCACGAAGCTGTGTGTTATAAAGTGAGATTAACGTTAGAATTTCTGAATAGCACATATACCAGTATAGAGGTATACAAAACTGATAGGTCACTAATAATAAACAGATAAAAAGAATGATCTTGACCATCCTGAAAACAAGTAGCTTGCCCTGAAAAAACAACTTCCAGATTTCTAAAACTAGTGCAAATCACACTTCTGTTGTCTCACCCATCTCATGTTGTGAACTCAGTCATTGACTGAAGTGTAATGTGGATTAGGAGGTCGTGACCAGTGTGCTATGGAAGAAGAACAAAAGCCTACCAAAGTAAAAGCAGTGTACTAACAAAAGTAAAAAAAAATAACTAAGCATGGATACATCTACCAGTTTAAACCACAGGAGGCACAGGCAGTGAGCTTGGTCATGCATTGTATTTTAAGTCTTTTGATGGCCCTTTTTGAGAATGTTTCAACAAGTTCTGACTCCAAAATAAATCTGCTTTAGAAAGTGCTAAGTCTTAAGCACCATGGGAAGAAAACAACTAACAATACTTGGTCAAAGTGCAAGGGACTGTGCAGGGGATGATTCTCTTAGCAGTATGCACATCAAGCTTGTTGAACACTGCTAAAAGAAAAAAAAGTTTTTTAGAAAAATATTTGCTGATAAATTGATAGAATAATGCATTTTTTAATTGTACAACTGTGTAATAGAATAACATTTTGTTTGGGGAGATAAATCCCTTTTCTTCATAGAGGAACACACCCTTTTAAGAAAGTATACTGTCTCCTACAAATATATTACATTTTCTTTGATATGTATTATATGCTTGTGGATGGCATTAATAACTATTCATTACACTATATTGCACCATTCAAGGACAGAGGTTTTCAATATTTGAATTTTTCTCCTTTGATTTTTTATTTTGTCATTCATCATTAGACTTCTACTAAAAGATTCTTGATATTGTAACTAATATATCTTTCTATTGTACTATAAAACTGGCAAAAGTGTATATAAAAAATACAGTGACAAAATATGACAAAATTAAAGAAGGTGCAAATTGAGTCTATAATGATGTTATACATTTTACTTATCTACGGATTTCATCTAGTGGGGTTTAGATTCCATGACTCATAAGTTCTCTAAGTTTGATAACAAGAAATAAAAAATGAGAACAACATGTTTTTGTCCCAGAAAATTTGGATTTGTGCATTTATCTGTTTCATATTTTGTATTTATTTATCCAGTTCCATAGGTTATGTATTGAATTTATGTAATTTTTGCACTTTTCCTGAAGGACCAGAAGTATATGGTGAAGTTTTGTGTGTGTGTGTATAATCACTAGTGTGTATACAGAGAGAGAAAGAGATTGCCTGTATCTTCAGCTACTATAGCACATAGATAGAGATTGACTTAATCTTCAGTTTCTTGACAGCTTTAACATATAGTTTTTTGTCATACAATCAAGTCTTCAGTGCCTTTCACTCCTTATCAGGCAGGTCAGTGCTACAGAGTGATACAACTACCAAAAGATCAGCTGGATGCCAAGGCTTTCAGAGTGAAGCTCAGAAATTAAGTGCTCTGTCTGGAAAAATGGCCTGTGAAAGCATTCAAGAAACTGATGGACTAGAATTTCTTTGAAAAAAATATTGCTAAACACAAAGCATTTGTATTTTGGTACCTGAATGTCTATAAGCAATAAAACACCCTTTCTGATACAGTTAGTTTCAACTCTGTATAAATACTCAATAAACTATAAAAATGCAATGATATTCCTATGATTCATAAGAAATGCTTTCAGTTTTCACAAACTACTTCTAATTTTCAAAAATCTGTTTGAGAAGGTACTGTAAGGTGTATGTAATTTTAGATTTTCGTGCTTATATATAATCTCTACTGGCAAGGTCCATGTTTCTAACATATTGTTTCTATTTCTGATGATGTGTAATTTATGAAAAATACATAACCAACTTTTGACACTTCACTGTATTTAAAAAAGCTCTTGGGTGTAGAACAGCAAATATACTGTAACATGTATTTTCTCTTATATTTTACATTGATTTTTTTTTAAATCTCAATATTGCTCAAGTTCTCATTTCTTCTAGGTTACCTTTTTTTTAAATATATTCATGATTTTTTTTTTAAACATATAAGATCCTGAAAGAACTGAAAGTGATTAGAGAAGTAGAGAGAGAAAGTAAAAATGATTTAGTGCAATATTTAGTGCAATATTAATGTACTATATTGATCTTTAAGAGTCAATTGCTCTTTGTAACTAGCAGAAATGTTAAGGTGTATAACTAATGAATATTCACAACAAACTTTGTGATCCTCACATGTACAAGACTGCATCCGTGTAAAATGTCCCAACAAATTTTCACTTGAATAGAAAATATCTACCCTCAAGCCATAATCTTCTAACAGTCCATGGGTGTTCTTGAGGGCATCACCTAATGCAGGTCCTCATATATTAGATAGCTCAGAATGTGGTTTAACATAGAGATAGCAATTACTACACATTGCTAAAGACTGATGATACAATTGAACTACAGTACATCACATTATCAGAGTGAGCAAATGTTAATCTTAGAATGGCCCCAGTCATGCTATTCATAAGATACAACTTTTAAAATCCCTCCTGCCTAGCTAATCCAGTAAGACTCCTATTGCTTTGCAATTAAATAGCGTATACTTTGCAATAATTTCCTCGCTAGTATGATGAGTGTTCAAAGAATAGAGATACTGCAAAAACAAATAGCTATATTAATATTTCTTAACATTTTTGTTGTCACAAGTAAGCGTATTTAAAAAAAATAAAACATAACAGCATGTCAGTACAGTACAGGCTTGTTAACTAGATAATCTACTTACAGTTTTAGAGGGCTTTTCTCTTTTGATTTCTTTTTTCAGTTTATCTACCACTTTGAAGGTCCTAGTGAATTTCATGCAGAAATAGAAAATATATAATTTAACTAGTGTGGTAGAACACTGATACTCTACACACTATATTTTTCATAAAATCATAGTCTGTATAGTGAATCTTGTATATTGTTAATGTATTGTATTTGTAAAACACATACATGATGTCTTTCAGTAAACACATTTACTAATACATGATGAGACATAGTGACATATTATGAGATAATATAAATGAACAAAGCATAGCAAATGCTAGGGCTTGAGTAATTTGTCCAAGTTTGGAACTCTTGCTATTTTAATGAAAGCAGAAACAGTATTATGGAGCAAGATGCTCTAAATTGAAAAAATCAAGATGGAATGTGAACATCCATTTTCACCAATGTAAAAAGTTAAAAACAAGTAATATTGAGATTCAATGTTATGTCTTTTTTTGATAATATATTTTTTAAGAGTCTGCAAGTTAGGTGACTAGTCAGCAAGCTTTAGAGAAGACACAAAATTTAGCTACTTAGGACCAGTTACAGCTGTGATAAACTTGAAATATTTAAGGCAGAAGTTAAATGGCTAAAAGGATGACTAATTGTGGTAGTTTAGTCCCTGCCGGGGTCTGAGACCACGCGGCCTCTGCCCCTCCCCCACAAAGGGAGTGAACTACAAAGCCCCAGGGCTGAGATAAGGAGAGGTTTAATACAACAGTGCAACAGCAACACAACAAACAACAACAATAACAGTAACAGTAACAGTAACAACAATGAACAAAGCAAGTTATGTACCAATACAGCAGTGAGAGCAGAGGAATCGCATAACACACACGATAACCGACTGTCCCGTGCTGCCGCGCTTTGGTGCCAGGATGTGACGTCAGCATGGTATATGAATAACCCAGCTAGAGCTTCCCCCCACTGCTGGGGAAACTTAACCTTATCCTAGCTGAACCAGGACACCAATGAATTTTAGTATCAATAAAAATGAATAAAAGCAGATGGGATGGGAATTGAAATTACTCATATAGCCTACAAGAATGTCAATTAATAGCACTAACCATGGAAATAACCTTGGAATTAATGTTGACAGCACACAAGAAACCACTGTTCTGTTTTCCAATATGGTAAAATAGGGGATGGAGAAGTGAATCATGCAAAAATTATGATAAGCTTCTTTAAATGTGATTAAAAGTTTTAAAACCATGGAAGCATAGAATACCAGGTTGGAAGAGACCTCAAGGACCATGTGGTCCAACCTTTCTTGACAAAAATATAGTCTAGACAAAATGGCCCAGCACCCTGTCCAGCTGAATCTTAAAAGCATCCAATGTTGGGGTATCCATCACTTCCCTAGGGAGATTATTACAGTGGCTGATTGTTCTAATTGCAGAAAATGTTCCTGTATCCAATCGGAATCTCCCCAGGAGTAATTTGTACCTATTGCCCCTTGTCTTTTCCATGTGAGTCCTTGTAAAGAGAGAATCTTGTTTGTAGCCACCCTTTAAATACTGGAACATGGTGACAAGGTATCCCCTAAGTCTTCTCTTCTCAAGGCTGAACAAACCCAATTCTCTCAGCCTTTCCTCATATGGCAGGCTTCCCAGTCCCTTGATCATCTTTGTGATCCTTCTCTGGACCCTCTCCAGCCTGTCCACATCTTTTTTACATAGAGGGGACCAAAACTGAACACAGTATTTCAAGTGTGGCCTGACAAGCACTGAGTAGAGTGCAATAATGACTTCTTTATCTCTGCTGGTGATGCCCTTGTTGATGCAACCCAGTATGCTGTTGGCTTTCTTTGCCTCTGCAGTACACTGGTCACTCATGTTGAGCTTGTTGGCCACCATGACCCCCAGGTCCCTTTCCACAGAGCTGCTCCCCAGACAGGTAGATCCCAGTCTGTGCTGCACTCCTGGATTATGTTTTCCCAGATGCAAGACCTTACACTTGTCCTTGCTGAACTTCATAAGGTTCTTGTTAGCCCACTCCTCCAGCCTATCCAGGTCTTCCTGCAGGGTGGTTCTCCCTTCTGGAGCATCCACTTCCCCACTCAGTTTAGTATTGTCAGCAAACTTCATCAGGATACACTGTTTATTATATATTAGACAATTCAGAATTAAATTATTTTTAAAAAATATAATGACATGACCAAAGAGTGAAGGAATCTTTCCAAACTAACACTGAAAGATTGGTTTTTATCCTTAAAATATGTCTTAGAACAGTAAGACAGAAATAACATATATATTATAAATTACCTGTATGGACAAGATATGTCAGAGCATTTTTTCTACTTGTTTCAGAGCTGAACAACAAACCAAGGAGTAGAATTAAAATCTGAAGGGTTAAACAGCTAAAAGATGTTATCTCATACAGTGTTTAACTAAGTATAAAATTCATTGCCACAGGAAGTCAACACAAAAAAAGTAAACTTTAAAACAGGGCTGAATATTAAGGGTTACATAAAAAGGTTTTGAGCTTGGTTCATACTTATATTTTAATATGGTTTAACTTAAAATTTTCCTCTGTGTAGTTTAAGAAATAATTTGGATATTCCTTACTCTAACAAAGATCAACAAAGAGAGTTAAATGAACCTGAGATTATTTGAGAATAATTTTAAACTCAAGAGATCATAATTTTCTTCTGGCCAGCTTCACTGCAAATTTATATGTAATTAATAATTAAAAAGTGGAAGGTTTATTAAATTTAATACATCAGAGATTAAAATATTATATTCCAACTAGAAATCATAAGGAGACTTAATATGGGATTCAGATTCTCCCAATATCTTTTCACTGTAGCATTCTGCATTTTTCTAAAACATTTACTATTGGCCTTTGTTGTAGATAGAATAGTGACCATGTGGTTTCTATGTCTGGCTCAGTACTGTAATTACTAAAGTAAATGAACAAAACATACTCTCAAACTCAGAGTATTCTGGCTACTTTTATCTTCTGTTTCTTCACTTTACATTGGAATGCTAGAAGACATGCAAAAGCTGCAGACTGCTCTTCTGGTACCACAGATCTTATGGATGAAACACGTTATCAAAAAAGCAGCTTTCAGCCCCTTACAAGGCAAGAAAATGATTTAGAGTTCTTTCCCCTGTGAAGCACTTAAATTATGTTTTCTTTTAATTATAGTTTTGAGTTTTGACTGGGTCCCAACTTTCAATGTAAAAAAGCCATTGGCTTTATCAGGCACAGCACTGAGGATGAGATGTCAGTGACTCATGTAGAACTCTTCCCACCTTTCCACTGGTAGTCTAGGAGAATATTTGCTCAGTAATCACTTGGTTCCTTCATATGAACTGAGCATACCAGATACAGAAAATGGGAAACTGATGTTTAGATTTCGATTCTTTTACCTTACCATAGGAACCTAAAGTTATATAAGACTAACTTGCAGTGATTTACCCTATGTTCTTTTTATAAACAGTGGAGGAAAGGAAAATCAAGGTGACAAGCCCTTTTTTTGGTTTTGTATTTTTGATACCTACCTTCAAATGAGATAAACAACTTTTACTTTCTTCCAGATATTGCAAGATCTTACATGACTTTAACTTAACATCTAGTTCAAATTAGATGTCTAATTTTTCTGTTTGTGATCTAAAGAGTGCTTTCTTGGTTTCTTTCCCAGTATGGTGAATTAAAAATGCCAAACTAAGAGCTTAATGTAGGTTTAGAATTTTACATGTGCTTAAAAAAATATACAGGCAGAAGTAGTAACTTTAAAGACAACAATCCACTAAACCATTTCAGACAGGTAGAAAGTGCTGACCAATGACTGAAAGATCTTTGTCTTTAAATTAGTTGAGAAAAATCACAAAGGTGTAAATATTTTTTTCTAGTGACTACAGAAATATTCTCTGGAAAACAGTAATCTTATCAATGCTTTCACATTACAATTTCACTTTGCAATTAACTAGAAGTAATAATTGAAGTATTAATAATCTCAGAGATATACATCTTTACATCAGAAAGTGTGCTAAAATTATCAATAATTTAAGATAATCAGAGCTATATAGGCTCTTAACTGTAATGAAAATCCAGGACTTGCCATCATTAATGTAACTCTTCAAAAATATTTAATGACAAATTCACTTTTTTTTCTTCCTCCCCCAATTTGAGAATAGGGAATTTATGCATTCGTACTGCAACCAATCTACTATCAATTCTCTATTAATGAGTTTAGGAGTCCTCTTCTCAGTAAGGTAGAGGAGATACCTAATAGCCTGATTCTGGTCAACTTTCTAGTGCATGGAAGATCTAAGGCAGCAAACGGAGATATATGTCTTCTCCAGCTGATGATGTCAGAGCTTGTTAATGACCTCACAGCATATTCTCTTAGCAAAACACCAGAAGTGTTACATCTGGCACTTCAAAGAGCACTTGGTGTTGTCAACAATCTAGTTAGCTGAAGCAGTTAAGCTAGTTACCTCTAGAAGGCCTGACTTTAATCCTGTAAAGTGAAAATTATAAACTAGTGATATCAAAGACTGTAATTGCAAGTGCTGATCTTGAAACATCTCATAAAATGTTTCCAGCACATAATTTTTGCTAAGTAAATTTGATGAATCCAAGCTGTCTTTTACTTTCTGAATATCTTCTACATCCATCTCTGTTGTGTCTTTTTTGTTTAGTTTTCTCTTTTTTCCTCTTCTTCCTATTATTTCTATTCTACTGGCTTACTTCCTGATTTAAGTATATATGCATATAAAAAAGAGAATGTATGTGTACTCTTTCTTTTTCCAATGCACCTGTTTTGCCTGCCTCCTCCTTATTTTTCCTCATTCTGTTAAAGAAAGAGCACACAAGGTACCACCTGAGTTTTTTTTGATTACTACAGAAGCTGCAAATAGAATGCAGGCTGGTGGTCTGCTGACTGTGCTTGCAATTCTTCTCAAGTAAGCAGAACATCCACAGGAGATGCAACAGGTGTTGCATAGAACACAAATGGATAATAAAGAGTTACCTATGATTTAAGCTTCAGATACAGCAATCAGCTTGCAGTGTGTCTATGACTGAAGATGTATGTGAATTAGATCCACTTAGGATTACTGTTGCCAGTGTTGCATACTCTCTCCACAGATACTCAGGGTTATTTTATGTTAGCAACATACACTTTTCTATGTACTTTTATTTAAAAGGAATCCAGATTAAAGGCCATAATGAATATGAGAACAATTTTGTCTCTGTGCAAACCCTCTGCTACTTTAACAGAAGGTTCTGGTAATAGAAATACAATGTTGCAAACATCTTATATCATCAGTTTTAGGCAAGAAGTAGCTACCAGTTAAATCTATGCCAAACCACAGGCTAAACAGTATAATTTTCCAGGGACGTTTTTGAGTGATGCATGGGAAAAATAACTGTGTTATCTATTCCATTATAGCACAAAAACCAATTATAACATTCAATCATCCCTACAGTTCAACACAAATAAAGATGTAGCAGTAAGGCTCCACATCTGTACAGAAACCTGTAACTAGTTATTTAATCACAGCAGAGACTGCAGAATGAACTAATAGGTTGCCCTTGATATGTGCAGCAGAGATTAAGGGTTGAGGTGGAGGCTCATTACCACAGTATATGAGAAAGACAGTTACTCACCCTTCTTAAAGAATACTACCTTTCCAAAATGTTAGACCAAGAGATAAAATGTGTCACCTGCTATACCTCTTTATAAGATTTTTCCCTGTTCCACCCTGCTTTCTGTTCCTGCTGCACCAGGAAATGGAGGGATAAAGAGAGGAAAATGTCTGTAACCATCAGAGCTGCCATTCTCTTTAACACAACAGCAAGCTATGCTCTGAAGACAGGAAGAGCTTGCCCTGTATATTTTGGTGTAAGGATGAAGCACAAACCAAGACCAGGTAGGAATAAACTTCTTCAATTTAAAATGCATAAGAAAATGGATGTGGATTGCTAAGTGACACATATGTAGCTATCACTATTCCTTTAAAATAACTTTGTTTGAAAACTGGGAAGCAAATAATATTTTAAAAATATTGAAAAGCTAAACCCAAAGCACCTCTTCTAAATCTGAGTCTTCTCTATAATTTATGAAATAATATTTTTGTAACTCCCAGACACCTCATTATTAACATAGAAGTTATCCTCACAAATATTTTAGAGTAAAAGAATAATTGGATTCTCTTTTATTGAGTCTTACACAAATAAATATTAAACCATTGCTTATTTGTAACCCATATGATAGACATTTTGGGATAATTGAAAAACTAACCAAACTCTATGAATTAGAATATATCAGCTAGTTGTGATGTTTGCTTACAGAACAGGGCCAGGCATAAACGTTAGATTAATTTAAGGATACAAGGCACACAGCACAAGATTATTTCCCATGCTCCTCAATCAAGAATGAAGCAATGAGGGAAAAATACAAGTCACTGAAAAGGTTAACATCTAGATAGGTGGGTGTCCCATCAGTAAATCCTTTCTTGCTTAACAGAATGTGTGTTTTTCCCCTAGAGCAATTTAAATTTCATGAGTAATGTTCACTCCGGTAAGCTCTTCTCACAATACTTAAAATATTAATCCGTGTGTTTCATGGTTTATTCAGACAAAATTTGTCTGAGATGGGGTACTGAATGTAAGCAAGATTGATAAATCTAATCTGTTATATTCTCAGTATTTTTTAAAAATTAATTCACTCTTGGATCACAGCATCTATCAGACAGTTTTTAACATCTTATTGCCATGTCCTAGATATTGGAGGCTTAATATCAGCTAATTAGAGGCATAGCGCTAATAGCAGGCATATTATCTCTTATTTTATTTTTGTTTTACCTATGAGAATCTTGTTATATTTGGACCTCTGAGCCAACTATTTCAATGATACGATAAAGGCTGCCTTTTTGTAAACTCCTGATACCCACAGAGGAAGAGTATTTGATTTTGATGGTTTTAGCAGAATTAGAGTGCTTGGAAATTCCAAAATTTTACACTAGAAATCTGTATTTTCTACCATCTATAGAATAGAAGTTCTTATCTTGATCATTATCAAATAAGTAATATTTCTACACAGATAACATTCCTAAACTACATACCAGTTCCCTCAATTAAAATTCATAAGATCTTTTATTTGTTGCATCACTTTTGGAGAATAGAAGGGGAAGATACTTGGTTCATGTGCAAAATTGAATTTAACTTCTGCAAAAATGTCAAAATGTTAAAATCAATTGTAACTCAAATTATTGAATATATTTTAAAATATATTTCTAAGGAAAGCAATAAAATGTTAAAATTATTTTAAAATAATTACTGAAATTTCAGTTTAGGAAATTAGAAGAAAGTAATAAGCTAGAGAATACTTAGGGGGAAAGTGTTCATAAGGTCAGAGAGGCTGAATTTTTATTTTTTTGAAAGATTTGAAATTTCAACAGTGTTCCACAGTTAATTAAAAAAACATGCTTTTTGCTACCTGTTCAGAAAAACTCTAAAGAATTATTTTATTTAACTTCATATTTCCTGTAACTGAAAGATAATGATCGCAAATTGTCACTCACAATCTGAAATGAAATTTTATCATCATTTACATTTCATGGTATGAAAAAAAACCAAACCACAACCCCCCAAGAAAACCACAACACTAAATTAGAATATTGTGGTCCACTGATACTGTACATATGTTTATACATTTTTGTTTTAATAATTTCCAGATTATCCCTCAAAAACTCTACTGGAGAATCTTGATATCATTTCTACTAGAGACAATTATTTAAAAAGTTTAAATGAAAGAATTTTTCAATTACATTGAGGTTGCAAACTTGAAAACCAAAATTGTTGTAGAACCTAACTTTAACTAAGATATTTGTTACTTATTTTCAATGACAGTTTTGATAAGGAGTATGTTTCTGAAATATTTACTTTTAATTTTTTAGTAGGAGGACAATATTAAATTTTAATTTATGGCAAGTTAATGACACACTTTTCCATAACTCTTTCTCAACTTCTTTCTTCCATTGAACTTCCTTAAATGTGAGTTTATTTAGAAAGTATTCATAGTGAAAAGAGGAAATAAATACCACATTCAGAGTTCTGAAGGTTCTTGGGAGTTAGGCCACTGTTATTGAGGATTTATCACTTCAATCTTAATTACTTCAATCTGACTTGTCAGTAATACTGTTGGAAAATTCTTAATCTGAGTTATTTTTTTCTTTAATGTACACAGCTAAGGTAAGATATCACCAATACCTAAGTTAGCCATAGCTACCCAAATAACACTCAGATTGTAATAGTTTATTTTGGAACCGATGTTTAAAAAATTGTAAGTTGTAAAATTCAGCATAATTAAGTAATTGATTAATTTAAGGCTTTTGGTGCATCTGCTAGTGGTTCCTTAACTTCACAATAATATTCACAATAAATAAGGACAGACAAGAATCCTTCATGCTGAAGAAACAATATCAAACTTTATTATACTTGAAATAGACTGAGTGTGACGTAAAACCGTTACTCTGGAGGTACTTGGGACAATTTTGTGTCAATAATTTAGTGCTGCATTACCATCACTATGTATTTGCCTATCTTAAAGTTATCTTTATTCACCCCAAATCTGCAAATATTCTTATTTAAGATAAGGTTTACTGGGGATATGTTCCTCCTTGACTTTAGCTTTCTGAGAGTTATTTAATCCTGACTGGAGCAGGTAACAAATTTACTACACTTCACTGTGAAGTTGAAAGGATATCCAGGGAAGAGATCAATATTAAAGTCAACTAGATCAACCAAAAATTGCATAAATAAAAATACAAAATTTGGGACTCTGGTGCAAATCAGGAAATAAAAATTATTTTTATTCCTGGCAGACATGAATATTCCAGAGAGTGATAGCATCTCAGATATTTTAAGGTTGATCCTGTAGTACTTTTTCTCTCATTGTTTTCAATAGTTTTTGTAAATTATCAAAACTTTAAGGTAGGGTCTCTGCCTTTCTCTGTGTGTGTATTTAAAACCACTTAAACTATAAGGATAGTACTAAAACAAACAAGCAAACACTCCAAAACCAAACCAACAAAAAAAACCAAAAAAAGAAAGTGTCTGTAGGAGAATGTCAGACTGCATACATCAAATTAGGTTATCAAATTTCAACAGCATATAGACTATATTTGATGCAACAATGGGCTGCATTTTGATCAAGTAATATAGCTCTGGTAGAAATACACAGAGAATTGTTTCATCTCATTACTTCATCATATATGCTGGCCAGATTCACAGACAGTCAAAATCTTTTATGTTAGCCCCCACATGAGGATGTGATTAACCTATATACAGGTTTGAGTTGCAATTATGAATACATTATTACATTGAATAACATGTTGTCTTTCTTGACTTTATGTGTATGGACCCTCTATCTTTTGGCTCTCAGGGCACCATAGGGCTGGCTGTTCCCTGTGAGTCAGGAGCTGTGTGCTATGGGAGCTCCCCATGGGCATCTCCTAGGGGGCACCAGGGGCAGCCCAGCTCCAGGCATCTCTATTTTGAGAGAAATTATGTGTTTGCGAGAATGTTCATGTGTATGTGTGTGTGTGTGCACATGTTTATGTGTATAGATCAATCTATTTTTCTTCTATGCCCTTGCAAGCATCTTGTATGATTTTAAAATGTGGCATAGACTCACATATTGATCTTAATTATGTATAAAGCCAGGCAGCATCTTTAAGTGTAACAGCTGCATTCAAAAGAATCAAATCTTGTGCTATGCCACCTAGATGGAAATATTAACGTAATTAAAACTACAAGATTAAATAATGAGCCATGAAGGATGCTAATTCCTTGAAAAAATTATAAACATTAATTTCTACTGTTAGGTAGGAACTTAAAATATTTTTCTGATGCTCTCACAAATAGAATTATAATTCTATTCAAGTACTATAGATTGAATGAACAGCTCTTCAAAGAGAATGCTTACAGAGATAACATCCACAAAACATATCAAAATGGATTGACTGCTATTGAATACACATATTGTTTAGAAGGAAAAATTGGATCATTTTGTAATGTTATACTTTACAGATTATTGTAGTCCTCAGTTGTTTTGTGCATGATGATTGCATGCTGAATCACTAAATTGAGAGTATTTACAAATGCAATACAGAACAACTTCATGTTAACAGTTTCAAAAATTAGATGAGAGAAATAATTTTAGTCTTCCATCCTTTCTCATTTCTCCAACATATAATTTAAGTAATACATAAACAAATACTGTAGTCTTTTATCCACAGACTTTGGGAACCAGGAAGATTTTTTTGTTGTTGTTATTATGTAAATTAAAGAAGCAAGTATTTTTGTATCAGACTGTATGTAAGGTTTTCTTCCTCTGTATATTTGCACCGTGTAACTTTCTCCTTCTAGTAAAATAAGATTCAGAGAAAACAGTTCATAAATCGGTCTCTTCTCTTTATTTTCCTGAAGACTATTGTCTATTAAATAAAACTAAATAAAAACATTAACCATTAATTTACCATCAACACTTGCAAATTGATCAAGAAATACAAATGCTGTGACCTAACAGAAGTAGTTATTGTTGAGAAATATAAACTAGTCATAAAATTAAGCTCAAACCTTTCCTGATCAAGACTATCAATGTGTTGAGTAGAGCAGGTGCACTTTTTTCTGGTACAGCAAATTTCCATCACAAAATAAATTTTACAAAACAAAAAAATCTTATGGGAATGTGCTAGTGGTGGTAGATTTCTTTAAAGACAAATGCTAGAAGTACTTTGTTTAACGTGACTGAAATTTTATTTTAATTTTTCTGAATGTTATGTTTACATTTTATTGCATGGTAATTTATGGCACTCAAAGCAAAGTAAAATATACTCTAAAGCTGAATCATTTTTAGTCATTCCAGATGAGGAAGAAATGAGGATGGGATATACGTCGTGAACATGATGGCAGTATACTTAGCATGCCGAAGTTTCAAAGATGTTTGTCTTAGTTTTCTGAAGTCCCATCCAGATATCCATTACTCTCTGGCAGGAATTTGTGCATTCCTCAGCTTTAGAAATATGTAGGGAGCTCAAAAAGATATCTTTAACTGTCTCTTCACTGAGCTGCCTGTTAGAAATACCCTCTCCTTAGCTCGCAAGAAGCAATAATAATAAGGAGGCCATTAATAAGAGATACTTGTCATGATGCTATACACCTTCATGTTTCCATAGCTATATTCTCAGTGTTCACTTAAATTCTATTGAAGAGAAGTGAAATATAGTCAGGCAGACAATGTGTGCAAACCCAAACTGACCCTTTGACATCTTTGGAATAAGGAGGCAAGAACAGTGTTAACATTGTGTCTCCTGAGCCTCATTTATCATGCTGAAGGAGGAAAGAACATAAAGCCAAGGATTAGAGGTTTCTAACTTGGTTTTAGAGGAGAAGACCACCAGCACCAAACACAAGGGTGTAAATGAAGAACCAAGAACTGAAAGTATCCTTGGACGGCCCTGAACATCAAAGCAGGCAAAAGGTATCACTGAAAGAATGGGTCTGCAGTCCAGGCACTGTGAGTAAGTCAGCTGAGGAACAGCCTATGCATTATTCCATATAATGAGAAGTTGAGTGTTTACTGCCTGTACATCTGGGATCACATGCTGAAAGAATCAGTGGATTAGTTAGTTGAAAGCCATCCAACATAATGTCTGAATCACTAATGCTCACATATTTTCTGTCCTCCTAATGAGTACCTCTTCAGGAAACAGCGATAGCATTATGTTAAGTAGAGCACAGCTAAGGAGAATGGAAATAATAGAATAATGTTCAGAACCTTTCTATAAAGAAATAAATTTTTGCCAGGTGGAGATTGCCTTTGTGTAGCAAAAATCTCAGTTCTTCCTGTACTGCAACTGAGAAATAAGGACCTGTGTATAGCCACCCTTCAGCAGCTATTTGCCACAATGTTGAAAGTAGCCCTTAAGATTTAATTTTGTGAAGATTTCAGATGTATTTTCCATTTTTTCCTAATATTTTCCATGTATTTTAATTATTTTCAAATTATTTGTTATATGTTTGTAAAATAAGTTATTATATGTTTGAGCCACAGATATTTCAAATAGAAATGGAAAAATACTGGTTTGTTTGATATTGGATCTCCATTTATGAGGCAGGGGATGGAACTTTTTCCCTTCTTTAGTGGCCTTTGTGAATGGACTGAGAAACTTACATAAGAACAGAAGTTATCATCTCTACAGGTAGACACTCAGAACTTGAAATTTAAATTCTGAATGAAATGGATACAAATTATGTTCATTTTGCTGTGATTTTTCTGATGATTATGTGCATACAGCTCAAAATTGCTGAATCACAGGCTTTTTTTTTTTTTAAGTGTACTAATTTCTCCACTTTATTCCAATAACCCATAATCCCTTCTTGAGTATCTCTCTAATTAAATATGAGCAGCTTTTTCAAATGAAAGACTTCTGGAAGAATCTTCAAATAAGCTTTTTTCCCCTTCCTTTTGTTAAATTGTACGTAGATGTGTCATCATCAAAAAGCACAGCTCTCTTTCAGTAGATTACTTTAACCTGTTCTCATGTCTGGCCAAATGCAAGATTTACCCCTTTGCTCACACAATTGAGAGATTATTTATTTTTCCCCTAGCAGAACCTGAAAACAACCTACCTTAACAGCATTGTTTCTTTCGTGAGGTTCTCACTGACTAGTCCCTTCATAATACTTTTGAGGACAGTATCATAGAAGTCAGAGGCTGAATTAAGAAAGCAAGAACTGTCCATTGAATTATTTCTTGCTCTGCTAATAATTGTCGTATTTTATACTAGCAACACTAAATCCTATAATTTTTGTTTAATGTCTGCTAGTGGAAAAAAAAAGGAACATAGCAATATCAATGCAACCCTCTTTATGATCCGTGTTGTGAAATTTATACTGCTTCCTCAGTCTCTGCTTCTAAAATATTTCCTACTTGGTTGGAAAAAAACTCCACACTCTGCTAAATTTTCTGGTTTTGCTGGCTTGCTCTGAGCTTATCCATCTCCAAACAAATTAAATTACCCTTTTTGATGTTTATAACTGTTTCTTTACTTTGTTAATTCTGTATTTCATCAATACTATTGATTCAAGCAGGCATGGCATTAAGGGATGAAGCAGAACCTGGAGAATAAACTGAATCTGCTGTTTCTTTTAATAGCATGTTTAGAAACATTGCAGATGTATTTGTACGGGCTAAGAAGTTTTCTGCCACTCAATGTTTACTAATTATTCAAAATAATTAAGGAAAGGAACATTTGAGATTACAGAAAAATTTGTAGATAGTAGAATCTGTTTGGAAGATAATGTATGCCATGCAAAGTTCATGATAAACAGTGTGAGCAAGGCTGTACCACGTTTCTTTCCCTTTGACCTACACAGTTCCCAAAGTTCACCAAAAGGCTTTGCATACTCAGATACTCCTACAGATATAATGCATGTTGTTATGCCCCCAGAGCATGTCACAAACACCCTCAATTTTATTTCATAATTATATAACTCTGAGGGTTTTCACAATATTTTAGATGCCCAGGATTTTTTTTTAAATAAAAAAAGACAAACAAACAAGAATAAACACTGTAAAAAGCAACTCACAAAATATATGTCAAATAGGCATGTACACAAGACCCAGTGCTATGTAGCATGAACACACTCAGTCTGGGCTACCTCATCTTCAGTACAGAGAAGAATGCCTGGTCCTGTTTCAATTGACAGTGTAGACATACATGGAGATAAACCTTTTGCTGCTAAAGACAGGAGAACTTGGATTTGAGTGTAAACACTAAAACCTCATTCATTTACATTGGTTAATTATTAGATCACTTCCTGGCTGTATTTTGGACTCTGTCAACTTACTCTTTTCCAGAGAAATCTGCTATAATGTTATCCTCAAAATCTAGTCATGGGCAAGAGTTTGCACATTATGTATATTGAGCTAAGAATGTAATGATAGTCCAGTTACTATATTGCTCTACTTTTAAAATAGTATGCACTCCAAATTGCTACATAAACGTCTCAATAAATACATGGAAATTGTTAGAAAAAACCACCAAACAACTCTTTCTTAATATCTATACCTTTTCTTCAGTGATATATTCACCCTTTCAGTGTTCCCCTGGGTCCTAGGATTGAACCTCAGCTCTCTTCAAGGAGTACCAAGAACTAGTTCTTCACTAGGAGAAGTATGATATTCACAGTGGTGGCTTTTTCATCCTCTTTGCTGGGAGAGCATGATATTGAGGCTTTCTTTCTCTCTGGCCCACTTTAGCCTCATTTTTCAGGTCCACTAGGGGTTTCTTTTTATATGTTTTTCCTAATATAGTCTATTTCTTTCTCACTGGTCACCAGCTAACATTTGAAAGATTCAGAATAGCCTCCACCTTCAGTAGACATAAAGAGCTGTTCTTCATTATCTTAAGTTTACTGGAACTATCTAGTCTAAAATATGTTTTGACAGAATATTTTTAGATATTTTTCATATAAATATTACAGAATTAATTTGCATGTATTTACATCTGAACACAGAGTGCTGCAGGTTGCTCGCAACTTTTGTGTGATATACTGAGAAGATTAGGCATTTTCAGAGCTACTGATTGGCCCCTTACAAACTAAAGAATTAGAAGAACTTTTATTATAATTTATCTATAAGAAAGTACTGTTTCTTTCTGAAACTGTACAACAGGCACAAATACTCCATGGAATATGGGCCTTATGTTTCTTTTGGTACCACTGTCATAGTTAGCTGAATAGTATTTTCATATTATACCTTGTCTGGTTGTCTCACAAATCAGTAGTTCATCAGCTGTATCATATAGCACACATAGATGGCAGCTGCAGCTCTCAGACTATGATTAATAGAAACCCATTCAAATCCAGCACTGCTTACACATCTTCTTCAAAGCTTTACTCAACTGATTAACTCCAAATAATTTGCCACTAAACAATTCATTTCATTTAACAATCCACAAAAGGCTGAAAATAAAAATGTTTCACATCACAGGAATATCTGTCTACTATAAGCCAAAAGCATGTCAAGAAATAGTATACATTAATTTTAGAATCTCTCCAGTTCATGATTTGTTATTACATTTTATTTACTTATTTTTTCTTGTGTTACTGTAGGTCCCAAACTCTCCAGATAATGATTGAAGCTCAAATTACTAATCCTTCTAACAAACTCAGCCTCAAAGAGATGTTCCATTCAAAAATTTTGTCATAAAGTGTAGGTATTTTAGTTCTTGTTTGTCACTCAAATTTAATTAGTCACTATTCCAAGTCGAAATGTAGAGGAGAGAGAGTTATCTAGTGAAGGATTCAAATTAAGATGTATGAAAGAAAAATTGTGAACACTGTAACTCTATGCAGATGGTTCTGACAATTTTAAGATAGCTTTTTAACAATATGGTCATCAACAGTTGTGAAAAAAAATAGAAAAAATTTCTAGTAACTAAACTGTTAATTGGAAGTTATTTTGTGAGTACATTTTCAGGTGCTCAGATCAGTGTTTACTCTTCTACTACCAACATCTTAAAGTTAATCACTATGTCTTAGTCATCTAACCCTGCTTCATAAAGGAAAGAAAAATATCTTTATCTAGAAGTATAGAACTTTCAGCAAAGTCTTTCAAGAGAGATTATGTTACTATGTTTGACTAGGTTATCAACACTAGAATTTATTGAACACTTTGTAAGTCACTATTATAGAAGACAAGACAAGCTACATTTCTGTTCAATATTGTACTTAAGGCTTGATTTGTACTGTTTTAGAGTCATGTTTGGAATTATTTTAGTTTTCTGGTATTTTCTGTGCCAGATTTAAGTATGGCTTTCAGAGTTAAGTGAAGCACATTTTAAAATGAGGTACATTTTTTCCAGAGTTATTGCAGTCCATATTTAAAACAAATAATTTCACAATTTAAAAATCTAGTGTGTCACAGACATTATAAAACATGGTTGTTACAGAGGCTCTCAAATAAACAACCAAACACCAAAAATAAAAAATTAATTAACACAGTTAACTAGCTCTCCGTAAATTACAGGTTCAAATGTCTGTGAGAGGAGAACAGAACAACTTTTTAGGGTTTAACGGCAACCCAAAATGCAGAACAAAGCCCCATGCCCTAGGATTTAACAGCAACCCAAAATGCAGAACAAAGCACCACTCCTTAGGGCTTAATGTCAACCCAAAACACTTTATCACTCACCTGACAAGTGAGGGCTCTCAGCTTCGAGGACCTGCTCAGGGCAGCATCCCGACCCAAGGCACCTTGAGGAGTTTCCTTGGGTGGCATCCTGACCCAAGGGGAGAGTCCTCAACTGCAGCATGCTGCTCCAGGGGACAAGCTCAAAATGGCTCCCCCAGGGGACTCCATTTATACCCAGGCCGAATCTGACCTGTAGTCAATAGTGGCTCCCATTGGCCAAAGGCCCCAACTATCACGAAGCCCTGAGAACAAAGGCAGCCAGGAGCTGCTGCACTTCAGCAGCCAAGAAGATCTGCTTTCATTGGGTGGATGCACCTGCCACAATAGTCTATTAAATTTTATATAGGATGGGATCTAACTCGATAGCTCATTGTCATATCAACTAAAAATTGAAATGATTTTTTTCTGAAAAGGAAAATGAATTATTTGATTATTTAGCTGCTTATTTTCAAACCCTTGAATATATTTTTTTGATAATATTCTCAAAGTCTGCTTTTTCAGCTCTAACAAGTGCTATAAAACAAGGGAGAGCATCAGGAAGAAGTTGTATTTTCAATTACTTTGTCAACTGCAGCATTGATACACTTCGGATGATAACAAGCAGTACAAAAACTATAGATATGCTAGATTAAAACATTTTTTTTTGTTTGCTTGTTTTTTTCTTTTCTATTTCACCTCATCTATTATTTAAAATTGGAGAAGGGAGGGACAATTTATGAGCTCTTTTTTATCTAAATTATATATATGAGAAATGTAAATTGCATGAGTCTATATCAAAAGGGCCTTCCTTTTGATGAGAGGGCTTTGGATCTGGATCATAGTCTGGTATTGGTTTAATTTTCAGTCACTGAGCAAAGGGACTGTCAGGGATAAAGATACAATTTTCTCAGTATCCGCCAACAGAATCTACAGCAATTTAAAGATGAAGTTAAGCAAAGGAGAGCTTGACCTACACAAGAAAGTTAGGATATCTTCCAGAATCGTATGGAATTTCTTTTATTACATCTCTCCTCCTCCACTTTGTGCAGCATTCAGGCAGTATTCAGTACAGGCTTGCATCACTAGAGATCTCCCAGAGCAAAGATGTGTACAGTGGTGATTGAAAATTGAAAAGGCAAATGTGACCCCAGGGAACTACAAATTCTAGCCCTGTATTTGAAAACATTTATTTATGAAATCTGAATTACAATTAAAGTTTATATGCATAAATTTGCAAATTACATACTAATCCACAAACCAAAATAGTGCCACTATATTTGAGTATTATTTACTGTTTCTAACTATTTTCCTCCTGCTTTAGACATAAATAGAACAGAAATTATCCCAACTCAACTGACTGATTACAAACATCACATGAGTTTGGCTGGATGAGTGGTGGATCACAATCTTTTGATGTGGTATTTTGTGATACACTGGAACATTATTTCAAAGCTAAAAAGGTACTCGATTGGAGTATTGTTGCTTCATTGGGTTGAAGAGGGAAAAAACAAAAAGAGTACCATAGTTATGTACTGAGATTCATCTCCACTAATCTTGTGTGTACATTTCGTTGTTTCCCTAAGCAGCTTCTGTGATTCTGTGTGAGGTGTCCAATTCTCTCCACATGTTGTATTCAGTTTTCAGACATTTTAGTCAAGGCTGGTTTTAGTATTGGATGTTCAAGTGAGAGGCACTGCAATGCTGTGACACTGAAGTATTTTGTGGATTAAGATATTAGATATTTAGGAGTAAGTCAGTAAAAGAGTGAGTAAAACAGTCAGATGTAAATATAGACAAAGTATGACTGGAGTTAGATAGTCTAAATCAGGAATTCTTATTAATACATGATCAAACTGCTTATCCAATATCGAAGAATGCCCCTTAAAGGAGATAATTTGGTGAGCGTAAGGGTTTACCAAAACATTACCAAAAAAACCTGCTTGCCTCTCAGTTTCTCTAATTAAACATAAAACTGGAAATATTCTAACAAATTATATTCACAAATTTTATTTATGGCATTCATACATAAAATAAGATTTATGTAATTCACTGTAATGAATATCAATATTACCAGTGACAATAATAATAAATATTACAAATAATATTAGGTAAATTAATAATACAATTGAGTACCATGTAAAGGCTATAATTATTTGAAAAGATTATTTAACTTAATTTTCAGGCTGCGCCTCCAACCAATATGTAGCATGTGTTTCTACTTATTTTAAAGGAAAATATTCTAAGACACACAACAGTTCTTATACTATCCTCTACTGTACTCCAGAAAAACTTGACTAGAAGAAGGTAATTTTCCTGAGTAAAAAAGTGGTTTTCTCATTCCCTTCCTCATAAAGGGATGAATTATCTTTCTTTCAAAATTCATATTCTCCTCAAAAGCAATATATTTTCTTAAATATTACACAGAAATGAGATAGTTAACCAGGTAGTTACTAGGTCAATTGGTAAAATAGCTATTTTGCTTCTAGCAGATGCCTCTCCATCTCTACTCATCTAAATTGCTTGAGATATGCAAGTATTAGTGGATCTCTAACTCATAGACATGGGTGAAAAATGCTTATTTTACTATGCTGGAAAACTATTTATCACGAACACCATTTTTATATGCTGGTAATGTCAAAGCAGAATCCCTGGTGTGACTGAAGCTGTGCTCTAGTGACAGCTGTGCGACAAGCAGTAATTGAACATATTTAAAAATCCACCCTGTGTACTGAACAGATTTCAATGTCTGCTTTGTTTAAGGTCCACTGAGTTGTGAAATGGTTGCTTCATTCACACAGATGTTAATATCTCCAGGCTCTTCTTTGTTGTTTCTCATTTACATATTTGCAGTAAGTTTGCTGCTCATGAAGTCAGACATAGCTACTTGTCACTAATCTCTGTTAGAATAATGCGTGTTGCAGACAAAATACAAGAAACTGTAATTACACCTCATTAAGATTTAAGGAGAAAAATAATAAGAAACATACCAATAGGTGTTCAGTCACCAGTGCTTCATTAGTTTCTTTACTGTTTAAATACCTGTCTCTGATGAATATAAATTACTTAGGGAAAACAATATAGTCTTGAATCAGTTTAATCTCCTCTCTTTGTCTCTTCATCTATGAACACATTCTGAAGTAATGATCCAACAAGATATTGGAGTTTTATATGGTTATTAAATGATATACTTGGTCATTCCATTACAAAAATTGAAGTTTCATTTAGTTTTATCCATTCTTTGAGAATCGCAATATGATGCTGAATACTCCAGAAAACTTATTTCAGTGAATAAAAAGTAAAAATAGATTAATTCATAAATAATAAAACAAATATGGTTGTTGATTGGTTAAGCTGCAGGCAGCAAAATCTGATATCAGTGACCATTCATTTCTGAAGTAAATTCTGTATCAAGATGTGAAAGTGCCACATTTACAGAGAAGAATGATTTGCCATTATAAGATGTAACAGAAAACCAACGTCAGATCATGTTAACCTTGTCACGTGTTTAATATCATTACAGAAATGTCAAAAAACTCAATATGTATTATTACAGTTGCAGCAATAATATAACATCTAAACTCAAATTCTGGTTTTCAGGAGGTTGTGATTTTTTATAGATACACGAATCACTGTTCTTGTAAAAGGTTCTTCTTTTCAATTTTTGAAAATTCTTGATATTATAATAATCTTTAATCAAAAATTATTACATCTTACAAGGTTTCAACAAGTTTATATTTATTTACATCAAGTTACTAGTAGACTAGAATATGTTATATTCCTGTATGGTAAGTTGGCCCTGGCTGACTTCCAGCCACCCACCCAGCTGCTCTCTCATTCCTTTACCTCAACAGGACAGGGGGAGAAGATAAGATGAAAAAGCTCGTGGGTTGAGATAAAGACAAGGAGATCAGTTACCAATTACCATCACAGGCAAAATGGACTTGACTTGAGTAAAATTAATTTAATTTATTGCCAAATAAAATAGATTTGGATAGAGAGAAACAAAGACAAAAATTAAAACATTTCATAGGCTCCCCTCTCACCCCCCCTCCTTTTTCACCAAGCACAATATCACTCCTTCATTCAAGAGTCCTCCTCTTCATCTCTGAGCAGTGCAGGTATCATGGGGAACAGGGGTTGTGGTCAGCCCATAAGAGTTTGTCTCTGCTGCTCCTTCCTTCTCATACTTTTCCCCTGCTCCACTATGAGTTCTTCCTACAGGCTGCAGTCCTTCAGGAAATCTTCATCTGTTCTGGTGTGGGTCCTCCGTGGTCATGCTTACAGAGGCAACCCCTGCAGCACCACACTGCCAACACTTTAGCACCTGTGCCCAGTGCATCCTGAAAACTAATTTTACCTACATTGCATATTCCAAAATTATTTTCTCAAGGGCATTTACTTTAAAACTTATTCCACCTGCAAAGGAAAATATATGAACAGTATAAATCTAGTGTTTTGCTACTCACAGATGAAGACTGAGATAACATCCCACTAGGTTAAAAGCATTTTTGCCTCCAGTGAAAAGTTGGGTCACTGGCTATAATGAAATGGATAAGGTTAATTGACAATTACATGGTAATAGCTTAGAGGGGTTTCTGTTAAAAACCATATTTTGTTAACCTGAGAAAAATATATTTGTTGAACTGATTTTGTTCACAGCATGGGTGACAGCTGTGCCTAGCTTTTTAAGGGTAAGGTAATCATCACAAATTGCAGCACTGAAGATTCTGAAATTTTGGACTTTCTGAGAGGGTTTTAGGGTTTTGTTGGGTTGGGGGGTTCTTTTTTGTTTTTTAGTGGGGAGGCCTAGGAAATCTGGCTGTTATGAGAGGAAATCTGAACTGATTTGTGTTTTCACTTCATTCTGAAATATTACATGAAATCACTATAAGAGAGACCACTAGATCACATGAGGAATCCAGTGCTATTTTTACCTGAGAGTTTACAAATTAGAACAGATAACAGTTAGTAACATGTATACTGTGAATTATATAAACTACTATGGTGACAGCTATCACTAAAGAGGTTAGTGGGAACTGTTAAATGAGAATACACTTAGCAAAACCACCTAGTAGCACACCAGCTAATAATGATTAATGGGACCATGGATAGCATGATCAGCAATGTGTACATTTAGCAGGAGTGGTTCCTGGGAAAAAAAAAAAAAAAAAAAAGTATTTTCATCAAGATCAGCAGTAATTCATGTGAAACTTCACTATCCAGATTGCCTCCAACAAAGAGAAGTTGGAGAAACCTGAAAATTTAGCACTATTGTAAGAAATACTAATCTGTACTATCAGATGAAAAAGTAGAGACAAGTTGTTTTATCTGTCACTTAACTAAAGTTTAAGGATGTAGACTTTGATTACCACCAGTGTACACTATGAGATGAATGTCTGTTTTTTGAGAACTATTTATGATATTACTGAATGGAGTTCAGCTCCAGATTAAGACACCAGAACTGAAGTGTCTATATGCAGGTGTCAAAGGAGAAGCTAAGAGCCTCTGGATGCTTTAAAATCATGAAAGACGTAGACTTTTATTGAGCTATTTAAACAGGCATTGACTGTATTACTTAAACAGGCATTTAGCACTCTTTGAGATGCCTTATGATCATTTACTAACTTTCTTGCTGCTACTTAGGTCATGAGACTCCTCTGTCCTATTTACCTTCCTTATGTGTCTGTCTCCAGTATCACAGAACATTTCAGGTGACGTTATATACCTATGTTTATCTTGTAGGTATCATATTCAGTAAAGCCAGGAAGAGGAATTTAAGTCATCCTGAAGCAGATCTTTAATGTCTTGGATCTGAGACTTCTGAATGAAGCTGGCAGGTATGACAGAATCTATACACTTTCATGTACTTTCATGTGCTAGAGAGGTAGCTAGATGCTGGCTGGGTTATCCTGTGGTATGTCAAATGACACAAAATGTCTGTTTTAGCCTAAGACCAATTGAAGTCTCATGCTCATTCACTATAATGGGAATTAAGACATTTAGCTGACAGATGGAACCTTCATACAGATATCTAGATTTAAGTCACTTACTATCAAAAGTGCTATTCAATGGGTTAGATTCATTTGCTTTACCATAGTTACTTAATGCCTTTTCAAACATCAAAGTTTATGTAGACTAGTGACCAACAGACACCCCAGACAGGGCATGGATCCCCTGCAAATCTCCCATGCTATAGCTTCCCCATACAGAAATCTTGAACACCTGTGACATGTAAACAGCACTAAATTCTTATATTCTCAGGTTTAGGTTACTAAATCAAGACTATTGTGTTTTTCTTTCCTTGTATTTTTCTTTCCTTATATTAATTGTGCATTTGGGTAGCTTAATTTAGTTAATTTCACAGGTTTCTGGACAGAGATGTGGAATAATGTTTTGTTATGTATTATTAAGGAAGAAGTCTTGAATTTTATCCATGCCCCATTGCTGCTAAAAACTACAGCAGTCACAATGGATAGTGTAGAGAAAGAAGCTCCTTATACCTTAAAATTATTAGTGATTTTCAATTACTTGAGCCTTATGCTAACATTTTCTGATGTAAAAAAAAAATAAAGCAGAAAAAAATAATGAAGAATTATTTGTTATTTAACTTCCTTCGAAGTGAAATGGAGGCTAGGAAGACTGGAAGAGAATGGTGGATGTCAGAAGAGTGCCCAGCCTAGTCCAGAAAAGAGGATAAAAATAGTTCATTGTCTTTAAGCCAGGAAACAGTGCCTGTTAACTCTGTGCAATCCTGCACCCTGAGGAGTGTCATCATTTTCCCTCTGATTAACAAAAATATCCCTTCATACCTTATACTCAGGTACATTGGAGGACATTCCGTTTTCCATCTAGTCAGTGACATTTACCTGGCTACAACATTCTGAATACCTCATGTTTTATAGCCTTCTTACCAATGTGATTCAAAAGCCCTAGCCACAGATATATTTTCCTAGACATCTTCAATTAGGTTTGAATTTTCCTGGACTTATTTATGACTTGGACATACACGAAACACTTGAAGATGAAAGATGTGTGTGCTGCTGTTTACTATCACCAGTACATTATTTTTAGAGCAGGGGGGAGTTCGTTTGTGTGGCGTTTTTGAGGTTTCATTTTAATCTGTGATTTTAACTGTATTTTTCCTGATGATGTTCTGACTGTAAGATTGGCTCTATAGAATGGTGTACAAGTGCAGCCTCAGTGTAATTTTATTTGGTACTATGAACATTCCCTAACCAATTAGGATTTACTTCTTTACCTTGCCCATTTAAGGGCCAATCCCAATTTATCAAATTGATTCATCACCCTCATCCTTCACTGACTCTCCATAATGGCACCCACATCATCCAATATATCCTTCTGATTGCCTGAGTTCACATCACTTTAAACTGCTAACCCTTTTTTTTTTTTATTTTTTTCTCTGTTGGAAACCATGTGAAACCACTAGAGAGAACAGGCTTCTTAAAGAACTGCAAGACATATAGTTGCAGCAAAGTTACTTGCTTCAGTTAAACTATTGACAGAGTTTAAAATAAAATCAATTGAGAAAATCAGAAAGTGTTATGAACCACATCAAGTCCAAACTATTCTAGTCAGGGTAACTTCCATCTCCCTACAAAGAGGTACTGAGAATTAAAAAGATGAAAGGTCAAATTCTTCTTCCAAATAAACCACAGTACTGGAAATTATCTCACTTGTGTTTTCCTGAGTTGTATGTATGTAAGTGTAATCACAAATTGTCCTATAGTATTAAAAACCAGCAGAGATGCCTCTTTAGTATGTACGCAATATAAACATTAAATTTGAAAACTAAAGGTTTGATAAAGTACACAAATAAATTATGAAATAGAACATTTAAATATTAAACTACCATAGATTTTAAAAATGGGGAAGAATGTTTTCTTGAAGCAGTTGCCAGTCTGTTAAAGTTTGAGAACTTTTATGCAAATAATTGGCAGTGAAATTATGACATTTTTTTAGATTTTCATGTAGGCATAACAGTTAGGCTAAGTCATTACAATGTCATCTACAATAAGACTCCACAGTGGAAAATGACGGACATTCTCAGGAGGCCATTTCATTACTGCTGCTTCCATGAGGCTTCACTGGGACCAACAAAAACATGGATAATAATTGGCTAGTATATCTCTGAATTATATCTTATTAGTTTCAGCATCACTCATTTCAGGACATAAATGGATCACTCAACATCTCTTGCTTTTTCCACCATTGTTTATTACTATAAACTACAGACATCAAAATGTAATATTGTTATAGCCAGAAAGTAGAAAACTGTATATGTGTTACTAAAATAACCCCATCTCACTTCTCTGCTTTTTTTGTTATTTAGGTTTTATTTTGTTTCGTTACGTGTTTGTTACAAGTACTTCCGGTGGGATCTATTTAATTAAGTTTTCTGGAAGTGCCTCAGTCTTTGAACTTTGGAAAGAAATTGGTATCTCTCAAGTAATGTTTATCCCATCTTTTAAAAAAAATCAATCTTTTGGCAGAAATTCTGCATAACTTAGATTAAATTAAGAAAAATAGTTTATTTTCAGGTAGCTAAAACTATAAATGATGAATCCTAGTCTTCATCCTTTAATTCTAATTCTTTTGAAATCGAGGGCAAATTTCTCTTGACTTTAATAGGAAAACTACCTAGCACATACACCCTCCTCCTCAATCTCTGAGTTTAAGAAAATATATCAAGTAGAAGTTATCTGACTAATCTGATTTACTATTTTCATATTTTTGCCTTTTTTAATTCCTTCAAAGAAAATATAAGAGCAATAACTTGCCCCTTTACTGTTCTACAGCTATAGTCAATCTCACTTAAGAAACCATTTTCTATCATTTGCTGTACTGAAGCTTTACTATTCCCTTCCTTATTTAGTTTCATGTTTTGAAGAAATTTTGAGTTCTTTCAGTCATAGTCCTATCACGTATTTTGTTTACCAACTAGATACTAGAGATTCTAATGACTGTACATGATTAAGAACTATCAGTGGTGGATGGAGTAATTGCTCCATATTTTATTCTACACAATATTACTGTGGATAGCTCACTCTTCTTTCTGTGGTCCACTGACAGCTGCTAAACTTAATGATGCAAAATAAATTGTCCTCTCTGGACAACACTAGTGTTGGTGGCAGGGTTTTATTTTGTTGTTCAGTTGCATTTTTTAGTTAAAATCAATCTTCATCTATCTTAAAGAAGGTTTTCCTAACTTTAGAAAAATGAATAATTTTCCTTTATGCAAGTTTCAAATCACCTCAAGATTTGTAGCAGGAAGGTCAATCAAAATATACCTGTATTACCAATGGCAAACTAAAGGTTAAGTGGGTAGGTTCAAGATGTGTGGTGATTCATCTTGCCTGTCTTCCAGCATGTAGAAACAAGATCACCAGCTAGACTTTTTCTATCATTCATGGATTGAAATAGTCTCCTCCATAGGGCAATTCACTTACACGTATGATATCAATCTTAAAAAGATATGAACTGCCTCTGGAAATGACTATTTCTTTTCATGGATCATAAAGAGAGCTTGGATGACTAGTTTATCCTGAACACTTAAATTTTAGCTAGCAGAGGTTAGATGAAGTGAATCTAGGATATCACATTTAACTGAAATACAAAACCATGACTTGTGATATTTTAATATTAGTTTCATGAGAAAAATTATAATCTCGACAATTTAAATAAAATAAGTAATAAATACAAATTAAACTCAGGCTTTATGCCTTCATCTGTCCACATGAAGCTGCCTTATGCCATTTGAGATACCATATGATATAGAATCCTAGAATGGTTTGAGTTGGAAGGGACCTTAAAAATCATCTAGTTCCAACCTTCCTCTGCCATGGGCAGGGAAACTTTCTATTAGGTCAGGTTGTGCAAAGACCCATCCCATCTGGCCATAAACACTTCCAGGGAGGAAGCATCCAAAACTTCTCTGGGTGACCCTTTCCAGTGGCTCACCACCCTCACAATAAAGATTTTCTTCGCTATATCTAATCTAAATCTACCCTCTTTCTGTTTAAAACTGTTACCCCTCATCCTATCACTACACCTCCCAACAAAGAGTCCCTCCCCATCTTTCCTGTAGGACCCCTTGAAGTGCTGGAAGACTGCTATAAGGTCTCCCTGAAGCCTTCTCTTCTCCAGACTGAACAACCCCAACTCTCTCAGATTGTCCTCAAAGGGGAGGTGCTCCAGTTCCCTGATCACCTACATGGCCTTCCTCTGGACCCGTTCAAGCAAGTCCATGGTCTTCTTATATTGTGGGCTCAAGAGTTGAACACAATACTTCAAGTAGAGTCTCACAGGAGTGGAGTAGAGGGGGACAATCATTTCCCTTGACCTGCTGGCCACACTTCTCTTGATGCAGCACAGGATATGGTTGGCTTTCTGGGCTGCAAGCACACATTGCCAGCTCATAGTCAGTCTTCCATCCACTAATACTTCCAAGTCCTTCTCCGCAGGGCTGCTCTCAATCCACTGATCATCTAGCCTTTATTTGTGCTTGGGATTTCCTCGACCCATGTGCAGGACCTTGCACTTGGCCTTGTTGAACTTCATGAGGTTTGCATGGACCCACTTCTCAAGCCTGTCAAGGTCCTCCTGGATAGCATGTCATCCCTCCAGAGTGTCAGCTGTACCACACAACTTGGTGTCATTGGCAAACTTAGGCCGCATATTGGGTGCCAATAAGTGGCTATTAGGTTGACCCTAGCCACAATCATACACCCACTCAGCTGCTTGATCGCTCCCCTCCCCCATAGGACAGGGAAAAAACTGAAGGAATATGAAAAGATTAAGATAACAGCAGTTTAATAGGTGAAACAAAAGTGGCATACATAAAGAATTTTTTTTTTTTTTTAATACTTTGTTCACTGCTTCATTGACAGACATATATTTAACTATTTCTTGGAAACCATGATACCAGCATGTGTAACAGTGTCTTGGGAAGACAAACACCATAACCACTAATGTCCCTGTTTCCTTCTCCTTTCCTTGAACCTTCATTGCTGAGCGTGATATCATATCGTATGGAATATCCCTTCAATAAATTTAGGTCAGGTGACCCAAGAGTACCCTTTCCACCTTCTTGTCCATCCCCAGTGTACTCACTGTGTGGCACAGAATGGGAAAAAGAGAAAATCTTGACGTGCAAGCACTCTTCAGCAGCATGGAACATTGGCAAGGAGATCATCCAGTCTAACTCCCTTGCTGAAGCAGGGTCAGCTAGAGCATGATTCCTAAGACTGTGTCCAGTTGGGTTTTCTGTATCTCCACAGATGGAGATTCTACAACCTCTCTCAGCAACCTGTTGCACTGTTTGACTACCCTCACAGTAAAAAAGTGTCTTCTCATGTTTAGATAGAATTTCATGTGTTTTGAGACCATTGAGTCTTGTCCTAGTAGTAAGCGCTACTGAGAAGAGTCTGGCTCCTTCTTTTTTGTTCCCTCTAATCAAGTATTTAAACACACTGATAAAACCCCTGCTGAGCCTTCTCTTCTCCAGACCAGAGTCCAAGTTTTCTCAGCCTCTGCTCGTTGTACCCCATCATCCAGGTCTCTTATGAATATGTCAAATAATATTGACTCCAGAAATGATCCTTTATAATCAGCTGCCAAATAGACTTGGAACAATTGTCTGTAGCCCTTTCAGGTCAAAAGGTCCATACTCCACTTTTCAGCTCTCAGGTCTATACCACTTTGGCTCTAAGACCAGTGGTGGCAGACTGTAACAAAGCCCTTGCCAAAGTAAAGGTAAATGAGAGCCAATTGTCTCTCCTTACCCAGAAGGCCAGTTATTTTCTCACAGCATTCCATCATGCTGGAGAATCATGAGTTACCCTTGGTAATGACCCTGGACATAGCAAATCACCTTTTTTTTTTTTTTTTTTCTGTGCCTGAAAATGGCTTCCATGGAGATTTGCTCCATAATCATAGACCAGGTTGGAAGGGACCTTGGAAGATCATTTTTTCCAACCTTTTGTGGGAAAGGAAGCCTGCATGAGATTATCTAGCACCCTGTCCAATTGCATTTTGAAAACCTACAGTGATGGGGACTCTATCACATCCCTGTGGAGGTTGTTCCAGTGACTGATCTCACTGCAAAAAAATTTTTGATGTCGAGATGAAATCTCCCCTGGTGCAACTCGTATGTGTTGCTGCTTGTCCTCCGTGCTGCTCCTTGTGAAGAGAGAGCCTCCATCCCCTCTGTAGCCACCCTTTAAGTACTGGAATACTGTGATGAGATCCACCCTGAACCTTCTCTTCTCCAGGGAGAAAAGACCTAACTCCTTCAATCTTTCCTCACAGGGCAGGTTCTCCAATCCTTTAATCATCTTCGTGACCCTCCTTTGGACCCTCTCCAGATTATCTGTGTCTTTCTTGAATTGTAGGGACCAGTACTAGACAAAGTACTCCAGATGTGGCTTAACAAGCACTGAGTAGAGTGGGATCATCATGTCTCTATCTCAGTTAGCAATGTCCCTACAGATGCAACCCAGGATCTGATTTGCTTTTGTTGCTACACCAGTGCACTGATGAGTCATGTTCAGCTTGTCCACTAGGATGTTCAGGTCCCTTTCAGCAGGGCTACTCCCCACTCACACAAATCCTAGCTTGTATTGGGTTCTTTTGTTATGTCATCCCAGGTGCAGAACCTTACACTTGTCTGTTAGACCCTATACTCCTCTTGCTAGTCTACTCTTCGAGCTTGTTGAGGTCTCTCTGTAAGATATCTCTCCCTTCTCACATGTCCAACTCACCACCCAGTTTGGTGTCATTAGCAGATTTTGTGAGGATGCTTTCAATCCCACTATCCAGATCATTATGAAGATGTTGAACAGTGTGGAGCCCAGTATTGATTCCTGGGGAACCCCAATTGTGACAGGATGCCAGTCTGAGGGAAAACCACTGATTACCACCCTCTGAGTGTGGCCTGTTAGCCAATTTTCCACCCATCTCACAGACCACCCATCCAATCTATATCTTGCCAATTTAGGAAGAAGCAAGCTATGTAAAATACTGTTGAATATTTTGCTGACAGGTAAACAACATCCACTGTTCTCCCTATGTACACAGAAAGTTACTTTGCTGTAGAAGGTGATCAGGTTAGTCAGGCATGATTTGCCTTTGGCAAATACGTGCTGACTTTTCCCAATCACCTGCTTCATTTTTCTTGTAATAGTTTCTAAGAGGACTTCCTCTATTACTTTACCAGGGATTGAAGTAAGGCTAATGGGCCTGTAGTTTTCTGGGTCCTCTTTTTGGCCCTTCTTGTTGATGGATGTGGCATTCTAATGTTCCCAAGACTGAGATGAAGCTGTAGGATCTGACCTATGATTCTGTGGATCCTTTCTCTTGAAAATGGGAGTTATGTTTGTCCTTTTCCAACCATTAAGGACCTCCCCAACCACCAACAACTCTTCAAAGAGAATAAAAGTCCTTACAATGATATCTGCCAGCTGAGTCAACACATTTAGATGCATCCCATCTGGTTATATCTGCCAGCTGAGTCAACACATTTGGATGCATTCCCATCTGGTTATATTGACTTGTGAAGTACCATTGTATTCTACTCTGGATTGGTTTTCCTTCCAATTTCCAGACCTGGAAAACCTTAGAGTGAACCTTGACAACAAAAGCTTATGTGAAGAAGACATTGTGTAGCTCATATTTTCTGGTTTACTTGTCACTAGATTATCAGTGTCATTCAGCAGTGATCCAATACTACTTTTGACCTACTTTTTGCTACTGATATATTTTTTAAAGATCCTGTTGTACTAGACATCTCTCACCAGGTTCACCTTCAGCCAAGGTTTGGCCTTCCTAAGTTGATGTCTGGGATGGACATTTTAATAGTAGATGTAATATTCTTGTTTTCTTCCCTCCCCTCCCCCCCCCCCCTTTTTTTTTTTTTTTTTTTTCTTTTTCAGCTTCCCCGGATCCTACATATAGGATTTTGCAGAAATTCACTTGAAATCCACAACAGTCTATACTTCAATTTCTAAACCTTTATGTTTATATTATTATTATTTCTAAACCTTTATTTTTTTAATGTCAACTTTTGAGTATTAATTATCAAAGATCATTCTTTCCATCCTCACTTCCCAAGAAAAGAAATCCATATGAAAATACTCTGTGTGAATATATTTCTCACATGATGATGTATAGATAAATGTTTATCATTGTAAGTCATCAGGAATAGATGTGAACTTTAGAATATACATGGAGAGATGTACCTGCATGTCTTCAAACAGATTCTATGATCAAAACAAATAGAAATTACTTCAAAAAGACAAAAATAAATCAAATAGAATAAGAATATGATTAAATTGAAGTTATTTTAGATTAATAAAATGCATACTAATAATTCTCAGTATTTTTCTTACTTTTTCAGTCTTTTCTGCATCATCCCAGCCATTTACATAAGTATGTGATTACAAACTCTAAAGTCATCTAGTGAGTCATGTAGATTGACCTTTTAATTTTTGCCATTTGTCTCAAAATTAGTTTTACTGAGACCAAAGGGTAGTTTTATAATTCACCAATATGGAGTACTAAAGAATTCATACTGGCTCAATTTTGTCAATTAAATGGATTTTCTTTTACTGTGTGAAGTTTAAAATATAATATATATGATTCATTTGATTTTCCTCCATTTCTAAATCATTAGATTGGCCCCCATATAATTGCTATGCCCAAAGAATCTCAGGGAAAAAAAAAAAAAAAAAAAAAAAAAAGCTTAATCTTTAGATAATCAGTTTCTGATAAGAAAGAAGGCTGCTTCAGGATTGCTTTACTGTTGCTAAAGAAAAACCTGTTCATCTAAGTAGACACAGCATACAGAATCTTGCTTTTCCATTAGAACAGTCGAACTATTAATTCCTGAATACTGCAAGCCATACAATCAACGAAAGACACAATATTTCAGCCTAGCCATGGCAAGAATGCAATGCAGTGGTTACAGACGTTGCATAGGGAGGAAATGAGAAAATATATATAGCATATTTCTTAATTAATGCTTTTTATCCATAAACAGGTGAAAAGAGCAGTATTCTAAGTATCTCAGCTGTGTATAATTTTATGAAAAATAAGAACAGAAAAATAATATTTACTTTAATATTATTATAAATTTCTGTATTTTAATGTTCAGATAAATAAGTTTTTAAACTACATCTAAAAGTACATTTTCAGAATAATATTTTGATGTCATATCAAATTCATTGTGTCAAAATTTAGAAATTATACAGTGTTATGCTGTTAACACTTATTTGATTGCTGATCAAAAAAAAAGAAAAAATCATCCCTCACATGCAAAGAAGCTGGAGAGAACAACTCATGAGAAAAAACTTTGCCAAGTTTTAGACTCTTAGTTTTAGCCTCTGGCTCCCAGAGCAGGATCCCAAACCAGAAAGTGTTGTCCCCATATACCGTTTGGGCAGAAATGAGTACTTTAAAAAAAATTGTTCAACAGACCCCCTCCAAAAACCCAGCACAGCCTCCGGCACGATCTGCCGGTATTTATCTAACAGGAAACATTGAGAACAGAGATGTGTCATAAGTCCTACACCTCCATGACCCTTAGTCCTCAAAGTTATAACTAGTGGCAAGTGCTGTCTAAGTGCTTAGGATCAGAAACATAAAATTCTCTTCTGGGTAGGTGACTGCAACCGTTTTTCAGAAGAACAGAGCAGGACTCATCTTTTCTTTTTAAAACACAGTTGAGCAATAAATATGGGAATAATTAACATATTTCTATGTATTTTAACATCTGAAGCATTCCCAGGAGGTAAGACCCTTGGTCTCTCTACCCTTATCAGTATGAAGGAGTTCAAACTCACATGTTCTGACTTCCAGAACACCATTAATGACTTAAACTAAATGCAAGCTTTCAAATAAACTTTACATACCTTTACTGAAGCTGTATATCCTTTGTTAAACAAGGGAATGATAGTTATAAATGTGAAAGATTAAAGTGCAGGGCATTCTAAGTGGGTCAGATTCTCTTCTGTGTTTCTACCCTGTAAAGCAAACTAGTTTAAAAATATGTGCTGATATTCAGCAGAATTATATTCTAGATACATCTCAACAAATGTTACTGAAAAATTATCTGAAAATAACAAGTCTATTTTCAAAATAATAATTCAATAACTTGTGTAACCTGGTCTAGTTACACTCCCATTACATTGACTTCATTGATAACAGTTCTGCTGACTTAAACCAATGCAAGGGAGAATATACAGAAATTCACAATAATACAGCTAGCTAATTTTTTTTTATTATAACTGTTGATCATGTTCTGATCTTTGGATCTAGAACTTAAAATATTTCTTAAAATATTAATTTATTAAGTTTATATTTTTGAGGTTCATGGGCATATCTTTTCTGTTTGTAAATCAAAGGGGTTTATTAATATTAAACAGGCAAGTCCCTGTAATATCACAATGCTTGCACTCAGAATCATGCTACTGGCAAAAGGGAATGCACCATAAACATGAAAGTAAACATTTATTGTTAATCCAATTAATATTCTAATAGTCTAACAGTCCAGTTTATCTAATTAGTACTAAAAGAGCCTCATGAATAATACAGTTGAAATTGTTTTGCTGAAAAATTTTGTAGTACCTAATAATATTCTATGGTACTATACTCTCCTTTCCAATGTTTCTACGGATCCTTTGACTGATTTCATTCCTCCTCAAGAAGAATAGGGGAAGTTGAAGACAAATTTTCATATTACTAAGGTCTTCATTAGAAGACTATGATGTCCACAGTATTATTACAACATTCAGTAATTGCTACAGGAAGCTAAAGCCAGCTCAGGCCAAAGCAAGCCCATCTAGATCCTGACATTTTTGCACTGAGAGAAGCTGCCATTTCCATAGTCCCTGCTCAGACCAGTCAATGCAAGCAAAGGACAATCTGCTCCCTACTACTTATGGTGGAGCAGATATCCACACTGCAGCCCCATTGGGAACCCCATGCTGGATCAGGTGGACATACCCCAAAGGAAGCTGCAGCCCATGAAGAGGAGCCCACGCAGGAGCAGGTTTTCTGGCAGAACCTGTGGTCATGGGGACCCACACTGGAGCAATCCATTCCTGAAGGACTGTACCCTGTTGAAAGGACCATTCTGGAGCAGTTCACGAAGAACTGCAGCTCATGGGAAGGGCCCACATTAAAAAAGTTCAGGAAATACTTATTGCAAAGACTCCACTTCTTTCTGTTGAACTCTTTAACTATTACAGATAAACATATTCTCCCTCTGTGCCAAAAAAAATTTTGAATTTCCTTAGAAAGATCAATAAATTTAATTCTGTTTTCCCACATCCTGTTTGAATATTTGCATCAGTGTACTGTTGAAAAAGAGGGATAAAATCTATATAGTCACATTCTTGTTCTTCAAAGGAGACAGGAGAATTTGTGCAGAAATGTAAAGTAGAACCATGGACATATGTTGCCTCTTTCATTTCTTCATTTGTTATTGGGAAGTGAAATGAGAGCATATTTAACACTTAGAAGTATGTTAAAGGAATGTAATTCTGTCTGGCATGCATATAGATGGAATATACAATTAAATGTTAATGCAATGTCCAGATGGGATGTGAACAACAAAAAAAAATATGTACAGATTCAGTCCTGTGTTTGCAAGAAATATTTCTGAGACCAAAAGAAAAAAGTATGATGATGGAAACCCTTCAGTCTTTTCCAATTTTTTAGATCCTTTGGATCTAATATTGCAGAAACATGAAGACTTTTAAAATAAAAAAAGCTGCAGTAAATTTTGTGTGTCTAACTTGTAAAATGACAACAGAGAGCAGAAAGTTATTTTGTAAAAATATAAGAGCAGAAAGTTTTCTGACTAATTGTATATTAAATGAAATTTAATAAATTGAATAACAGTATCACATACAAAAGTATGTAGCACATTTGTTTGTGTCTTCAGATAACAGTCTTCATTCTAAGCAAGGAATAGGTTGATACATTTTTTATCTTTAAAAAATGTCTTTTCTCCTTTTCATTTTCTTATTATAAATGGATTGCATCATAAAGTAATAAAAAAGATCCTTCTTTTTCTCTCCACAAAGAGAATACTTAAATGACACTGAGACTGAATTTTAAATATTATACATTTCTGGAATTCAGTGAGTTTTGTGCTCTCTATTCCACATAGCATCCTGTCAAATGTAATTATGATTTATTAAATACAATAATATTTAAAAGAATTCAGGAAGGCTAAATTACAGAAGGACCCAGAATTTTAAAATTAAATGATCAGAAAGTTATACAATGAAGATGTAATTCAGACTAGTGCCTAATTTTTTGTGTCTCCAGCTCAATATTTCCATTTAATCTTAACATGACATCTAGCCTCATCAAACAAGAACATGCCTAAATGTAATTTTGGTTTCATGACAGTAGTTTATTGCATGCAATCTTTAAATTCTTATTTGCTGACCATGGTAAAAAGCCACACAATCAAAGCAGATGTCATTAAACACTGGGAATCAGTAAATGCTCTGCAAACAGTGCTGCAGAAGTAACCAGAAGATTTACCTCTTCTCTCTGTGACGTTTTAATGGACTCAGAATTTGCATTTCAGTGATTTCTATCCAATTAGTGAGATTTATTAATCTCTTCTTGGGATGCTTGAAGTTTATTTGGAGGTTAAGAAGAGATAGGCATTTTGGACTTCTTTAAAACTATAGTTTTTGGAACTAAAAAGTAAAAACCTTGATTAAAAATAATCTGCTTTCTCAGATCTAGTTCTGTGTTTTGGGGATTTTTTTGGGGAGTGGGATTGTTCTTGTTGTGAATTTTTTGTGTGTTTGTTTTCCAAAGAAGTCACATTCATGTAAGTGTTGCAGTTGCAACATATTCAGTGGACCAAAGCATACCAACAAAGCCATTAATTGATAGATTGCAGTGTTGGTTGCATGAATACACAGTGATGTTTTATAGTTTTTCTATAGACTGCAAAAGGTATGAGATTTTTCAGATAATAGATGTTTCATATTGCTATTCCTAAAGGACTTTCTTTAGTCAGTTAGTCACTATTCACTTACACTGCTTGCTTTTCATTCTATATTTTTTTGTTGGATGGGAAGTCATAGCATGTGTAAATAGCAAAGGACTAGATTTACCAAGGATTTAAAAGTGTGCTTCCTCCTACCAGGCAGAGTGTCCTTTGTGAGCATTTTAGCTTTCATTTTTAAATCATAATCTGCAAAACAGCAGGAATTTAATGTCTGCCTGAATGAACATTCAAATATATATGTAGGACAAAAATGGTGAATTTGTAGAAGTATAAATTTCTTCTGGTGTGTTATCATATGCCCAAGTATATGCACTTTGACCAGTACCACAGCAAATAGACAGGTACCATAGTATACATTATTGACATCCATATATGCTCACTAAAGATGCTAAAAGCTAAAATTGAACTGGATTACAATACTATTATTGATAAAGAGCTTTCATAACTGCACAACACAAATTCATGAAAACAGACTTCAGCCTGTTCTCACAGACTTGCACAAATACAAAAATATACACTGACTCATCATGGAAAGTAACTACACAGCAGTTTAGCAGCAGTGTAAAAGAAAGACCTTATTCTATTTTCATTTTTTTTAGACTGAAAGAATACAGTATTATAAAAGTCATGTTAACAATTCATAAGGTAATTAAACTCCAGTTTTATGTAGAGGTTTTGAAAAGACATGTTTTGCCAGTAGTTCATAAAAGCAATTTCTCATGAACAAAAAAAAAAAAAAAAAAAAAAAGTGTAAAGAAAAAGGGAGCAAAACCACTCAAAAGAAATCAATGATATTTATATTTTGAAGGCAGCAATGGAAATGTTTAGTCACAAGCATGCAGTGAGTTCATGAAAATGCTGAAAAATGGTAACAGGATTTGAAAAACAGACTACCTAGTTTTATGACTAATAATAGTCAGTCATACAAATATAAGAGCAATCACATTTGAAGCTTTGGGGTATAGCTTAGTCTCTGCATTGCTGAGGAAATATTTTTTCCTGTAGCATAGCAGTGCAGGATTGGCCAGATGCATTATGGGACTTGGGGGGTTCTTTTGAAATACCAGGATATTGTACTTGATGGAGCTGGCTTGAATCAATGATACACCATAATACTCAAGAAAATAAATGGCACGTATTAAAGTATTTGAATATACACAGAACTGTGTCAAAGTGCTCTCCCAGCTGGCAAAAACAGACAAGTAAGCTCCTTGAAATTCACAGCCTTACTGTGCTAGCTAGATTCATGATGAAGGTGAACATAAAGGAGACATTAACATTATGGCACTGAGCTGATGAGAAATTTAATTGCAGTGATTGTTCTATATGAAGGAAAAGATGTATATAAAATGCTGATAAAGAAATTATAAGAAATTATTTCAGGATTATTTTAAAGTAAATGAATACACGTAAAATAAATGTGATTTTTTTCTCCTATCTTTAAATCTCCTATGATTTACAGAAACAAACAATAAAATTTTTTCATGAGATAGGATTTTGCCTATGATAAAAATCATGTTAAAATGCCTTGAAAGATATACCAAAATATTTATTCATTTAAGTAGAACTGGTGGAATAACAATAAATGAAAAATAACAAAAATAATGTTTAGGAGGTTTAATTGTTTGTATTTAAAAAAAATATTTATTCCAATATGGTTTGCATTTTGAAGCTGGCATATCTTGAGAAATTAAAATGCCTGGATATTAAGTAAGATTTTTTTTTTTTTTTTTTTTTTTTTTTTTAGATTAAACAAAACATTTCAGATTAGGCTAAACATGATATTTGTTAATTTTTGAATTAAAAATGAGAAGTAAAGGGGAAAATATTTCAAATTAAAATCAGCAATTTTGTAATAATTTTTAGATTTGCCTTTAAACAAAAGCATCTAATATTTAATATTTGAATTCAGAATATAACTGTGTTACTGCATTTTCAGTTAGGTGGTAGGTGGGAATGTAACGAGGATGTAGGAGAAGGAAATCCTTTCATAACTATGTAGATAATGATGAGGACTTTCATTTCATCCCATAAATAGTGAATCTTGAGGTTGTGTTGAAGATTGCTCAAGTGTGAGTATTGGCATTTGTGGTGGCTGAAGTGTGCTATGAAGTGTAGCATTCACACATCGTATTTTGACCTGGACATGATGAAGGCATAAATCACTATGGCGAGATAATATGCAGACATCTGGCCTAACAGAGGTGTGTGTGGCAGGGGGAACACCCAAAAATAGTGTGTACAGGAAAAGTACAATTATTAGAAGGTGAAGCATATTGGAGGTGTGAGCCAATTCTCTAAGACTTAGTGCAAAATGGGGTTTGAGCTAGACTGTTCTTGGCACACTTGTCTGCCATTTCTTTTGGACTAGCTAGCAGTGTTAATGATTCAGAAGTTCAATAATGAAGAAAAGGTTTTTTCTCTACATATATAGACTATGATGCAATCTGACTATCATAATTGATGGAATAGCTTCTCAAACCATGTATTGACAAATGCGCTCAATTTCAAGATGAGATTTCAGCGTGTGGACTCTAGATTTTTTTCTCTCTTGACACAGTGGTGTCACAGATGAAAGTATTACAACTGTGCTGTTTTAGCAGCAAATCAAGATTTGTTAATGACTAGCAGCATTTAATCATTAACTAATTTAAAGATTTACAAAATTATTCAGCAAAATATGTTAAAATAGTGACAACTACAGATTCGAAGATGACAAGATTCACACTAACTTATTATATGGTACCTTAAATCAATGCATATATACATGCACATTCACAAACACAAGATGTACAAACACACAGACAAAAGTATTTGGATCCAGTGAAATGAGTATGCATCCACACTTGTGAAAATAACTGTGTATACCCAAACATATTGGTAAGTAGAGAGACAGTGAGTGAAAGAGAAGCTAGATCAAAGTTAAAATTTCCCTCTTCTCGAGTTTAGAGTAAATACTCAAAATGTACTGGCATTCCTCAGCAGGTGATAAGTGAGACTCGAGCGGGTCAACTTCGCCCTGGCCTTCCATCAGCTCTATCGGCAGACGGTACCTCAAGGAGTGGATACCTGAGAGCCTTCCCAACCCAGGGAAAATGCTGGTCACAGGCCCGCTGTGATCCAGGAGAGCTCAAAGGTTCTCACTTGGGGTCGCTATTTATAGGGTCCAAGATAACTGACTTTTGTCAGATACTTTTTCACTCTGGCCCAGCTCTAACAATGAAGTATTCTGGTGTCTTCCATCAGTTGCACAAGAACTTGATGGATATGCAGTTCTGTTATTGTTCTCCCTCGGCCACATCCCAGGTACAGATGTACCAGGCTGTCAGGAGGTGGTGGACTGTTATAACCGTTCCCAAGTAATAGGGAGAGCAGGAGCCAGGCATGTCAAGGGGGTACCTTAACACTCTGGTTCACTGCCATTAGCAGTCCTCTTGGTATGTGGCTCAGGATGGGGATTGAAATCACGCCAAGAACCGAGTGGCCCAGCAAGAAGGAGGAGGGAGAGGAATTGCACCACCACAAGTGGGAAAACTAAGAAGGGGAATGGGAAGCAGGTATATTTGAAAAGAAATATATCTGCTAACACAGAAATTTCTGATTAAATTAAAAGACTGAGTTTTTCCCAGCTGTGCTCCACACCTTGTATTTGACAGAAGAAAGAATGAGTTCCAAACCAGTACTTTTGTATGTCCCTCAGCAGCACTAGGTTTGCATATACTTATATACAGAGTGGATAAATGTTTTTCTTGTCTGTCTGAAATTGCGAGGAAGGAGACTGGGCCCTGAACTTCAATGCTCTACAGTCAGCAAATATATCAATAAATCCTTTTAAATATTTAAAGTGTGAGCTTTGTAAAGTTCTTAAGGGGCATCTTGAACAGAAAGGTGACAACACTAGCTATTGAACTATTCCTTCTTTCATAGATGTATTTAGTAATAGTGGTAATAATATAAAGAAGAGTAGAATAAACATGCAGAACAATACAAAGCAAGAGTGTTTTGCAAGCTACCAAAATATTAAGGATTTTAGTTCAACAAATGATTCAATCATTCTTGATTTACTGAAGCACTTATCCAACAGCTTAAATATAAAAACATATTTAAGTTCCGCAGAAGACAGTGGCAATTAGCCACATGATTTATGCTAATCTAAGTTCTTTGAAGATAGTTTTCTGAAGTAAGACCTTTTTTTTCAATAAAATAGTGGATGAATTAAGAAATCTGGGAATCATATTTGACAGACAGGAACAAGAATTGAATATGCTGAGGGAAAGTCTTTTAATGGAGATTCATTTTATGATTGATTTCAAGTTTTTTGGGTCCAACAATGTTCCATTTGTTCAAGGAGAGCACAAGGACATACTATTTATCTATGTTCAAATTCATGGAACTAAGACCTAACATATTCAGTATAAATCATGGTAAACTGTCAGGGTGAAAATCACAGAGAGCATTTTTCAGATCATTCTGCTTCAGACCGATCATTAAGCTGACACACATTTCATTTCAGGTTTGTATTTTTAAATACTTACAACAGCTGTGTGCTAAAGATTTATGGATTCTAATTTTCAATGTATTGTGAATAATGAGCATTGAATATTTAATATTTGTGTGTATCATTCTCCATCATAATTTATAAGGGTAAAAAAGAGAGAGAAATACAGACTGTCTTTTTCATTTTAAGTCTTCATTTCCACCAAGTTGTTCATAAAAGGCTGATGAATATTCAAGAAATGATGGGTATTTAGGAAAAAAATTGTACAACCAAAGAAACATTGAAGGTCTGTTGTTGTTTTTTAATAAAAATTAAATCAAGTTTTCAGTAAAAGCTATAATATTTTGAAATACATTTATTCATCACCAATGTAATGAAGGTGTTAAAAAGAAGTAATACATTGGCATACATGATGATAAATTATGTATAATTTGAAATTGCCTTAAATTGTTACTATGATAAAAACATGGTAAAAAATCACAAACAAACAAACAAAACCAAACCAAAAATCAGGGAGAAGATCAGGGTGATAAAGCAATGAATCAGCATATAGGTTTTTTGGGGTTTTTTAGCTTTCTATTTCATTTCCTTTAGGGTTAACACAGGCTATTTTTATCTGTTGTATACTCTTTGCCTGTTTCTGAACTGCTACACTCCTGTTTGATCTTATATAAAATACCACTAGATAAAAGAAAAAGAAATAAATTATATGTTTGGATAATCAGAGGTAAAAAGGAACCATGAGGGAGAGGAAAGACTGTTTAGAGGAAACAGACAAACATTCAGCAACAGTATTTCCAATCAGCATACTTTTTTGTTATTCTTTAATTCCTTAGTTGTCATGAGTTTAGTATCCTGGAAAGAAAATAACGTAAGAAAAATATAATTTTTAATCATTATGTTTACTGTGTTGAAAAGCAGAGCCCAGCACATCCTTTCCCTAAAGAAAATCAGAACATAAATAGATAAAATAAATTAAATAAGTGAATTTGTTAGTTTATGTCTGATGCTTATTAGGTAGAATAACACATCTAAAAAGTGCAGGTGTATAAATATGTGGGTGAATGAACACACATCTTGAGAATTTCAAATAAACCATATATATATGTGAATATTATTTCAATTCAGTCATTTATTTCGGAATGTCACGGCAACTTTATTTAGAAAAGTATTTCAGAAACAGATCAGCTTGCCACCTCTTTCCTCTCTTATTATTTCACAAATTATGAAGGCAAAGTTAAAATGTTATTGAATACAGCTATGTCAAAAATTGGAATTCTAATTCAGGTAGGTCAGAGAACTGCCATGTTGCAGCTAGGACTTCTGAAAAAAAAAACCAACCCACTTTTATTTTTATTGCGAATTTTTCCTAGTAGAAAATAAGAAGTGGAATCTTGACAATTACAGTATACACTGTTCAAAAAAAGGTTAAGCAGGAAAAATGAGCTCCTCCAATATCATGCAATGAAATGGTGTCACACGCAAAATAGTGTTCTTCTAAAAGAAATAGTTTTAAGGATGCATATGCAGAGACAGAAGAAATTCTATTTCAGTAGCACCTGAAACAGTAATTTATATTAAGGCTATTTCATACAATCATAGAATAGTTTGTGTTGGAAAGGACATTAAAGATCACCAAGTTCCAATCCCCCTGCCATGAACAGGGACACCTTCCACTAGACCAGGTTTCTTAAAGCCCCATCCAACCTGGCCTTAAACACTTCCAGGGAGGGGGCATCCAAAACCTCTCTGGGCAACTTATTTCAGTGTGTCATCACCACTCTCACATTAAAGAATTTCTTCCTTATATCTAATGTAAATCTACCCTCTTTCAGTTTAAAACTGTTACCCCTCATCCTATCCCTACATTCCCTGATAAAGAGTCCCTCCCCATCTTTCCTGTAGGACCTCTTGAAGTACTGGAAGGTGCTTTAAGGTCTCCCTGCAGCCTTCTCTTCTCCAGGCTGAACAATCCCAACTCTCTCAGCCTGTCCACATAGGGGAGGTGCTCCAGCCCCCTGATCATCTTCATGGCCCTCCTCTGGACCCACTCGAGCAGTTCCATGTCCTTCTTGTGTTGCAGGCCCCAGAGCTGAATGCAGTACTCCAGGTGGGGTCTCACGAGAGTGGAGTAAAAGGGGAGAATCATCTCCCTCAACCTGCTGGCTTTGTGGGCTGCGAGCACACATTGCTGACTCACAGTCGGTTTTCCATCCGCTAGTACTTCCAAGTCCTTCTCTGCAGGGCTGCTCTCAATCCACTGATCATCCAGCCTTTATTTGTGCTTGGGATTTCTTTGACCCATGTGCAGGACCTTGCTTGCACTTGGCCTTGTTGTACTTCATGTGGTTTGCACAGGCCCACCTATCCAGCCTGTCAAGTTCCCTCTGGAACTGGCATCTCTGCCCTCCAGTCTGTTGACCACATCACACAGCTTGCTGTCATCAGCAAACTTGCTGAGGCTACACTCAATCCCGCAGTCCATATCTCGAATAAAGATCTTAAACAACAGTGGTCCCAACACCGACCCCTGAGGAACACCACTGATGCTAAATTTCCATTAAGCAGTATTAAAAGACATGTTGTAAAAACATTTCCTGGACAGTAACTCCTAATCTAAGTTGCAGAGAAAACTGGCCAGGATAGTGAATTGAATGACAGAATGAAAGCATGTTTTACGGGATGTCAAACAAAAGATCAGAAGTAAAATTTTGATCTCACTGGACTGAGGATGCCCACAAAATATCCATATGTTCAAAGCAATCTTTTAGACTCCTGTCATTGTTAGTAGGAAGGAACACTCATTTCAAAGTAGGTGTCCAGTCAGATGAATTTGACCCACACTGTGTATTCTCTTAATGAATGAAAAAAGGAGCATAAAATGACTAGTTCAGATGCTACTTGTAAAGGACTGTGTTGGACTGTATTTGTCTCAGCATTGCTGTTGCACCACTACCACTTCCTGGCCTCAGCATCCTGTCGCCGTGGAAGACACTCTGAAGGAGACGAATTGTCCCCAACGAAACCAGGACATCTGCCCGAAGTTAAATCGGGGTGAGGAAGATGTGCAGGCTGGCACGACCAGCGTGAACCCCTGGGCATGCGTGCATGGAGGACCATGGGGCGGCACCTATCACAATGAGCTCCGTGGAAGTGGGCGGACTCTTCAGAGAAATCATGGGGACTGGGACAATAAAAGGACTGCATACTCCTCTCTCAGGATCACTCTTTTTAGCTAGGAGCACCATCACCTGCACCGAGACTGAGTCAACAGTACGTCGCTGGATTCATGGTGGTGGTAATTAATCCTGCTGCGTCTCTACCGTTTGCTTGCTTAGGGATTCTGACTTTTCCTTTCTTTTTCTCTCTGTCCTATTGCTATTACCAGTTGTTACAGAAAATAAAGTTCACCAGGTTGTACGGCATCTGACCTTGTTTGTGTCTTAATCTCGCTCTTGGGATTGTTTAAGAACCCGCCCCGATATTGGATTGGGACACTGCTGCTGTAGATATCTGACGTGAGCTGAATCCCTGACAGTCTACTGCCTTATCTGTTGGACAATACTGTGTTTAGTAATAATGAATCATGAGCATGTAAAAGAAAAGCAATGCATAGATACTGATAGACAAAACCAATTTTGTTTAGTCCTCATTTTGTTTGCAGCAGCAGAGAAATTCATGTTTAGTATTTACTTGAGGTACGCAAAGACCTATATTTTATCCCAAAAATCTTGATCTGAACTTACTTCTCTTTTAATAATCAGTGCTAAGTGGTTTCAAATGTATTTTTATATCAGTCCATTTTACAACCAGTAATGTAAAAATCTTGACTGTAAGTAACTTACTGAAGCAAACTGGTGACTCTGATGACATATATCTCTGCTGACACACATCAATAAGTTTTTGTTCTTACTTGTTATTTGATCTTTCCTTGATGTTTTTTTTTTTTTTAAATTAAGATAGACACTTCTACTGATTTTCTTTTGTTGTGCCTGTCATGATGCTATTATGGGTCAAGTCACCAATTCAGACCTATTATAAATGCCAGTGTACATTTCTTAGATGATGTGACAGAGGGATGTTCAAAATCATGAAGGCAAAGCACCAAGAACACAGTCAAAGGAAGAAATGTGTTATTTCCTATATTCCATATAATTTGTTGTTCATGTTCATGTCCTCATATGACAGGAGACATGGAGGGATTATTTTTTTTGCTGAAAATGTCTTTTTTGTCACTAAGAAGAACGTTTATAGAGTTCAGTAAGTTTTTCAGCAAAAATTCAGTGAACTCCTGTCTTTGAAAAATGTTTTGAAGTATCTGTCAAAGCTTCAGTCATTCGCTTGAAAAAGTATCTTCTTAATCAAAATATTTTTTTCAATAATTTTCATATTTCAAAACAGCTCCAAAACTCTTTAAGGACTTGGGTTTTTTCATCATCTCAAAAAGAAGCCTCCTCATTTGATATTTTTTTTTCTAAACTCAATAGCTACTGATTTTGATCATGCAGATAAAATACAATGACAAGGCTACTCTTTTGTGAACTTTTACATTGCAGTCTAGAATGTCAATTAATTCATGAATATTTATGTATGTATAGGTATGGTCTTTGTAAAAAGCCTTAGAGCACTAAGTAAAAACACCCCAATGATTTGGCAAAGATAAAAATGTGGACAACATTTGTTTCCATTTTTCATACTCTATGAAAGCTGAGGCAGGTGCATCCACCCAATGAAAGCAGAGCTTCTTGGCTGCTGAAGTGTAGCAGTTCCTGGCTGCCTTTGTTCTCAGGGCTTCATGGCAGTTGGGGCCTTTGGCAAATGGGAGCCGCTATTGACTACAGGTCAGCTTCAGCCTGGGTATAAATGGAGACCCCTGGGGAGCCATTTGGAGCTTGTCCCCTGGAGCAGCATGCTGCCATCAAGGACACTCCCCTTGGGTCAGGACGCCACCCAAGGAAACTCCTCGAGGTGTCTTGGGTCGGGACGCTGCCCTGAGCAGGTTCTCAAGTTTGAGAGCCCTCGCTTGTCAAGTGAGTGATAGAGCATTTTGGGTTGCCATTAAGCCCTAGGGAATGGTGCTTTGTTCTGCATTTTGGGTTGCCGTTAAATCCTAGGGAGTGGGACTTTGTTCTGCATTTTGAGTTGTTGTTAAACCCTAAGGAGTGGTGCTTTGTTATGCATTTTGGGTTGTCCTTAAACCCTAGGACGTTGTTCTGTTCTCCTCTTACAGACATTCAAACCTGTAATTTACAGAGAGCTAGTTAATTGTGTTAATAATAAATTTTTAAATTTTGGTAGTTGGTTGTTTATTTGAGAGCCTCTGTAACAAAAGCATAAGCATCATTCTGCTGCTTCTGAGTATTGATATTATTTCAGTCTCTAATCGGAATATCATAAATTATTTCCCTTAGGATAGGTTAATATTCTAGATTAACATTTTGGAATATATGTTTGACATGTATTTCAACGGGATTTGAAACGTCAAATGAGAATTAGTAATATACATACGTCTCTGAATTTTATTCTATACAAAGCATTAAGCAAAACCACCTTAGGAATTTAAGGTTCCAAATCTTCTCACAAAAATTTAATAGGATTTAGGATTTATGATAATAAAATAACAGTTGTAAGTATTAAAATGTTACTGTAATTTCAGTTCCCAGCTCTGTGGAATTCATAGCATTCAATAAGGCACTGAAGATGAGATTCTGTCTCACTTACACACTTTCTTTTCTGACTTATGGCGAGAATAGTTTTAGTCCTTTAGGGTCCATAATTTAAACCTTTAAAGTATTCCAGAGTGAAACCTGGTTCCCTTAAATTTATACACATCTATCAGGAAGACCTCTGTATTAAGAGTAGAGCAGTATAAACTCTTATGTCACTGAAGACCTTGAGCTGAGGCTAAGTGGAACACAGTCACTTGTTCCTGATGGATTGGACAGGGAATCATTAGACTCTTATCTCAAGATGTGTCACAATGCACTGATTACTGAGAGGTCTTGGGAGGCATTATCAAAAATGAAAATGGGGTTTGTTTCCAACATTTTTACCCCTTTTATTAAAGATATGATGATTTTCTTTGTCAATGGAGATCCAAAACATGAAAGTGTTCCCAGGACTCCAGACAAATCCTGGACAATAAACAGAAATAAATAATGGAGAAAAATCGATGTGAATTCATTTTCCCACTGAACACCCTCATTTCAGGGCTACAGAGTCAGATTCCTAATAAATGTTAAGCATTCAGAACTGAAAGCAGAATTTAGAAAACTGATTTCCCATTTATTCTGCATGGAAAGAGTGTCCACTTATCTGTGTGAATTACAAAATTCATCATTTGGCCCCAGATTTATTCTGTCTAGCTGCAGCAGGTATCCTGACCATCTTTCGTGGTCTATGGAGAGAGATAGAAACGCACACAGGATCATTCAGCCCACCTACAATCTGAACCATATTTTAGATGTTTCTATTTTGCATAGCTGATTAGAAAATGGATCTAAGGAGACATGAATGGGAATGTTGGACTTTGAATTTATCAGAGAAAAATAGTATGAAAAAAACCTCCAATTATTTCTGTGGACAGAATGGGACACTTCTATGGACCTAGGCATTCTTTTTCATCTTGATAACAATTGCAATTTAGAGTGATGATTTTAAGATCAATTACACTTTCTGAGAACACTAGGCAATAGTTCATATAGCAAAAAGGAAATATTAACATACTGTTAAGGTCTTAAATTAGTATAAGCTTTCCTACTTCATGGCTTAAATCTGAACATATTTTCAGGATCTTTAATTCCTTGAGGTTTCACAATTCAGTGCAAATGCTTTGTCTGTTTCATGACTGCAGATTCAGCAGGTGATTCTCAACTGATGTCTTGAAGTCTAGAGTTTAGATAACCATAAGAAGAGTTGAGGTGTCTTTTGTGTTTAGGTCGTTGAAGTTGTATATTTAAATGTCATTATTTCTTCACATAAACAGGCACACAGCTTGATTGCTGTCCATATTGCTCCCAGGTGCTGTGGTACAGCTACAGAAAAGGGCTTACTTTCAGTCCCCATTTTAAAAACAGTAGCAAGCATATTCTTGATAGTGATAGCATGCTTTTTTCATAATCCTGTAAATGTTCTGGTGCATTCACACTTAAATTTCTGAACATTGGCCTACAAATGGTGAGGAGAGGTCTGTCAAAATAAAGGGGTTTTATTTGCTCATTTTGTTTGATTTTATTCTTTCAAAATACGTTCTAAACATTCCCAGTCATTTGTAGCCATGCCCTATTTTGTTTCATTAAGAGTTTCTGACTACTTTATACTATTTAGGATAAGATATCTAATTCCATTTAAATTTACAGTTATTTGGAGAAAAGTGCTTCAAATAGCTCCAAGTTAACTTCATCATGAAAACTGTAAAACAACTAAAATCACCTAAAAACCACATTAGAAAAGTGTCTTGTTTTGCTTTTAGAAAAGTAGAATTGTGAGGCATTTGAAAAGCCCAAACATTCTGTATGGATCGATCATAGTGCTCTGAAATTTTTTTTTTCCCTGTATGTGGTATTAGTCTTTTATTCCAGAACAGTGACTTTTAAAATTTTCTTTTATTTTTTAATCTCTGGGTGCATACTCATTAGGTTCCAGTATGTAGTTTAACGAGAAAAACTTTTCTCATGATGACCTTAACCTAGATGAATGCAATATTGATTTGTTTAGTATAGGGAGAGATGCCTCCATTTCTAATAAAATCTGAATCATTAACTCAGTCAGTTTGTTAGGTGTTGGAAATCCAACTGCTACAGGATTAAGTGCAATACTTCTCAATATGACTTACAGGAGGTACTACTTTTTCACTCCTTCCTCCTTCTTCTCCCTTCTTACCACATTTTTTTGGACAAAACTTGTTTGGTGCTGGATTGTGTCCTATTATAGGAACTCTCTTCTTTGGACAGAATTGCACAAAAATGCACAGAATAGCACAGAAATGACAGGCCACGTATAACTTTGGGACACTATGCCTTTCCTGGATATAGCAATATTTTTCAGTGAAGCTCATATTGTTAAAAATCAAAGCTAACAATATGCCTTGCCTCATAGATATCACATTTGACTAGAAAAGAATTCTCAATCAACATCAGTCTGAACCATCTGAACTGTCATCCATATAGGTTTTTCCCTTCCCTTCCCTTCCCTTCCCTTCCCTTCCCTTCCCTTCCCTTCCCTTCCCTTCCCTTCCCTTCCCTTCCCTTCCCTTCCCTTCCCTTCCCTTCCCTTCCCTTCCCTTCCCTTCCCTTCCCTTCCCTTCCCTTCCCTTCCCTTCCCTTCCCTTCCCTTCCCTTCCCTTCCCTTCCCTTCCCTTCCCTTCCCTTCCCTTCCCTTCCCTTCCCTTCCCTTCCCTTCCCCTCCCTCTTTTTTTTTTTTTTTTCTCCTTTTCCTCCCTTTATATTTTTCACTTTTACATTTTGTCCCTTATTTTTCTTTTTTCACACTAAATGACTCGACTGAAATGCATGGAATAATTCATTATGTATATCAGGGGGAAGAAGAGAATCAGGATCTTTGCTTTGTAGAAAATTTGTTCTTATTTACAATCCTTTCTAGGAGCTTCATGTAATTTATCATTCTCTTTGGCTGTTGTGATAATAAGTTACAAAGTGTTTCCCATAAAATTGTCAAAAACCTCACATAATTCAAGTTACATGCATGAAATAAATTTTTAGTTATTTCAGGCTTGGTTGTTTAATCAAGTAATTGGCATACTTACAGATTTTTTTTTAGTATGTCCCAACGAAATTTGTATTGGTAAGAGTTTAATTTACTTATGGAACTTTTCATTCTTTTATATGCCACACAATTCTTCTACCCTGGCAATGAAATGACATTTGTAGTGAGCTTGAAAAGCTCTTTCAGATGATTGATGAAGTATAGTTATTAACCCTAATCTGTGGTTTTTTGCAAAGTGTTACAAGTTATTTAAGAATTGTCCATTCAAAAGCAATGATCTGCAACACTATGTCAGCTAAGAAAAATGTCAAACAAGCCCCAAGTGCGTTTAACAAGCAGTGGCTAATGTCAGTGGTTTGTGTGTAACTATGGGATAAAGAGCAAACAATTGGTATTTAAGATCCACAAGGAAAAAGAAAAGTTAGCATGATTTTTTCCTTTATTGCAATTCACCTTAGACCCAGCCATTAATTATCATTAAGTTTATTTGTTCCAGATGATTCTTACAACTTTAACAAATCCTTTACTAAAAATCCACAGAAATTATTTGCTTATATACACACCTAAAAATGTTCTATGTTGAAACTATGCTGATGAGATCATATCGCTCTCATATATTGAATGAGCTAATTACGTTGGTCCCAAACACCAAAACTTTATGGTTTTTGAAAAAATCCACAGCTTCAAAGCTGAATATTAAGTACAGTATGGTTGTTTTTTTTTTATTTTAAAACAGAAGACAATCCATCCAAAATTATGCTGCCACCAATAATTTTAAGGATCACATACAATGACATGTCTAGTCAGATATACCATGAAATGCTTTTTATTGGTAGAAAGTGGATATGAAAGAGAGGCAACCATGATCCTGTTTATGTAGATCTTTACATCAATTTTGCATTAGTGTTGAAAACTACCAAACGTGTGTAGGAAAAAGAAATAAGGTCTATATATACTTTTTTTTTTTTTTTTAATTTACAATGTCAGATCATCTTTGAAGTAAATTATACGATGCTTATGGATATATGGAGTATGAACATATACTTTAGTTGACAGACCAGTTTTCAGGCTCTGTGGGATTAATTAACAGACAATGGAGGTACATGCTCCATATACACCATAATGGTATATATATCTGTGATACTAAAAAACAAGACGGGAAAAAAATTCTATGTAAAGAAGGGCTAACTTTCATTTTGTTGTTATCAAATGTATGCCTGTTAAAATCATTACTGGGCTGTGTTTTTCATCCTAGAAGAAATCTTCACTCCAATTTAAATGCAACTACATGATAAAGTCCTTCAAGAGGAACAATAGTGTAAATTTATGCAAAATTTTAATGCTTCCAATTAAAATTAAGTGAAATAAACCTTGCTTTTTCTGAAATAATATATAAATAAATGTAATTAATACTGCTGTCCTGGTTTCAGCAGGGATAGAGTTAATTTTCTTGAGCTGGGAGAGAGCATAGCTGGAGCACCAGACCTAGATTTTGGCCAGGATAGAGTTAATTTTCTTTGAGCTGGGAGGGGGCACAGCTGGAGTGCTGGACTCGGATTGGCCATTGGAGTATTCCATGTCATGTGACGTTATGCTCGGTATATAAAGGAGGCAGGTTCTCTCTCGCTTCTGCTCAGCATGGTGGGATCTTCGTTCTGTCAGGATCGCTGCCAGAGATGGGCTGTGTATCGGTCAGTGGGTGGTGAGCAAGTGCATTGTGCATTACCCGTTCGTACTTATTATTATTGTTTTGTTAACATCACTAAACTGTTATTTTATTTCAACCTATGAGTTTTTCCTTTTTGTCCCTCCCCTATTTTCCCGGGTGGGGGAAAGGGTGAGTGACCAGCTGCGTGGTGTTTGGCTGCTGGATGAGTTCAAACCATGACAGTCCTTTTTGGTGCCCAACATGGGGCTCGAGGATTAAGGTAAAAACAGATCTGGTCATAATGTTGATCACTGGGGTCCTTAAAATTTTATCATATCATTTGCTGTATATAGTTCTCACGTTGTTGGTTACCACCCGTGAGAGTTCAATTAAGATTTTGTTTTTGTTGTACTATGTAACACTGATTTACGGCACAATGAAGTCATTGGTCCTGGGGCTATTTACAATTGTTTTTAAGAATTTGGGGAATTTTGAATATCCTTGGAATATTGACATTAACATGGTTGTCTTCCTGCTAGGAGCCAGTGTTCTTGCATATGGTTCAGGCTTTGTTCAAGGTTAAGCAACTATTGAAGAGTATCACCTGGAGATCTCCCCCAAGGTTGGAGAATTATGCGTGGCTGGGGGTATGGGATAGTTCTAGAACAGTGGGCATCTCCGGTGTATTGGAACTTCACTCCTGAACAAGTGCAGAACCCTGAAGACCTAGTAAAATATTTGGAAAAAGTATGTTGTCACCCTGGTAATTCCAGAGGGGCAGAGCTCACTGCAACATGCCAAGGTCTGACCCATGCCTACAGAGTGCTATTAAATACTATTCAGTACCCTCAAAGGGAAGAGAAGGGCTCTGGATCTGGTAACAAATTGACAGACATTGCAGTCACTCCAAAGACAACATAAACTGCAGCCACTACAACCTCCTTAAAAAGCACTGCAGCCACTCCAACGCTGGCAACAGGTATTGCAGCTAATCTGACCCCAAAGACAGGCACTGCAGCTGAACCAGAGAACCAACCCATGATGGTGTCAATTGCTCCTATACATAAGAAGAAACACACAAGAAAATCCCCTTGTAGTGTAAAGGGTGACAATGAACCAGGCCCATCACAAGAACAAGAGGAGGAGGCAGAGCCGGTGGTTGTCACCCGATCCGTATCCCTGAGTGAGCTTCAAGACATGTGAAAAGATTTCAGCTGTCATCCAGGTGAGCACCTCTCTACCTGGCTGCTCTGATGCTGGGATGGAGGGGCCAGTAGTGTGGAATTAGAGGGTAGGGAGGCCAGGCAGCTGGGATCCCTGTCTAGGAAAGGGGGCATCAACAAAGCAATTGGAAGAAGTATATGAAATCTCAGTCTCTGGAGAAGACTCCTATCAAGTCTGTGGGAGAGGTATCCCTTCAAGGAAGATGTTATATGTCATCCAATAAGTGGAACACTATGGAGAGAGATATTCAATATGTGAGGGAGCTAGTCATGCAGGAGATAGTTTACTATGACCCAGAGGATGCACGGCTACCCACAGATCCAGATGAAGTCCAATGCACCCGGCCCATGTGGAGGAAGTTTGTACAGAGCACACCATCATCATATGCCAGTGCATTAGCACTAATGGACTGGAGAGACGGAGAGCACCAACAGTGGATGAATTGGTTTGCCGACTCCGACAATATGAAGAAAGTCTCTCTTCTGCCCTTGTTGCAGCTGTGGAGAAACTATCCCAAGAATTTCAGCAATTTAAAGAGGATATGTCCTATTCCGCAGATTAGGATCCCAGATTCCACGGACTAGGATCTCAGCTATTAGGAAAAAGCGTTTCCCTACTCGAGAGAACCGGTATACACCACGGGGGAACCTGTAGTATTGCCTGTGTGACTATGGAGAAGACATGAGAAAATAGGATGGAAAACATACTTACCTCCTGGAAGAGTGGGTACGTTAGTTGGAAGGAAGAAGTACAAAATGGGGTTCTTTCAGGAGAAATGCTGCTCTGGTTTCCAGTAATCAGTTGCTCAAACAGAGCAGAAAGGTCAACTTGTCTCCCAGTCCTATGAGAAGAACTTCTGATTTGTATTCACAAGAAGTTAGTGACCAAAATAAGACTGAAACCCATGCACACCACACTAACTCAGTCATCAATAGCAGATATATGACCAACATTAGAGGGGCACTGCCTCCAGCCAGGCGGAGGACAGGGACAGTTGAGTTCACTGGACCGTGTGGATGCGATGGCCTGGCACATCTGACCCCCAGCAGTATAAGGCTTTAGTGGACACTGGTGCTCAATGCACCCTAATGCCGTCAAATTTTAAAGGGGCAGAACCCATCTGTATTTCAGGAGTGACAGGGGGGTCTCAACAGCTGACTGTATTGGAGGCGAAGGTGAGCCTAAGTGGAAAAGAGTGGGAAAAACACCCCATTGTGACTGGCCCAGATGCTCCATGCATTCTTGGTATAGATTATCTCAGGAGAGGGTATTTTAAGGTCCCAAAAGAGTATTGGTGGGCTTTTGGTACAGCTGCCTTGGAAACAGAAGAAATTAAACAGCTGTCTGTGTTGCCTGGTCTATCAGAGGATCCTTCTGTTGTGGGACTGTTGAGGGTCGAAGAACAACAGGTGCCAATTGCACTACAACAGTGCACCAACGGCAATATCGCACCAATTGAGACTCTATAATCCCTATCCATAAACTGATTCATCACCTAGAGATCCAAGGAGTCATCAGGAAGATGCGCTGCCCCTTTAACAGCACCATATGACCAGTGAGAAAATTTAATGGAGAGTGGAGACTGACAGTAGACTATCATGGCTTTTACGAAGTTATGCCACTGCTGAGTGCTGCCGTGCTGTACATGCTGGAACTTCAGTATGAACTAGAGTTGAAGGCAACCAAGTGGTATGCCATGTTTGATATTGACAACGCATTTTTCTCTATCCCTCTGGCAGCAGAATGCAGGCCACAGTTTGCTTTTACCTGGAGGGGTGTCCAATACACCTGGAATTGACTTCCCCAGGGGTGGAAACACAGCCCCACTGTTTTCCAGAGACTGATCCAGACTGCACTGGAACAGGGTGAAGGCCCAGAACACTTACAGTATGTTAATGACATCATTGTATGGGGTAATACAACAGAAGTTTTTGAGAAAGAGGAAAAAATAATCCAAATCCTTCTGACAGCCAGTTTTGCCATAAAACACAGTAAGGTCAAGTGACCCGCACAAGACATTCAGTTTTTAGGAATAAAATGGCAAGATGGTTGTCATCAGATTCCAATGGAGGCAATTAATAAAATAACAGCTATGTCCCCACCGACTAACAGAAAGGAAACACAAACTTTCTTAGGTATTGTGGGTTTCTGGAGACTGCACATTCTAAATTACAGTCAGATTGTCAGCCCTCTCTATCAAGTGACTTGGAAAAAGAATGATTTTATATGGGGCCTGGAGCAACTACAAGCTTTTGAACAAATTAAGCAGGAAATAGTTCATTCAGTAGCCCTCAGGCCAGTTTGGACAGGGCAAGATGTTAAAAATGTGCTCTACACTGCAGCCAGGAAGAATGGCCCTACCTGGAGTCTCTGGCAGAGAGCACCAGGGGAGACTTGGGGTTGACAAGGATACAGAAGATCTGAGGACCGCTATACTTCAACTGAAAAGGAGATACTGGCAGCATATGAAGGGGTCTGAGCTGCTTCAGAGGTGATCGGGACTGAAGCATGGCCCATAGACTGAGGGAATGATATCTGTGAGACCCAGGAAAAGGGGTGGTGATTCCTTAGAATGTATTTGAAACCTGTGCATAACATAAATGGTATGGAATAAGAGGTGGAGACTGGTTTTGGCTTCCTATTGTTACTGTTTAGACTTGCTATTGTTACTGTTGTTTTGTTACCATCACTAAACTGGTTTTTTTTTCAGCCTACGAGTTCTTCCTTTCTATATCTCTCCTATTTTACTGGAGTGGGGGACAAAAGGTGAGCAACCAGCTATGTAGTGATTGGTTACTGGCCGAGTTCAAACCACTACAAAAGGACTTGAAATGAAATAAGGAATTCAAAGAAAATATAGCTTAAAGATGAAGATTTTGGGAATATTATTTATCAGATTGTGAATTCCATCTTGTTTCAGAGGCTGTACATGTTTTTGTGACCTTCATTTGCTACTTCTACATCATGCTAAAATTACCTTTGAGCTTTGGTACAACAGTTTTGTACTATAAGTTTGGCACCAAATAAAAAGTCTGAGAAAAGGTGATGGAACAATCAAGAGTCATTAATGATGAATGACCCATGCTCCAGAATCTATGAGGTTTTGACTAGACTGTTGACTTTGAATGATATTGTGTATAAAAGTCAGGGGTTGGAGTGGAGACTTTGATTTCCCCAGTGGAAACATTTAGGGATATTGCTTTCTAAACAAGGGATGGATCACTATGACATGGAGGAAAAACAGATCAAAATTCTGAAGAGCAATCAGCTCCATTAATGATTTTGATTTTTTCTTGGACCTGTAACTCTCCAGCACCATACAAGGTGAAAGCAGCAGAGATTAAGAAATGGTTTTACATGTCTGCTCTCACTGTCTTTCTATTAATTGCACACAAAGGCTTTAACTAAAACTGGAATCTCTGGGAAAATATCTGATCACTGGAAGGCCTGGGAGAGCTGTGGGAGTGCTCTTGAGGTTAAGATTGCTAAGAATTGAAAAAGATAGACCTTCTGACTTAGGAAATCTCTAGCAAGAATGCAAAAGCTACCAGCAAATGCATACAATATGTGGACGGACTCCCAGCAGACTGATTTCCATCAAGAAAAAGCTATTCAATAAGGTCAGAAGTATAGCAGTAGAGGTTCATTTAATATTTAAGAGATCTATTTCTGTCCCTGAGACAAATACTTTTTTTTTTTTGTATTTCACTTCTTATTTTTCACTTTTGAATCAATCATGAGAACAATTATGTTTTCAAATTATTTCTAAAAATAAAGGAGAAAGGAAAAAAAAAATAGATGTTATCCTAAAATCCTGGCCTTACATATTGTGTAATAAGGAGACCTGTATTTTCTGGACAAAAATGAACAAACAAACAAATATAATGGAGCTACATGAATGATTAAAAATTGTTTAACCATTTTTTGAGAATCCATAATTGTGATACATGTCCCAGTTTTTGTCTTCCTTGTGGAGATAATTATCCCAGCTGTACTATTAGAACAGAACAAAGTTATTATGATAGTTCATCTAATTTAGCTCCTTCTAGGAACAGGAAGAGGTTTTTCTCTCCTATACCACCAGAGATATTTATTCAAGAATTTGTCTGGGATCACCTGGCACTATAGGATGCAGACTATGCATGGCAAAAGGGTATTTGATTTCCACCTGTTTATTTTGTGTATTTGGTTTTTGGGACTATGAACATAAGTGTTCCAAATAAATTAAATTTTCCTTGTTATCTCTCCCCCACGGTAAAGACAAATTTAGATCACCTCAACTAATCCTTGTGGGAATCCTTCACAATTTTGAAGAAAATGTGAGGCTGTGAAAATCATTCCTATCCTTTTTCTCAAGAATTGTACAAGTGTGTGACATTTACACTAGAATAAATGTCAGTGGATTAGTAGGTGGTAGTAGGGATCCACAAGCTAAATAGTTTTTTGCTATGTCAGCATAGCATAGAATGATTTTTGCATATACTCACACTTCGTTTATTACATCAACAGTACTTTACAGATCAGAATATAATGTACAAAATTTTAAGATTTATCTACCTTTATAGTTCATACAGTCTTGTTTATATCACACTAAAGTTTCTGTAAAAAAGGGAAGATAACAGCTCTGTTGAAGTCAGAAACATTTTTTCCTATTTTCTTAGACCCATAGGTTTATATATCATGTTCTTAATAAACTTACTTAATTTATATTTAGTTGTATTTTTGAAAGTATAAGAAGATGTTTTTCTTTTTCTATTTTGCAGAACAAGTCTTATATTCACATAAATGTTATGGAACCTCCCACATTTTAACATATCCAATTTCCAATTCAATTTATTTCATTTTAGGCAGCATATAAAATATGCTGTATAGAAGCATAGAAACAGGAACTATAGTGCTAGCATACATTATCTTAGAAATGATAAATATTCTGTAGATTATAGGGAGAATTACAAGATAGTCAGGCATCTGAACTTTATATGAGTCTGAAATGTCTCAATTTCAAAACTTCATAGAAAATGTAATCACTTTGAAAACATAGAGCGTAGTACTGTATTGGGTTTGCATGGCAAGGTTTTGGTAGCAGAGGGGCTACAGGGGTGGTTTCTGTGAAAAACTGATGGAAGCTTCCCCTATGTCTGACAGAGTCAGTGCCAGCCAGCTCCAAGACAGACCTGGTACTGGTCAAGGCCGAGCCCATCAGCAACTGTGGTAGCACCTCTGTGATAACATATTTAAGACAAGGGGAAAAAACCACTGTGCAACTGCAGCCATAGAGAGGAGTGAGAATATGTGAGAGAAACAGCCCTGCAGACATCAAGGTGAGTGAAGAAAGAAGGGGAGGAAGTGCTCCAGGCATTGGAGCAGAGATTCCCCTGCAGCCTGTGGTGCAGCCCTTGGTGAGGCAGGCTGTGCCCCTGCAGCCCATGGAGGTTAATGGGGGAGCAGATCTCCACCTGCAGCCCGGGGAGAACCCCACACCGGAGCATGTGGATTCACCCAAAGAAGGCTGTGACCCCGTGGGAACCCCCTGCTGGAGCAGGCTCCTGGCAGGACCTGTGACCCTGTGGAAAGAGGAGTCCACAATGGAGCAGGTTTGCTGTCAGGACTTTGACGCTGTGAGGGACCCACGCTGCAGCACTCTGTTCCTGAAGGACTGAACCCTGTGGAAAAGACCCACGCTGGAGCAGTTTATGAAAAGCTGCAGCCTGTGGGAAGGACTCATGTTGGAGAAGTTCATAGAGGACTGTCTCCCATGGGAGGAACCCCACAGTGGAGCAGAGTAAGAGTGTGAGGAGTTGTCCCCCTGAGGAGGAAGGAGCGGCAGAAAAAACATGTGATGAACTGACCACAACCCCCATTCCCTGTCCCTCTTTGCCCCTGGTGGAAGAGGTAGAGAAAATCAGGAGTAAAGTTGAGCCAGGGGAAGAAGGGAGGAGTGGGAGGAAGGTGTTTTAAGATTTGGTTTTATTTCTCATTATCCTACTCTGATTTGATTAGTAGTAAATTAAACTAATTTTCCCAACTTGAGTCTGTTTTGCCATGATGGTAATTAGTGAATGATTTCTCCCGGTCCTTATCTGAACTCATAAGCGTTTTGTTATATTTTCTCTCCTGTGTCTAGCTTAGGAGGGGAAAGAGATAGAGATCTTTGGTGGGCACCTTGCATCCAGTCAGGGTCAACCCACCACAAGTAGTTCTGAAGATATTTTCATGGTCAAATTTAATAACAATTCAAAAGTGACTGAAGACAAAGTTGCCCCAGCAACTAATCTTCTCCTTGTCAGTCAGAAAGGTGTTAAATGAGTGGTAAGAATGCCACTAGGTCCTGCCTCAAGGTAGTACTGAAAGGCATACATGAATGCAATAACTAATCTTTTAGTCATTGCATTGCCAAAGTATAAATCAAGCATTAATAAAAAAAAAGACTTCTAAAATAACTCTGTCTTCAACGGACTTTTTTATTCTAAAAAGCCTTTTGATGGGAAAAAGAGAAATGTCTGATATTCTAAAGAAAGCTAACCATCAAAATAAATTATTGACTGTTAATGACACTTTGAACTGGGATGAAATTAAGTTTATTTGTTTATCATCTTCAGGTTTTTTATGGGTAAAAACAGCTGCTGTAACCTGGCATATGCATAAGATATAGCATATTGAAAACTCCTTGGAAATCCCAGGACATTAGAATTTATGCTGTAAAAAGAAGCAACCATATTGTGGCATTAAGCATGTCAAATTAAGTAGGAAGTGGCCAGTCCTCTTATATTTTAAATGAAAAGGCTGTATTAGATGTTTATGACATAGGTCTAAAGAAATTTTTTAAAGTATTTTAGAGAATAAATATTTTTTCTTTATATTTTTCTTTATTGTGGGTGTGGTGAGGCACTGAAGTAAGTTGCCCAAAGAAGTTGTGGATGCCTCCTCCCTGGAAGGAAGAACTTCATGAGGTTTCCACAGGCCTACCTCTCAAGCCTGTCAATGTGCCTAGAAATATTTAGTCTCATGACATTTTTTATTGCTTGTGTTCTGCTAGAGAAAAGGGGAACAAGGAGTCATCAATGACCATTCCTGTAGTCTGGAAAGTAGCATTTGTTACATTGTTATCCATGATTACACAGTATCTTAATCTTTGTGGTCTCTTGAAGACATTGAAAATAAAAGGGAAATTGAAAAAAATATATCAATATAAGTGGTGGACTTACGACTGGTTAAATTGAGTAAGGGATTTAGGTATCTAAGGCCTTGAGACTTTGAAGTTCAAAGTCAAAAAGTGTAATTAGAAAATTCAAATAATGACCAATTGTCATTTACTTACAATAATATATTATTCACAGAATCACAAAATAGTTGAGGTTGAAAGGGACTTCTGGAGGTCATCTTGTCCAACCCCTCTGCTCAAGCAGGGCCACCTCGAGCGCGTTGCCCTGGACCTTGTCCAGACAGCTTTTGAATATCTCCAAGGATGGAGATCCACAACTTCCCTGGATAACTTGTGCCAGTGTTCAGTCGCCCTCACAGAGAAAAACTGTTTCCTGTTATTTGGGAGTGTAATGGTTTAGACCCTGTCGGGGTCTGAGACCATGTGGCCGCTGCCCCTCCCCCACAAAGGGAGTGAAATACAAGGCCCTGAAACTGAGATAAGGAAAGGTTTAATACAACAGAGCAACAGCAACACAACAAACAGCAACAATAAGAATAACAGTGATAACAATGAACGGAGCAAAGTATATCTACCAATACAGGAGTGAGAGGAGCAGATGTATAAAACTATGCGCCCCGCGCTCCCACGCCAGGATGTGACGTCCGTCCACATGGTATCTGAATAACCCGGCTAAAGCTCCCCCACCACTGCTGGGGAAACTTAACCCTATCCTGGTTAAACCAGGACAGGGAGAAAACTCCTCTTTTCCAGTTTGTGTTCATTACCTCTTGTTCTGTTGCTGGGCATCTCTGAAAAGAGCCTGGTTCTATCTTCTTTGCACTCTTCCTGCAGGTATTTATACACATTAATAAGATCCCCCCTCAGCTTTCTCTTCTCTAGGCCAAGCAGTCCCAGACTTTCATCATAAGAGAGATGCTCCAGTCTCTTCATTGTCTTCTTGCCCCTTTGCTGGACGTTCTCCAGCATTGCCATGTCTCTCAGACTGGGGAGCCCAGAACTGGACATCATATTCCAGGTGTGGCTTCGCCAGGGCTGAGCAGAGGGGAAAGATCACTTCCCTTGACCTGCTGGCAATACTTTGTCTAATGCAGATCAGCACACCATTAGCTTTCTTTGCAGCAAAGGTACCTCCCTAGCTCATGTTCAACTTAGTTTCCACCAAAACCCCCAGGTCATTTTCTACCAAGCTTCTTTCCATCTGGGTGGCTCCCAGCATATACTGGTGCCTGGTGTTGTTCCTCCCCATGTGCAGGACTTTGCACTTCCCCTTGTTGAACTTCATGAGATTCCCACCAGCCCTTTGCTCTATCCATCTGGATGGCAACACAACCCTCCGGCATGTCAGCCACTCCGCCCAGTTTGGTGCCATCAGCAAACTTGCTAAGGCTACGCTCTGCTCTATCATCCAGATCATTAATGAAAATGTTAAACAGGACTGGACCCAGTATTGACCTCTGGGGTACAGCGCTAGCTGTGCTGTGCTGGCCTCCAACTAGACTTCATGATACCAGTCACCACCCTCTGGACCTGGTCATTCTGCCAGTTTTCAATCCACCTCACTGTCTGCTTATCCAGCCCATACATCAACATCTTGTCTATGAAACAAAGACCTTCCTGAAGTCCATGTAGACAGTATCCGTTGCTCCTTCCTCATCTACCAGGCCAGTTATTTCATCATAGGATTTTATCAAGTTAGTCAAGCATGACTTCCCCTGGTGAAGCCATGCTGACTACTCGTGATGACTTTTTTGTCATTTATGTGCTGGGAAATGGTTTCCAGGATTAGCTGTTCCATTACCTTCCTAGGGATCGAGGTGAGACCAACCGACCTATAGTTCCCTGGGTCCTATAGGATAACATATTGTTGTCTAAACTTATTAAATATTTGGTTTTAAAGTTTTCAGACACTTCAGGTAGAAAGTGTCCTAGATTATCTGAGAAATGTGCCACAAAACTGACATTTATGATGCAGATGATATACTTTGTTCTTTTGGAGTCATAGTTGCAGGCCTGGAAAAACACCCTAGAGTAGTAAGTGCAGATGTGATAGGATATTAGATGCATTAGATATCTGTAAATATTAAACCCATTGACAGAGCTAAGAATACTGGGACTTTAGAGATTTTATTCACATAGAAATTAAAAAACTCAGATGTAGATGTTTAGCTTTAAGTTTTGACATGTATTGAAAGTTCCATCCATTTTTTTTTCCTAACACAACATATTTTCCTTTTGTGCTATTTTTGTACTTTGGAATTTTAACTGGTAGTATACAGATTCCATTAAAAAATTATCTCACTGTGTTTCAATAATACCAGTCACAATATATACTTATTCATAAACATTTTAAAGTTTTGGGGTTTTTTTTTGTTTGTTTAAATTCCATTTTGACTTTTCCTGCAATTTAAAAATTTACTTACATGTTCCTTCATGTTGGCTTTAATGCATGTCTATACTGAAGCCTGTGTACAAATTTAAGAGTCTGGTTCAGTAAGAGTGTTGCAGAAAAAATGTGCAATTTGTAGGACTGAGGAATAATGAAGTGAATTTAACTTTCATTACACAATTTTAAATTACAGTATGAAGAACAAGAAGAATTTAGTTGTGTCTGATCTAAAAGGCATTAGTTTTACTCTAAATTCTTGACAAATATTGTGTGAGTTGTTCAGTTCTCCCAAATACAGAGATGATCATAACATTAACCTTAGGACATAACTGCTGATGTAGTACAGTCTACCACTAAATATAGATAACTTTCAAAATCAGCATAGGTAAGCGAATGAGGTGGCTGCCCTAGAAATATTATGGTACATTCATTCTGAGAAAAATCAGGCTAAGAATTGTGTGCTTAAAATTAAACTTATCCAATAAAAAGTGAAAAGAAATACCCAGAAAATCAATACACAGAAATTATAGATAGTAGTCAAATTTTTTTTTTTTTTTAAAAAAAGCTTATATGAACTATTAGAACCATAACTAATTTTATACTTATCTTTTATACCTAACTTTCAATATATGTTAATTTTTACTTTAGCAGTCACTAGCATTGAAAAAAATATTGAGGAACATATTGCAAATTAGCAAAGTTATCAACAATTCCCAGTAGCTAAGATTCTATTATGTATACATAAATGAAACCCTTCTGAAATCTATGAAATCTTGATAGATTTTGATGTACAAATTTGTTATAGGAGGATCTTTAAAACAATTTGATTAGAACAAATATAAACAAATCTGGATATTTGTCTGAAAAATACCTCTTTGCACATTGTCTCAAAAGGCCATAAAGCCAGCAGCTTTTTTTTTACTTTTATCTATCTATTTTATTTATTTATTTATTACGTTGTCATATACTGAAGGTCACTCTTCTATAATTTCAGCCTATTGTTTCTCTTTGTGGTATCTCCTTATGTAATGATAAAGGGAACTGCCAATCTTACAATAACCTAAGACTTCTACCCTATCAAATCCTCAGTCAATCCTTTTTCCATTGTACAAATGGATACAATACTTTCTCCAGCAAGAAATTATACGTGTGTCTGTGTTTACATGTCCATGTATGTATACATATCCTTCTGTCTCCAGCTTGAAGAAAATATGGCTATACATGGTCAGTAAATGAAAAACATTTTCTAATTCTAGAAAATGAAGAATCTGAAGCCTGTAGAAGTTATTCTAGAACTTTACTTGAAGTGAAGCATTGTTTTGTGGTGCACAGTCCTTATAAATTACACCAGATCTCAGCAACCATCAGAAACTGAGCTCTATTCCTTCTTGTCCAGGCTTGAATTAACACTAATTGTAAAGGAATGGTATTCAGTGATGGTATTTCCAGAACTGAAGAGTCTGCAGTGTTCACATGTAAGCATAGTCACCCTTCTCAAGAAGCAGGAGTTGAAAACCATATGTAGATATACTTTACATAATTCTCATAATTTCTTGTCTCAGAGTATGCAGAGCCAAGCCGGGAAGGTTCTGTCAACATCTTATAACTTGATCTAAGCAAAGGAAGACAAACATTCCCATTGCACTGGTTTGTTCACAAATTATTCACAATAAGAATTTGAGGGAAAATAGTAAAACCAACTTGTGACATGGCAGTTTTGACTAGTGCCATTCATTCACAGAATACAGAGATGAAGGTGTTATTTAAAATGCCTTTATATGAATGTTGTGAAATACTTAGGGAATGTACCTACTTTCTTAGAAAATCAATTATCCATGAATTCTTAACGGATGATGGCATCAAAACTTTTTGATATGCATAATATAAAAGCTAGTATCATTAAAAACTTATATAGTGATTACATGCTATATAATGTTTCAGTCAAATCAATATAAAGTCCTGCGTGATGTACTACTGCTTTCTTTGCATCTGGTTAAGATAAATGTAGTTATATTTTCCCTAAAGATTTTTTTAAATAAACTATATCATTCTCAGACTGTCTTTTTAGGTACAATAAGATTCAATTATGAGTCCAGAGCTGAGTCACTGAGTGAAATACCTATTTGCACAAAATGAATAAATTATATTCCTAAACATGAGGGCCATTTTAGATGTAAAACAGTACACTCACTGCCTGCCCTCTGGAGGAGAATAAGTTTACCCCACATTTGGGGAGAAACACCAGTTGCATGTCGCTTAATTAACAACTTCAAATGTTCACTATCATAGGGGTATCTAAATCTGTATTGAACTATGAGTTTTATTTTCCATTATTCCAGAACCTGATTCTTGTGAGGACTTATAAATGTGAACAGCCTGGTATGCTAAATTACTCCAGAAACTGAAAATCTAACTCAGCTCACTATATGAAAAATTTTATATACATATGTAAAAGTTCTGACTGAAGGAGAAAAAAAAAAAGAAAAAAAAAAAAGGACGTTCAAATAAGTATTACTGAGACTAATGATGAACTACTTATGACCATGTCTGCTAACACGATTTGGTATAAATTGGACAAACCAAAAATAATTTGCTGGAATTCCAGCTAAATAGAGAATAAATAACGTAAAAAAATTTAAAAATTCCAGATATCATATTTATTTAATCAATAATCTGATTACTGTAAATATTGCTAGGTTTTATTTCCACAGCCTATAATAGTCTGGCCATTCTAAGACCCAGAGAACACAATAGCCTTACATACTCAGCTGCGTTTAAGTCATAGAAGAGATATACAATATGAAATCAACGTTATACCAACAGTGCATAAACTATACCTGCTACTGAAAAATCCTGCTTGAAGTCAGGCACTGAACAGCACTGAAAACTGTTGCTGTTTAAATACAAAACTACAGTCATATTTGCCTTCCTCCACAGTCCTTAAGCCATTCTTAAACTTCCCAGAGTGCAGGTATGACAGAAAACATTATCTAATAAGCTCTTAAATGTGTAAACTCATTTGGCAAAGACTAGAGGCTTTAGTAAAGTAGATCATCATTATCCATTTCCTTGATGAGAATCATAAACACCAAGGAATAGTATGGTATGACAATGAGTAGTTGATTACTTAGTGTGTGTCAGTGCAATTCAGTTCAGTTATTGTAAAGCCCAATTTAATGGCTACTTATGTGTTAGCAATATATCAGTCAAACATTCACCAAAACCAAACCAAACCAAAACTAGTGAATATGAGGAGTATTTAATTTAATCAGTTTTTCAACTTGATGGATATACATCTATCTCATATTTTGTGCCAACTCATCAATGAAGGAAGTTATTTTGCACCAGTGTTTTTCTATTTCTCAATTTAAGAACAACATTTCATTAATTAATGTGTAGTCTTGTAGTACAATAATTATAGTCTTGCTTACAGTTTGTTGTAAGAAATATAACAATAAACCTAAATTTTTAAGTTGCTATAGCTTAACCACAGGCCTTGTTTATTACTGCTAAGCCTTGAATTTACTGGAAATTTTTTGAACTTGCTGAGTATTTGTTTTCTTAAATGTGTGATCTTATGATTATTCATAGCACAGGCAGTAAATTTTAGACTTATTAAGTCCAGAAAACCACCGTAAGTAGGCAAAAAACCTGTAACATAATATAGAACTACTGAGCAATGGGAGAGAAGCTGACAAACTGACAAGCAATAATAAAAGAATAACCCCATGTGAACTCAAAACTGAAGAAAACCAGAAAAGGACAACACTGATAACATCAGCATTGACGTTGTCTTTCCAGGAACTTGGGATGTTAACATCCAGCCATGAAAGCTTCTCTTCTCCTCTTTGCCTAAGAAAGACTGCTCAGGGATCCTTCAACAGTTGGAAGGACTAAAAAGAAAGTCAGAGAAATGGAGCAGCATTAAGATAGCACAGCCTGTATATTACATTTTTATTTGCATTATTAATTAACTTTTTTTTATTTTACTGTAGGATTATGGATTTCTGATATGTAACTTTCCTTTCAACTGAACTAACAGTAGTTTTTGTTTTAAATAGATTAGCAATAAATTATTGGATCCATAAATTGTGTTGCCTTTTTGCCCATAACAAAATTTTGAATATAACAAGTTGGGAAAGGTATAACTTGATTCTAATGTAGTATTTCAGAATGGATTTTTTCTCTGTGTGTGCTTGTGTCTCATTCAATAGAAAGTGGTAACATAAGTGAAATTAGCTGGTTGAGACAGGACTGTAGTGCTGTTTTTCATTAACAGTCTCAATACATTAAATATGCAATATATTTAGGCTGAAATAATCAGCAAGAAGCATTCCTATGTCCTCTGGTGGGACTTTCCCCACAAAAATCCGAGGGAGGAAGCAATAATAAAAAGAGTATAAGCTGATTCAGTACTGCTTCATTTAAATTCCTGGACTCTTCTGTGAAGCCTGTAAGATGGTTTAATGCAGACAGAACACATGGATGCACTGAAAAGGCTCAAATCATGATGGAAAGAATAAACTATGCGAAGACAAGGGTGGAGCTCAATCTTCTCAGCATTCTACATTATTTAGGGGTTCTTTTCAAAACCTGTTTGCAACCCAGGATTTCAGGAAGTCACAAATACGCAGCTGGGCTGTAGCTTAGTTAACTGTCAGGTTTTTCTTCTCTTTTTGTTTATCAGTTTGAAACCTCATAATTTGCATAATCATAATTAAACCTCTTTCCTCAGAAAATATCCAGGAAACAAGATCTACAATTGTTTGCCAAGTAATAAAAAAAAATAAAAATACATAAAATTTTCTTTTGAGGTGATTCCACCTCTTACTCAGATTTTAATTTACCGAAATATGTGAACTCAAAATTATTTACTCTATTAGCCCGGTCAAAAAAATCCTGTCTTTGTTGTTTCTGAAGCCACTGACTGTAAAAAGGGGAAGAAGTACAGTTATTGAAATAAATGTCTGACCAAAGCTACTGTTACTTAGTATGAAAACTTTCTTATTGATGATATGCTTATGCTTTCTAATTCCCAGTAGGTATTTGAAAAATGTAAGTGGCATAGTAATACAACAGCAAAATTAATTTTATATGGAGTGGCACAGCATGACTTTTACTCCCCATGTAGGTTCTAGGTATTCTTATAATCCATCAACCAGTGCAGTAAGAGAATACTCCTAAGTTTATTTTCATATTAAAGCATGTTTTCAGCCAAACAATTTACATTACATTGTTAGTGAGCATCTTCCATGTTTTTTCCCCTATTTTATATCTATTATTATTTCTGTATTTCTATGGGAATATCTCTATATCTCAAAAAGGAAAAGATTTAAACATTAAAGGCATAATTTTGCAATATAGCTACTGACTTCTTTTAATTTACATTTTCATTATTCCTTGCTATTTATAAAATATTTAATGATCAAACATTCCATATGATTTGTATGAATCCTTAAAATATGCAGATTACTGTAAAGAGAATTCAGTGCCGTGTTTGAGAAAAATATAAATACAGAGAAATCACATTTTTCTTAAAGTGCATGTTTTCATCAATGAGGTAGCTTAAAGAGAATATATACATGTAATCTCTTATGTTCACTCATTAAAATGTCTACTAATCTTTAAGACATCAGAAATTTCATTACCTACCTAAAAATTTGTTTTACAGAAAAGTACAAACAAAAAAAAAAAAGTATTTTAGTGAATGTATCTACTGAATGATAAACTATCATGTCACGTCTAAGACCATATAAAATTTATAAGCTAAATGTTTGTATATTAAAGTCAAACAGAGAGTAAAATCTTTCATAACATACTAGTCAAAAGCTAACAACATTGATATTATTATATATAACAGAAATAATGGTTAATTCCTTTCATGACTACACTTGGGAGATAAGTGTCTTGTCCCATTTCACTTACTATATTATGACTAAAAAACCTGATAGGAAAACAGGGTGTCAGGGCTTTAAATCCCCAGTTCCAGGCTGGAGACCAAGGTCATACTATCTCTGAGAAGGAAATGTCAAAGCAAGTTTTGTAAACATGTGTATGAGCATCATAGAGAGATGATATATGAGATCTATTACTCCTTTCCCATACTGTTGGAAATGTGTCATTGCATAGAAATTAATTCCAGACTCATTTTGATGGGAGAGCAGGACATGAAAAGAAATTATACTGTGCAGTCAAGGAATGAAAGAGGGAAAGATTGTCAAGTTCTGGTTTGTGTTTAGAATCATGATTAAAATATATAATCAATGCTGTGAATTGGACCTTGTTTATACTCCTTCTAAAGAAAGTCATGTTTCTTTTGCTTCTTTTTTTCTTACAGAGGTAAAATTCTTACATGTTTTTTTCATTAGATTAGCCCAAAGACAACAAGAACATAGGGGATTCTTCCCTTAAATAGCCTAATCTCTGTCTAGGTGATTAGTATTTTTTTGGAAGTCGTAGACAGAATCACAGAATAGTGGAGATTGGAAGGGATCTCAGGACATTATGCAGGCCAAAAATTCTGCTCAAGAAGGGTCAGCTAGAGCAAGTTACCGAGGACTACATCCAATGATGTTTTCGGTTTCTGTAAAGATGGAGACTGCACAACCTCTTTGGGCAACTTGTTCCAGCCTTTAACCTCCCTCACAGTATTTTCTCAAGTTCAGTCAGAACTTCCTGTGTTTTACTGTGTGTTCATTGTCTCTTGTCCTGTCACAAGAAACCACTGAGAAGAGCCTGGCTCCCTATTCTTCACACCTTCCCATTTGATATTTATAAACACTGATAAGATGCCCCCTTAGCCTTCTCTTCTCCAGCCTGAGAAATTCCCAGTTCCCTCAGTATTACAGCCACTCTTCACACTTCTGTATCATCTCCAAATTTTCTGAGGGTGCACTTGGTCCAATCATCCAGACTCTTAACGAAGGCATTAAACAGTATTGCCCCCAGCACTGAGTCCTGAGGCACACTAATAGTGATTGACTTCCAACTGGATTTTGTGATGCTGGTTAAAAGTCTCTAAGCCTAGCAGGTCAGTGAGGTTTCAGTCTACCTCACTGTCCATTTATCTAGTTCATACTTCATCAGTTTGCCTATGAGATGCTATGGGAGACAGTGTCAAAAGCCTTGTTAAAGCAAAGATAAACAATATTCACTGTTGTTCCCTTACCACTAAGCCAGTCACCTCGTCATGGAAGATTATCAAGTTGGTTAACCTCTATTTACTCTTCATAAATCCACACCAACTACTTCCAATCACCTTCTTGTCTTTCATGTATTTGGAAATCGTTTCCAAGACTATTTGTTCAATTATTGTCCCAGGAACTAAGGTGAGGTTGATCAGCCTTGTAGTTCTCTGGATGTTTTTTCTCACCATTCTTGAAAGTAGGAGAGACATATACCTTTTTCTAATCTTCAGAAACTTCTCTGAAGTACCATGACATTTCCAAGGACAGATAATGTACTTACAATGACATTGGCCAGCTCCCTCAGCACTCGTGAATCCCATCATTTTTCATGGTCCTGTTCAAGTCCAGTTTACACAAGTTCCCTACATTGATTCTGTTCCACCAAGGTGGAAGGTGTTTCCTGGTGATTTCAGAGGCCTGGAATTCCTGAATTCTGGTTATATCACTAAGTACTAAGATGAAAGAAGTACTGAGTACCTTGGTCTTCCATGTTCTTGTTTCTTTTCTCATTCTTCCACTAGCCCACATACTCCTTAGTTTTCCTTTTGTTTCTGATATATCTGTAGAGGCCTTTATTGTTGCCCTTCATGTCCCTTGTCAGATTCAGCTCCAAATGAGGTTCAGCTTTCCTAACCCAGACAGGGTGTCTCTATTCCTCCCAGGTCAGTTGTCCCTGATTCCACCTCTTTGATGCTGTGGTTTTATATTTGAAGCTTGTCAGGAAATCCCTTTTCATCCATGCAGGCCTCCTGCCATTTTTGCTTAATTTTCCTTCTTGTTGGGATGGACCATTTCTGCTCTTGGAGTAGGTGGTCTTTGAATGTCAGCCATCTCTCTTAGCCCCTTCTTCTCTCTAGGGTCCACATCTGTGGTCCTGTTTTTTGACCTGATCCCTCCTTACAGGATCCTCACTGCAACTAAGGCTTTCCCAGACCTTCACATCTCCAACCAGTTCATCCTTGTTTGTAAGTATCAGGTCCAGCACAGCCTTTGCCTTCATCAGTTCCTTGATCACTTGTGTCACAAAGTTGTCATTAAATTGCTCTGCAGAAACATCCTAGATTGCCTGTACTCTGCTGTGTTGTCCCTCCAGCAGATATTAGGATGGTTAAAGTCCTCCATGAGAACCAGAGTCTGTAAACAAGAGGCTTCTTCCAGTTGTCTGAAGACCTCATTTACTACTCCTTCCTGATGAGGTAGTCAGTAGCAGAAAACCACAAATTCACCCACATTGGTTTGCCTTCTAATCCTGATCCCTTTGACATGGTTTGAATATCTGCAGATATATTTTTGTTTTAGGCCATTATGAGAAAGGCTATGTTTGTTACTACCACTCCCATCAATTGTGTTTTCAAAAAAAACCATCAGCTGGAACTTCATTTCCAAAGGCATGATTGTGGTGGTTTGACCTTGGCTAAATGCCAGGTACCCACCAAGTTGCTCTATCACTTCCCCCCCCTTCCCCTTTTTTCTCAACAGGGCAAAGAGGGGAAAGAATATAAGATAGCCAACCCTTGTGGGTAAAACAAAAGCAGTTTTAATATAAGCAAAGCGAAGCAAAGGTCCATGCGCGGAAGCAAAAAAAAAAGAAAACAGATTTATTCTCTACTTCCCATTAACAGGCGATGTCGGGCCTTCTCAGGAAGTCAGGCTCCGATACGCGTAGTGGTTGCCTCGGAGGACCAAGGGTGACCCCACCCCCTTCCTCCTTTCTCCCAGCTTTATACTGAGCAGACGTCATATGGTATGGAATATCCCTTTGGTCAGTTCGGGTCAGCTGTCCTGGTTGTGTCCCCTCCCAAGATCTTGCCCACCCCGTCCCACTGTGGGGGGGGAAATGTCAGAAAGAGCCTTGGTGCTGTGTAAGCACTACTCAGCAGTAGCCACAACACCAGTGTGCTATCAACACCCTGCCAGCTCCCAACATAAAACACAGCACCATGAGGGCTGCTACAGGGGAAGATCAATTCCAGCTCAGCCAGACCCAGTACAGTGATGTAAGCTTCTACATGTAAGAAGAGATTTTGTGCTGTGAACTTCAACTTCACACAAACTCAGAAGTGCAGGTAGCCATATAAATTTAAAAAGAGGCAGAGTTTAACTTTTATTCTTCTTCCCAGATATTTTTGTAATCTAGTTTCTAAAAAGCTTAGAATTCTACCTATTCTAGTATCAGCTGCCTAACCTGTCCCTATCTAATATCCAGAAAATTTAATTGTTCTGCCCTGAGTTTATGAATTTCCTTCCTAGAGTTGGAAATGTAAAAGCTGGACATAACAATATGGGTATTCATTGATCTCAAATAATTTTCAAGATCTGAATTTGTGTTACCATACTTTAAAAAGTAACCCTGAAAAATATATTACTGCATCAAAGATTCTGGTTGCAGTAGATAAGATTAGAATCTAGGGAAAAATTCTAGGAAAAAAAAATCCCTTCTGCTTTTTATCAGAGATACTGGATTTTATTTTCTCAAATGCAAAATCTTTTACTGTATAAGTGCAGGGGCAGATAAAGCATTTTTATTAGGAAATGCAAATATTTTTGGATCAAAAACTATATAATTTGTCATCTAACATTGAACATAGCTTTACTGGAAAAAACCCCTCCATAATGGCTCAGATTTTAGAATTATAGATTTTTAATAACCTAAAGAGAGTCTATTAAGCTTGAATTCCCCTGATCTAAGTTTTATGTACTGAGTCAGGACACATTAGTACAAATAAACTCTGAAATACAATTTTCATAGGTTAGTCACCTCACTCATTGTATACCATTTTAGACAATAAAATAACACCCCCAAACAATTGGAAGAATTCTACATACTTCCTCTACTGGTGCCTTTCATTTTAATATCATATGTGAAGTAAGAGAGACACAGTACTTTATGTTTGGGGGGGAATATTTGTTTGCTTGTTTGTGGAGGTTTTTTAAAACAAGATTTAATAATCACATTTAAAATATCTTCCAATAAATTTGCTGAAGTAATAGTGGCAGCAGGTCATTCTAGTTTTTCAAACCCAATATTTGAAGGTTCTGTAAATTTCTTCAATGACTTGTTAGAAAAAAGCAGTATCCCTAATTTAAAATATTCTACAGGCTCTTACTGTTCAGTGTCTACATTTTGATCCAGCACTGATTATATGAAAAATTGTTTGCAATTCATATTTTTCTGAAATTCAGGTTCATCACTATGTTATAAAAGATCCTGTCAAATTTCTATAAATCCAGCTATTTTTGATCATTTTCTTAAAACTTCAACTGATAAGCATATAAGCATATTTTATATTCTGAGAAGTTTAGAGCAAAATTTTATGTGGTAAATCCACTCGACCTGACTGATTAATCATATCAGGTGACTTCATCAGGGTCTTTTCATTAGCAAAAAAGGAATAGGGTCTTAGAAATCTGAACCATGGCCTGACATATGTATTTGCAATTACCATGCTGTGGGTAATGGATTGGATAGGTTTTGGGGAGTGGATGGTTGGAGAGTAGCCCATTCACCCGTGCATTTCAATGAAAGGTTTTCATGCTGTGGGCAGTGTGAAGCTGCATCAGTCTTGGAGGTACTTCAGGTGTCATTCAGTTTGAGATCAGGATACCTAAGTTATATCTGTCTATGTCCTTGTCCATCTCTCCCTCTCTCTCTCCTGCTCCCTCCCCATGCCACCTAGATGTTTGACAATACTTTGAAGAGATGGAGCTAGGGTAGCCAGCGGACCCCAAAGGGTGGTTCTAAATGTGTTAGATCAGACACTTAAGGCTCAACTAAACTGACTTTACATACACTTCTATTGACACTGAGATGTCTTAAGGCGTCCAAGATATCCGAGACTAACAAAAATGGCACAAGACCTCTAGCTGATCAGTGTTATTCTGGAACAGCAGCTAGATGTTGAGTGAGATGCAAGAATGTATTTCAAACAATGAAAGTGTGTGGGAAACTGAAACAAAGCCCTCTCTGTATGATTTTTGTCTGAATTTGTTGGGTTTATATGGAAGATGAGTGTCTCTAACATATGCTGGAGTAGCAAGATATAAGTAAAGGCTTTCACAGGACAAAATTTGTTGTACAAGGTAGAGATTAAAGGAAGAAATTATATTATCCAAGTGCCATTTCACAAAACAGAAAGACTTAAATCTCTCACCTATTTAGCCCATACTAATAAGCCTTTAGTTCCTCTGTGCTCAACAGCTATCTTACCAATTGGATTTTAGCTGCAACTACAGTTCTAAATAAAAGAAGGCCCAGAACATATCCAAATTCTGAAGCCAAGCAGTAATCAGGCTTGTTTTCAGACAATTTGGGATCAATAGCCTCTAAAACAGACTAGTCACATTCATAGTATATAGGACTGTATTTGGGGCTACCTCAGTGACCACTTAAGTGACCTAATACACAATTACTGTACTTTGTGTGTTTTTTCTGCTCAACCTTTATGAAATATTCTGAGGGCTGTATTGCTGTGAGTGGTATTTTACACCATAAAATTGAGTATACATGCTGAGTAACTTGGAGAGTGGTCTCAAGGCAGATGAGATATTTAAGAGTGCCCATATGGATTCACTAGTTTACGGGAAGCTAAAAGTAGTTAATGAAGTATTATCTGCACTACTTTCTGGAACTGTACATGCAATAAACTATCTTAGAACTGTGTCTGGAATTTACTTTTGAGAAAGACATACGGAGCAATCCAAAAGGATTCAGAGTAGACCAGAGGCACAAGCTAACAATCATTTGGGTCCACTGCTAATGTTGTTCTTTGTTCTTTTTTTCTTTAGCAATGTAGATACAGACTAAAGGCCTACCTATCAAAAGGTAGATACAAAAAGTGCCTTCAGGTCCAGCCAATATTGAAGAAACCATCTTCAGTAATTGCATATAAAATGTAAACATCAAAATTTAGATTCCTAACTCTTTTTCGTCTGTCCCATCATTTCAGTTTTCACTGCTTCTTAGAAACAAACAAAAAGAGGGATGTATTACAGAAACACATGAAAACATATATACCTGCTTTTTATCAAATAATAACAATGATTTTAAAAGACTAATATACTTACATCAGAATTCAAAATAACGCTCTTTTGTAAACAGTAGATAATATGGAAAATATGCTTATTCTAGCTGAAGTCAAAATAGAAAACAGTCATTTTTTTTTTGCAATATAAGTAAAAAAAATACTGCAGTTATTTTGTGACAAAATCTGAACCAATAAACAGCTAAGGGAATAAAACAGCAAAGTATGTTTTGTCACATCTTTTTTTGTGTAGTTTGACATTTCAAATTTTTTAAAAACTCTTATATAACAAAATGTGATTTCACATCCAATTTAAAATAATGCAAATATTCTCTTTCATTCTCCTCTTTTTCTTCTTTGATATGTCAAATTTTTCTATAACATTCATGGTTGTGTTATTACTAACATGAATGTCTCTATTGCAAAAGAAAACCTAAGTTTGATCTCTGGAGTAATCATACTAATGCTTCCCCCCCCCGCCCCCACCTTATTTCCTTTAAAAAATTCATGATAATAAAATAGTTCTGTAATTTACACGTTAAGCTCTCTATTTCAACAAAACATTTCTATCAATGCATCATCATTACTTGTTCATTTAGTTAAAAGAGTATCTCAAACATGAAGTGGCATTTGATTTTTCTTTTACCTGATTTCCTGCACATTTGGCATCTTATTAAATGATTCTTTATTGAAGAGAAACTGAAATATTCTAATGAAATCTATTCGGACTCTTTCTACAGTCTTTTCCAGTACAACTATTCAGTCTGATGGTTTACACAGTTTTGTAAAATAAATTATCTGAATGAGTAATCAGTATTGTTTACACAGATGCTCACAGTACTATATATTAATTGCTTTTCAGTTATAAATTATAGTGTTGATTGGAAGATAATATTTCTCTTCTACTTGTCAATTGACTATTTCTTACACATTTCTAATACATTCATTTTGATTTTGATTAAAGATAACATAGTTTGAAAAGATCATATTTTATTCACACTTAATCACTGAATATCAGTGTTTTTTTCCAATAACTTTCTCATTTGGCTTTTCTCTGCTGTCAAATAAAAGTTGGGACAAAGATGGAAGGGTACTCCAAAGCTGCTGATAGAAATCTTCTTCTATCCATTAACATTAAAAATCATTTTTATAGAAGAACTAATGGGCAAAAATATAGTTGTAGTGATCCAAACCAGAACTAGGACATGAGTTAACCATTAAGCAACACGAAAAGTAAGAGTCCAGTGCTTGAACTTGCTCCCTGATTTTCTTCTATTTATCAGTACAGATGCACCCAGGATTTTGGAGACTTTGTTCAAAATAGGAAAGTTTCAAAATAGGAAAGTTTCAAAATAGGAAAGTTGCTGGTCAGGAAAGTAGAACAAGACAGAAAGATCTCATTTTCAAGGACATTAAACAAGGACATTTATGTTTAGGCCATTTACTTAATATTACTTAGCCAGAAGAACTGAGCTGTCTATATTCAGAACTATCCTATACTAGCTTACTATTTTTGTGTATAAATCAAACATAGCTTTAGGGATTAAGAGCTACTGATGTCTTTTTTGGTGTAAAATAAACACATGAAAGTAAATTTGTGGGACAGATTTACAACAGCTCTATTTTAAGGTATACCTAAATTGGGAGTCTTTTCACATATTTATGCTTACTTATTTGTATAATGAGAGTTACTTTCATGTTTCTAATACATATTAGGAAACTTACTGGCCAAAATGTACAAATAAAAAAGTAAGGAGTGTATTTTATTTCAGATTTTAGTGCTTAGTCTAAACACTAGTTGTCAGAATTTACTTATGCTGACTGATGTAAAGGACGAAGGATTACAGGAATGTGATGACTCCTTCAAGGTACTGATATAGAGGTGAAATAGGTTTGGCATTAGAAACATATGAGGAATACAACTGAAAAAATAGAGCTCTTCAGAGATGAAACTGTTGCATAACATGCAAAAATTAATATGAAAAAATCAATGAATGAATCTAACCACAAGATTAACAAGATGTATGATATAATAAAAGACATGAATCCAAGAAGGGTATAGTCATAGAAATAAAAAATTCATTTACAGTGACTACTGTTTAAGAAATATTTTTTTTCTTCACTATATTTCATCAATACTCCTGGTAAAGGTGCTACTAGAAGGATGATTTAGAGTATAAATCAGTGTCTTACTTTTACCTATTTCAGCAGTAGCTCAGTAGAAGTCACCCTGTGTGCACAGAAGAAATGCCCTGTGCATACAATTTTATTGTTACTTTTCAGATGCTAATTATGCAGTTGTGTACACACATGTAGAATTTCCAATGTAACATCAACACAAAGGCAAATAAATAACCACAAGTAATACTGTTGAGACTTCTATATACGTAATTTTCACAGCTGTATAACAATGTTCTTACACAAATAACTATTTCATGAGGCAAATAAAAAAATAAGCATAGGGTCTTTAAAAATTGTTAGAACTATTCTTTCAAGTTAAATATGAGTCATCTGTCATCAAAATAGTATGTCTACTTGTAGAATAGCAACAATAATTTGCCCTGCTATTGTATGACTAAAGAAAAGATGAGTTTTGGGGGCTGTCAATTGTGCTATTTTGAATTTGACTGAAAGAGTATTTCAGGAAAAGGAGACATTTTTAAATACTTCATTATGAAATAAAATGTTATTTTTTGCTTAATTTGTAGGAAATGCTGATTACTTCTTTTTGCATAGTTTTCATATATAAGTACATAACGCATAAAGCATAAAGCTGATTAAACCTCATATTGTCACACTCACAAAAATATATCATAATTTCACGTTGCCATATGGAAAAGTGCTTCAGTATTTTACAGTTTCTATTTTAAAGTATCTAGACTAGTGTCTAGGGGTTAGATTTTTGCTGTGTAACTGTCTGAAGATGTTAGAAGACAACAAAGTGACTCTTTTCTACCTAGGGAAGGATTGACTATGTCTATATCTAAATATAGATATACTAAATATAAGTAGAAAGAAGAATGGAATAGGCAGTGTTGTGGCTCCACACCTTCTTAAAGGGAAGTTCAGGAAGTTTTCAATAACTTCTATATCTGCTTTACAGAATAGATGCACTCTCCTTTACTTTGAGCTTACCCTGTTCTCATACTGTATTTTCTGCCTTAATTCAGCCTGAATGAACAAAAACCTTATTATTATTTTTTTCAAATACCAAGATTTTTCCAGTAATTCCTTCTTCTATATGTGAATCAATTCTAGCAGTATCTTACACTATATATAGCCTTACCTCAATTAAAGATCATAGTTCTGGGTTAAAAAAAAATTTCTTGACTGTTTTTATTTGGTTTTGGCTTCAGTAACTTAATTCTCAACTAACACCCAAAGTAATTCTCTTTGTTTTTTTCAGTGCCAGGTCTTTTTACCTCTCTTCCCTCAAGTATCACCTAAGAATGCAAGAGCTATTCTACTGGGTCAGACCACAGCAATGTTTTCCCTCCCACCTTGTTCCTAGCCAGATTCTCCCTCCAGGAATTTCTCCATTCCCAGAATCTACAACATTAGGGGGGGGGGGCAGAGGGGGGAGGGGAAGAGAGAGAGAAGGAAATAAAAAGCCTTCTGCTTTTAGAAACCTACTACTACAATCTTATGCATGTAGAAGTGGGAGGGAATCTAAAGGAAGAAAGTATTTGACCCCTGTGCCTCTGCTAGTCTCTCTCTCATTGGAAAGCAGTACAAGAGAAGATCCCAAGAAGACTCCACTGCCATGATCTGGTGACTCACAACCTATTCCTTAATTGGCAGAAATACCAAGTGCAGAAACTGTCCTGAAAAAACAAACCAAAACCTTGGCCATCAGCCCAGGCCGCAGACAAAGGCTTTTCTTTGCTTTTCTTCTAAGACCATGGTCCTCAGTGTGTGCACCTAGACAATTGCAACCTCAATCAGCAGGGTCATCCCAGTGTTGTTCCCTCCATCTGGGGTTTTTATTTTTCCTCTGATCCAGGAGTTGTAACATCTGTTGCCTTCTGGTTGCCACCTCACCTTTCCAAGACTTTTCTACAGGCATTGGAAAGAGTGGAGGGATGGTTGTGGTAGCAACCCCAGGATACAAGGGAAAACAGGGGATCCAGGGAAAAGCTGGAAATTAACAACTAATGATACCTCCTTGATACACTCATGGTTTTTGGACTGAGGCATTTATGTCCTACTCCCAGTTCATAATTGCACTCTGCACTTCATTACCCACCCACAAGACTTGTCCATTTGTTGATGCTAGTTCAATAGCCTTTGCCCACTCCTCAGAAATCCTGACAAACTTTGGACACCTGAAAGGCCTGGTTAACTACAGAAGAAAATCCTGGACTTTGTCTGTGTCCTGGTTTAGCCAGGATAGGGTTAAGTTTCCCCAGCAGGCAGGGGGGGAGCTCTAGCCGGGTTATTCAGATACCATGCGGACGTCACATCCTGGTGCCGAAGCGAGACGGTTGGTTAACACGTGTGTTATGCCATCACACTTCTCACTGATGTATTGGTAGATATTTTGCTCTGTTCATTATTATTATTGTTACTGTTATTGTTGTTGTTTGTTGTGTTGCTGTTGCTCTGTTGTATTAAACCTTTCCTTATCTCAACCCCGGGGCTTTGTATTTCACTCCTTTTGTGGGGGAGGGGCAGTGGCCGCGTGGTCTCAGACCCTGGCAGGGACTAAACCACCACAACGCCCAACGTGGGGCACGAGAGGGTTGAAATAAGGACAAGAGGAGAAGGTGTGTTAGAGCAATCTGTTAGGTGTAATTTTTTCTGTTTTTATTTGTATTTGTTTGATAAGAAACGTTTGCAATGCTGACCAATTTGCTTGCGTGGTGGGGCTGGATTAATCCTTATATCCACTCTGTGCTCCTAGTGCTGGAGTTTGTTCTCGGTGGAAAATGTATCAAGGGTCTTGTTCTGCTCTACTGATTACTGCCTGCTTATAATGGGCTCGTATCGCTGCTTGTGGAGCAACCAGCTACCTGTTTGCTGCCTGGTCTTTTGTTTGGGGTCTCACCCCCTCTATGGGTGAGCCAGGGGAAGAGATTCTCTCTTTTTTTGAGAGTTTCAGCTATCCCTGGAGCATCCAGGCCACTGTGTTCGTGGCACAATGCTTTCTAAATGTCTGCCAGATCTTGTTTTGGGCCATGTGGTATTTCTGCAACAGTAGCACCACGCGGAAACCTGCCCTGAGGGCAAATAGTTATAAATGGCAAGGTGTGTGGGAAAAGATGGGCAAGTACCTGAGTCAGTGGTCACCCCCAACGTTCTGGGATTTCACTCCTGAACAAGTGCAGAGTCCTGATAAACTGATGGAGTGTTTGGAAAAGGTGTGCTGCCAATCTGACAAACCCCGGGAGACACAAGTCGTTGCGATGTGCTGGGGGCTTGCCCATGCTTACCGCATTGCCCTTAACACTGATCACTGCCCTCAAGGGGGAGAAAGGGCTGCAGGGTCTGAAAGTGAGCCTGCTGGTGCAGCAGCTGGGCCAGGGGGACAGGGAGTGCCAGTACCAGTCGCCTCCACCAGCACAGCAGCTGAGCCGGAGGGACAAGCAGTACCAATATCAGTCGCCCTGATACGGAAAACCAAATATACCAAAAAATCCCCTCGCAGTGTACAGGGTGATAATGAACCAGGCCCATCACAAGAGCAGGAGGAAGAGCTGGAGGTAACCATCCAATCTCTATCCCTGAGTGAATTGCGAGATATGCAGAAGGATTTTAGCCACATTCCAGGCGAGCAAATTTGCACCTGGCTGCTCCAATGCTGGGATATTGGAGCTGCTGGTTTGGAATTGGAGGGGAGAGAGGCCAAGCAGCTGAGACCTTTAGCCAAGCAGGCTGGTATTGACAAGACAATAGGGAAACAGGCTCAAACCCTCAGCCTTTGGAGGCGACTCGTGCTCGGTGTGAGGGAGAGGTACCCCTACAAGGATGATGCTCTATGTCGGTTAGGCAAGTGGACCGACATGGAGAAAGGCATTCAAAACCTCAGGGAATTGGCTGTGTTTGACATGATCTATGGTGATCTGAATGATGAGCAGTCACCAATGGATCCAGATCAGGCCCCTTGCACACAGCTGATGTGGCAGAAGTTCCTGCAAAGTGGACCAGAGGCACATTCCAAAGCATTAGCAGTAGCGTCCTGGTGGCGAGACATCCAGACTCAGACAGTGGACAAAGTGATTATCCAGCTCTGGCAATATGAGGGAAGTCTCCCTTCCTCCCAACATGCTTTGGTTTCAGCTGTAGAGGAACTGTCTCAGAGGCTCCAGAAAGTGGAACAGGACATGTCCTATGTTCCACCTCCATGGGCCGATGTCTCAGCTATTAGAAGCAGGCGCTTCCCCACCCAAGAGAAGGGCAGTGGAAGACACACACCACGGGGCACCCTGTGGTTCTTCCTCCGCGACCATGGGGAAAACAAGAGAAGGTGGCATGGACAGCCCACTCCCACCCTAGCTGCACGAGTACAGCAACTGAAAGGGAAGACCACCATGAAAGAGGAGACTTCCAAGAGAGATGCAGCTCCAGTGTCTAGTTGGAAATCCCCCAGACAGAATAGAATGGCCAACACTATGCTTGATCCTCTTGAGGGGACCAGGAAGTCATTCTTGCAGGAGTCACTCTTAGATCAAGTGAGTGATGGTGAGCAGGATTAGAGGGGCCCTGCCTCCAGCCAGGTGGAGGAAAGAGATAATCGGATTTACTGGAAGGTGTGGATCTGATGGCCTGGCACATCAGAACCACAAGAATATAAGGCCTTGGTAGATACTGGCACCCTGATGCCATCAAGCCACAGTGGGGTAGAATCCATCTGCATCTCCAGAGTGACGGGGGTTCCCAACATCTGACCCTATTAGAAGCTGAAGTAAGCTTAACTGGGAAGGACTGGCATAAGCACCCCATTGTGACTGGCCCAGATGCCCCGTGCATCCTAGGTATAGACTACCTCAGGAGAGGGTACTTTAAAGACCCAAAAGGGTACCCGTGGGCCTTTGGTATATCTGCCCTGGAGGAGATTGAGCAATCGTCCACCTTACCCGGCCTCTCAGAGGACCCCTCGGTGGTAGGGTTGCTTAAGGTTGAAGAGCAGCGAGTGCCAATTGCCACCAAGACGGTGCACTGGCAGCAGTACCGTACTAACCAAGATTCCCTGGTCCCCATCCATCAGCTGATCCGTCGACTAGAAAGCCAGAAGGTGATCAGCAAGACTCATTCACCTTTCAACAGCCCTATATGGCCATTGAGAAAACCTAATGGCGAATGGAGACTAACCGTGGACTACCGTGGCCTGAATGAAGTTACGCCAGCGATGAGTGCTGCAGTGCCGGACATGCTAGAGCTCCAGTATGAGCTGGAGTCGAAGGCAGCCAAGTGGTACGCCACAACTGACATCGCTAATGCGTTCTTTTCCATTCCAATAGCACCAGAGTGCAGGCCACAGTCTGTGTTCACTTGGAGGGGTATCCAGTACACCTGGAATCGATTGCCCCAGGGGTGGAGACACAGCTCCACCATTTGCCATAGACTGGTCCATACTGCACTGGAGAAAGGTGGGGCTCCAGAACACCTGCAGTTCATTGATGATATCATTGTATGGGGGGACACAGCTGAGGAAGTCTTTGAGAAAGGAAAGAAGATAATTGAAATCCTCCTGAAGGCTGGTTTTGCCATCAAGCAACAGAAAGTTAAGTGGCCTGGAAGGGAGATTCAATTCCTAGGAATAAAATGGCAAGATGGGCGTCACCACATCCCAATGGAGGTGATAAACAAGATAACAGCCATGGCCCCACCAACCACCAAAAAGGAGACTCAGTCTTTCCTGGGCGCTGTGGGGTTCTGGAGGATGCACATCCCAAACTACAGCCTGTTTGTGAGCCCTCTCTACCACGTAACCCGCAAGAAGATCGATTTTAAATGGGGCCCAGAGCAACAACAAGCCTTTGAACAAATTAAGCAGGAGATTACCCAGGCAGTGGCCCTCGGGCCAGTCCGGACAGGGCAGGAGATTAAGAACGTGCTCTACACCACAGCCGGGGAGAATGGCCCTTCCTGGAGCCTTTGGCAGAGAGCACATGGGGAATCCCGAGGCCAACCTCTAGGCTTTTGGAGTCAGGGATACAAAGGGTCTAAAGCTAACTATACACTGACTGAGAAGGAGATACTGGCAGTGTACAAAGGAGTTCGAGCTGCCTCAGAAGTGGTCGGCACTGAGACACAGCTCCTCTTGGCACCTCGACTGCCAGTGCTGGGATGGATGTTCGAAGGAAAGTCTCCCTCCACACATCATGAAACAGATGCCACATGGAGTAAATGGGTTGCGTTGATAACACAACGGGTTCGAATAGGGAACCTCGACCCCCCCAGGATTAGTGGAAATGATCATAAACTCGCCAGAGAGCAAAGATGCTGGGATGTCACCAGAACAAGAGGTGAAACGTGCTGAGGAGGCCCCACCATATAACAAGCTGCCAGAGGAGGAGAAACGATATGCCCTGTTCACTGATGGGTCTTGCCGCATTGTGGGAAAACATCGATGATGGAAGGCTGCAGTGTGGCATCCCACGCGAGAAACCACTGAAGCTGTTGAGGGACAAGGTGAATCGAGCCAGTTTGCAGAGGTGAAAGCCATCCAATTGGCTTTGGAGATTGCTGAGCGAGAAAAGTGGCCGAGGCTCTGTATCTACACTGACTTGTGGGTGATGGCAAGTGCCCTGTGGATGTGGTTGCAGCAATGGAAACAGAGCAACTGGCAACGCAAGGGCAGACCCGTTTTGGCCGCTGAAGTATGGCAGGGTATTGCAGCGCGGGTGGAGAACCTCATTGTGAAGGTGCGCCCATATACCATTGTGTGGACACCCATATACCCAAGAGTCGGGCCACTGATGAACATCAACATAACCAGCAGGCGGACCAGGCTGCTAAGATCGAAGTGGCTCAGGTGGACTTGGACTGGCAGCGTAAAGGTAAACTGTTCATAGCCCGGTGGGCCCATGAGACCTCAGGCCACCAAGGCAGAGATGCAACATACAGGTGGGCTTGAGATCGAGGGGTGGACCTCACCATTGACACCATTGCAGAGATCATCCATGGATGCGAGACGTGTGCTGCGATCAAACAAGACAAACAGGTGAAGCCCCAGCGGAATGAAGATCGATGGATGAAATATAAATATGGAGAGGCCTGGCAGATCGACTACATCACACTGCCACAGACCCACCAAGGCAAGTGCCACGTGCTCACAATGGTGGAAGCAACCACTGGGTGACTTGAAACTTATCCAGTGTCCCACGCCACTGCCCGTAATACCATCCTGGGCCTTGAAGACCGAGTCCTGTGGCGACACGGCACCCCAGAGAGGATTGAGTCGGACAATGGGACTCACTTCCGAAATAACCTCATAAATGCCTGGGCAGAAGAAGATGGCATTGAGTGGGTCTACCACATCCCCTACCATGCACCAGCCTCTGGGAAGATCGAGCGCTACAATGGAGTGTTAAAAACTACATTGAGAACAATGGGGGGTGGAATCTTCAAACACTGGGCCACACATCTGACAAAGGCCACTTGGTTAGGGAACACAGGAGGATTTGCCAATTGAGCTCGCCTGGCTCAGTCAAAACTTCCATGTGTTGTAGACGGGTATAAAGTCCCTGTGGTGCGCATGAGGGACCTGCTGGGAAAAATGGTCTGGGTTAGTCCTGTGCCAGGCAAAGGCAAACCCATCCGCGGGATTGTTTTTGCTCAAGGACCTGGGTGCACCTGGTGGGTGATGCAGAAGGATGGAGAGGTCCGATGCGTACTACAAGGGGACTTGATTGTGGGTGAAAACACACCGTGAATTTTACTGTGCTTTTGTTAATTTTTCTTTGTTAATGCTAATTGCTAAGTGGCAGCTGGATGTGACGCACATGGTATAGAATAAAGGGGTGGATTATGTCCTGGTTTAGCCAGGATAGGGTTAAGTTTCCCCAGCAGTGGGAGGGGGAGCTCTAGCCAGGTTATTCATATATCATGCTGACATCACATCCTGGCGCCGAAGCGAGACGGGTCGGTTAACACGTGTGTTATGCCATCACGCTTCTCACTGCTGTATCGGTAGATATTTTGCCCTGTTCATTATTGTTATTGTTACTGTTATTGTTATTGTTGTTGTTTGTTGTGTTGCTGTTGCTCTGTTGTATTAAACCTTTCCTTATCTCAGCCCCGGGCTTTGTATTTCACTCCCTTTGTGGGGGAGGGGCAGCAGCCTCATCATCTCAGACCCTGACAGGGATTAAACCACCACAGTCTGTTTACAGCTACACCAGGTATCTGCGTGATTCTGGAGTTACCAGCAGGTGGAAGGGAGATAATGTTCTTCACCTATCATCAATTTCACATCTTTCACATCCATCCATATCTCCCCACAGATACTTCTCTACAGTGTCAGTACATGCACTGTGTGGGAATGTGCTAGGGTATGCCTTCTTCTGCCACTGAGGGTTTTTATTTGGATGACAGAGTGTTGTTTGGGAAGGGGAAGTGGAAGATTCCACTTTCTTCTTGAGATGTGGTATATATTTTTACCTGATTCTATAAAAACAGCCTGCTGGCTCCTTGTAGACCACTTGCTATTTAGACTGGTCCTTTGAGTTCCTTGTGCTTCATCTGTGTTTTTTTTTTTTTTTCTTAATTTTCATGTAGTTCCATTTCTTGAAATTAGGTATAAACTTCCTCAATTTATTTTGCCTACAATTTTAAGGTTAATTTTGTTGTTTGTTGTTACATTAGTATTCCGATAATACCTTTTGGACTAAATTCTGGATGTTATCACCCAAGACCAGATCAGAATGGAATCTTTACTCACGGGTTCTAAGACCAGTTCTAGAAAGCAGTCATCTGTTTGCTCTAAAACTTTTATCTCTGTGTCTCATGCTGGCAAGGCATTAATCCAGCCTACCTGTGGCTAGCTAGATTTCCTAATGTTTCTGTCCATCCTAACTTTGCAGCTTCTCCAATCTCACTTAACATTTCCTGAATATAATCTTCACCCTGCTTAGGGTGTTGATAGCCCAATCCTAATATTCCACTTTAGTTATTAATGCCACCCACAAAGTTTCTGAAGAGCTCTTTTCCTGAAATATTTTTGTGCTATTCCGCTTTATATATAATCTTTCACATAGAGTGCCACTCCCTAATTTGTAATCCCTATTGTATCACTCCTATAAAGTTGATAGCCTGGCAGTACTGTAACCCATTGATTATCTTCCTTTTAGCAGGTTTATGAGATACTAGTTTTTTCAGAGCTGTTTACTGATGCCAAATACTGTGGGTACCCATCTTATTTTTTAGGCTCTAAACTTCAGTGAAAAGGACTCATAAGACTTCCCTCTGTTCTGCCCCTTAATATTGTCAATGCTAGTCAGCTGGCATTTCAGGCAGTCTAATTTTGCCTGTTATTTATTGTTATTGTGCTGTTTATTTCCCTTCTGACCTTTTCAGATTTGTATTGAATATTGTCCTTTTATTATCCTTCAATCCACATCCTTTGCTCCCTAAATTAAGGATATTACTGTTTTTCTGCTACAGCTGTCCCTATTTAGGTTTATACATATAAGTTGTGAATGTATTTGAAATACTAAAATGTACATGGTACACTTGATTTATTATTATCATAGGATTTTCACAAAAAGCTCCAGTTCAGAAATACGATATTGCAGTAAATATTATTGTTATATTGAACTATTCTATTTGTTTGCATACTGTGGTGTGAAACTGCAGTGGATTAGGAGACATATCTGTTTATAGTACAGTCGAAAACTTTCGGCAATAAACAAATAAATACGTGTTTTTCCTTCTCAGTCACTATGTACACACACATACCATTGTACATACATTCTTACAGTTAAAATGGCAATAAAACAAATTAGTTGCAACAAAAAAGTCTTCCTTTTTTTTGTGAGAAATATAGGGTTATTAACATTCCATCAATTTAACATCATAACTGCCTAAACCTTTATAATAGCAGTTATAATACTATAAGTCTGCAGATGAAAATTAAATTAAGAGTTAAAGTCTCTGCAAAAAATAAGCAAAAGTACATAGTTTTAAGATGAAGTCAAACCTTATTGCATGGAATAACAGTAAAAAATTGCTACTTTTGTATTCATAGTATTGCATAGGAAAACCTCTTTAGCTGATCAGAAACTCATCAATAAACAACCGTGCATAAAATAAAGTTACATGACAATAGTTAAATACTCTTCAATGTATGTAAATATCAATGGTTTTGATACAGTGTATATATAAATAAGCACAATTAGAGAAAAATGCATTATCTCTTAATTACTTTCATGACCTTGTTTAGGATGTGATAAATGTTATGTTGCAAAGTAATTTTACTTTGAATTTAACTCGGAAATAATGCACAATGCATTCATGACATATCATCCTGAAATTTATTTGCTGAGAATATGTTGCTTTTTCTGAGAGACAGAACTTGCGTTGATTTGTACTTGACTGGACGCACATGTTACTGTCGTAGATCCACTGGGGTCTGACTTGTACTGACAAAACATTTCAGGCTAAACAAACTGAATTCCTTCAGTCTATTACATAATATAAATACCTGAGGTTAGATATAAACATTAACTGCTTCTACAAAGGAACATGAAACAACCTTCCAAAAGTGCTACTGGCATTTAGTAAGCATTTGAGTTTACAATTTAAATAATGTCATCTATGTCAAAGGATCAATGATTATTTAAGCACGTTGGCTTAAACGAATAATATTTCTGTATTCAAAATTTAAAGCATGGAAAAGATGATAATTCTGAAATTTTGTTCTCCTAGTATAAAATTTAATTTTTGTATAAGCTTTATTATAAGTTTGTTTAAAGCTTATTTGGAAGCATGATGTAAATTATGTTCTAGTATAAATTTTTAGGGTATTTTTAATATTCTTATTTTTAGAGAATCCTTTATCTGTATGTTTTGGTGGGGTTTATTTAATAAAAAGTATAGAATTAATAACTCTCTATGATATTCTCAGTTTATATGTGATCAAATCTAGAACTGCAGGTCAAGTTTCTCCAATATACTCTTTAAATGTTCTAATACTGAGCTAGCTGAATAGCTCCAGAGTTATCTACACTGGCGAATGAAGACAATGTACAATGGTTTGACTTCCAAGCTTCCAAACCCATAATTCACATGATGTGATGAGTTAGAAACTCTCTTCTTCATTTGTCTCTTTCTCAGAATAGATAATTAATAACATGCTTTCAAAGTTTCTCCATTATCCAAAAAAAATCAAAACCTTAAAACCTGTAAAAATGTAGTGTTTCTTGAATTAACTAAAATGCCTGTAATTTATAAGCAGACCCCTCTTCACAATTAAATAAATATTTTATTTCTGTCTAATACAAATTCAGAAGAAATAAAATGGATATTATGAGGGAAAAAAAAGTTCTTTGTCAGAAGAAAAAATTATTACAGTGAAATATCTTCTTTTTTAATTGACCATAGCCCTTGTAGGTAGTTTGTGAGAGCAGTGTCTTCACAACGAGACTCTTTTTTGATATAAGAACTGCTACAAGCTATTGCTGGAGATTGCATATTATCTCTGAGACCATTTTTAATGTTATACCTTTACATACAGTTATTTAAGACTAAAATAAAGGTCTGTGCGGTTTTTGGCTTGGATAGAGTTAATTTTCTTCTTAGTACCTAGTATGGGGTTATGGTTTGAATTTGTGCTGAAAACAGTGTTGATAACACAGGGATGTTTTCATTACTGCTGAGCAGTGCTTACACAGAGTCAAGGCCTTTTCTGCTTCTCACACCACCCCACCAGCAGGTAGGCTGGGGGTGCACAAGAAGCTGGGAGGGGACACAGCTGGGACAGCTGACCCCAACTGACCAAAGTAGTATTCCATACCATATGACATCATGCTCAGCAATATAGTACTGGGGAAAGAAGGAGGAAGGGCAGTACTTTTGGAGTTATGGCATTTTGTCTTCCCATGTAACTGTAATGCATGGAGGAGCCCTGTTTTCCTGGAGATGGGTGAGCACCTGCCTGCTGATGGCAAGTGGCGGAGGAATTCCTTGTTTTGCTTTCCTTGTGTGCATGCTTTTTGTTTTACCTATTAAACTGTCTTTATCTCAACCCACAAGTTTTCTTACTTTTAGTTTTCTGATTCTCTACTCCATCCCACCAGTGGGGAGTGAGCAAACGGCTGTGTGGGCCTTAAATGCCAGCTGGGGTTAAACCATGACAATATCTTGAATATTTTTATAAATACTGTGAGTACTTGCTTACTCACAGTGATGTGTATATGGGATTAAAATGTAACCCGACCCTTCTTTTTTTTAATCCCTCAGGGGTAAATGTAAGCGTAAATCCTCTTGTCAAATAACAAAACCAGCTTGGCATCCTGCACTGAAAAGGGAAGAAATAGTTACTATAAGTGACTACTTATATTTAGAAAATAATTCCAGAAATGAGAGGTTAGTAGATATTCCAGAAACAGTCCAAGAAGGTTTGTGTCAAATTAATGTTAAACAATTTATTTTACTTTTGTTGGTGGTATTTCTGAAGTTGAATTTCCCTGATTTCTTAGAAATGACAGTTGAGTTATATTCTCAGTGAGTTCAGCATGCTTAATGAATTCCTTGGGGAAGCCAGAATATCTGTAGCACAATTAACTTCTCATTCTTATGTAAATGAAGAGTTTCAGGGTCCCTGATGGAAGCCTGCTTTTTGGCTACAGTTAGCAAGTGTATGCTATTAAATGACACATGAAGCCTTGAGCTGAAATTTAGACTTCACTAATTTGTGCTGTGACATGTGCAAAGTTGCTTTAGAGAAATGTGAAACACAGTTTTTTAAATGTACCTGATGAAATGGGGATTATTACCCCTGGCTAGACTGTAGTCAGCAGTCTGATTACCTTTGCCTTTCCTTGGTCTTAACAGAATAAGCACACTGACAGTCTTTTTTACTGGTTTTATATTTCCTATAATATTTCTTTGGGTTTGCATTTCTTTATTATTATTATCCAGTTGAGATTATTGATTTAAGATGGAAAGAGTCCAATAGAATGAGGTAGTATTTTAGATTGTATGTGTGCATTTCTGTGCATGTAATTAAATTAATACTGAAAAGTTAATACTGAAAAGAGAAATAAACTCTAAGTCAGGTAGATAAGGTCCAAGCAGCTTGTAAAGGGAAATAAAATCACATACATAAATTTAATAGCCTGAGTGAGATCGAGGAGTGAGAAAACAATATCCAAAATGAAAAGAGGATGTTACTAGTTCAAGCTTTATTGTTGCTAGTAAAGTCCTTTGAGATCTTTGGATGAAAAGCATTCTATAAATGCAAAGTGTTATTGTCTCAGAGGAACAAAGCTATATGTCAGTTCTAAACCACTGAAATACAATGAGATGCAAGCTATAACCACAAAGTAAGATCTGGCTGAGTGTTTTGTACCTAACTTTCAGTTACCTAGCAAAATTCCAAAATGCAAGTTGGGTCCTTGCTTCATGGAACTTGATAAGGTTTTAGGAAGGAGCATGTCTGCTTCTTTCAGGGTATCTGGTCAAGGGCCTTTTTCACTGCAACGTGGGATAATAACAAAAGGAGAAAGTCATAAACAAGAACATGCAGGAACACAAACCTGACTGACAAATTATAGTGGAGTCAGTGATGAGAACCAAACCTGGTCAGTCACAGCAATTAATGAGGACACGTGGGAGTGTGAGAATGTTTATTCCAGTGAGGTTATCTGATTGGGGATCTTGTCAGTTGGGAAAATAAGGGAAAAGGGAAAAAGCAGAAACAAAATATACAAAGACACAGACCTGAAAAAACACTCATGGAGAGAATGTCAAGACACAAACCTCTCCTGTCACACTCACTGATGCTCTATCCAGCAACTACAGGCACTGCTTCCAGGGAGATCAACCTGAACTTTGCAACTGCCAAGTTTGTAAACCAGAGGAGACATGGACTAGGAGACGTGCAGGGATTGAAAGAGCTGTACAGACCCATGGGGGGACATGCGGGGGAAGGGGGAGCAGAGAGGAACAAAGGGTGGGGGTAGACAGAAAGTGGTATAAAAGTGGCTGGTCACATGTAAAAAGGGACTAGTTAGTACACTTGTCTGTCTGAGCCCTATGCTTGATCACTGCAGTCAGTACTATCTTCTTATACCTTTTTATTAAATCTCATTAAATCTGAGTCCTTTATGTGGGTGCTGTTGAAGGTAGCACCTTGTCTGTGGCTGTCTGTGTAGCTGTAACTGTGGCTGTGTCTGTCCTCTGAGTGCTTCTGTTCATCTCTGGGATACGTGCTTAGCTTCACTACCGGTTGAAACTGCAAACAGGAAGCTGTGTCCCTCAGCCTGGGCAAAGATCCCAGGATCATGGGCACCAGGATGGGCTCCAGCAGCTGGGCAGGAGGGTCCTGGGCCAGGGAGGCTGGAGGAGGCAGCCACACTCCTAACATCACTCAACTCATTCACAAAGTGTCAAAAAGGTGTTTAAGTGTCTCCTTGGTACTTAACTTTATCAAAGCAATTAAAATTAAGATCTCCTTAGTCATCTCAGTCAATATAGATATTTCAACTTTCACTAGAAATCCTCTTTCGTGCACCTGTTTTTCTGTTCCTCTGCAAACACTCTGGCACAGAAGTTTTTCCCTCTCGGGATTTTATGATTCTCACAATAACCTCTCCTATGTATAAATATACACATTAGACCTGCTCAGATCATATTAATGAAGTAGGAAATTATTCCTGATTTTATGTAATTCCTTAGTGGATGGAACACTTCCTTAAGAAAGGAAATGCACACATATAAACAATTCTTCAGTTTGACAAATTACAAATCCTTCTGGTGAGGAGAATTCTCTTAATCCTCACCTTCTAATCTAGGCTTAAATGACATTCTTTGCCAACCCTTCTGAGAAATCTAGGCTACTGTGAAAGAATATTATATAGATTTATGAAATCAGTCAGTGAGCAAGAGGCATGTCTTTTTAATCCAGAAATGCCAGTGTTTGTGATTGTTATTCCCTATGTAACAGAATGGGTCTGCCTTATGCTATTTTCTAAAATAGACTTACTTTTTAAAAAAAAGGAAGTCCTAAAGACTTCACCAAATGAAGATGTGTAAAGGTCCTGTGTCAATTAGCATTTTTCTGACTGTGAAAACAGAGAATATCTTCATATTTTTAAGTAACTTTTGTACCCCTTTAGAGAAAATACTGGTGATCAAAGTTTAAATAACATACATCATGTCATGTTTAGAACAGCGTTATATGAACATAATCAGTATTACTCATACTGTTGAAAGGCAGTTACTTGCTGCTTAACAGGAAACCAGAAGCAGTTGACCAAAACACACCAAGCCTTCAGAAATTGCGTCTGTGCATGTGAATCCCTGTGAAAAACATTTTTTTCTCCCTCTCTTTCTCTCTCTCAATCTGTTCAATGATTTAGGATCTGTCAGATCAAGCAAGGGGAAAGCAAACAAAAGCATACACAAGATATCCAGCAGTACTACAAGAAGAGCAGAACAGTACACATATCTTAAGAGGTAGAGATAAAATGATTCTTACCCATCAGGGTTAATGATGTCAAGGACAGATGGCAGTAAAAACCCCCAACCTTTATATTTTCCACTACTAGACAATAGAAGTAGACCTAGGTCAATATATATGCCCCAGAACATAGTTCATTTTATGGATTCTAATATTTAAATATACACTTGAATGATCATCACAAATGTGCATGTGCACACATATGCACGCACACACACACACATATGCAACTACATCTAATTTTGAAACCTAAAGGAGAGCTAGCTAAATGCACCTGGGACCTGCCTAGTTCCACTTCACTAGTAACCATGTGGCAATGTGTATTTCTTTGTAAGAATTAAAATCTTTGCAGAACCTGACAGACACAACTACTGAACCAAAGCCACACTTCCTCTAACTTCTTCTTTTGCCTTTATGCTTCTTAGATCCTTTGCTCCCTAATGGTGTCCTGACTGTGAGAGATGAGAAACCAGGCCTGCGAGAAACTAAGAAAAACAGCCTGAGAAAGCAAATGTTGAGGCTGATCGAAGAAATGCCTCAAACACTCGCAAGACAAAAACATGAGTCACAGGGTTGGATAGTGTGGAGGTCGAAGCTGATAAGGCTGCCCAAATAACACAAGATGCAGCTGGAGAAGGGAGCCCTGTGGAGACAGGACGGCTCTGCTCTGGTGCACCTGGACAAATTTCAAGGGCCATTTGTCTGGTGAATGAATTTTGCTTCATTATCCACAAAATGCATATTAAAGTTAACACTCCTTAATATGCTAATGAAGACTAACATAATCATGCTAATTACATCATCCCATGAAGCACTTTACCCCTCCCCATACATGGGATACGTAGGTATGTGGGTCGACCAAGGGGACGGACCCAAGAAAAGTGTGTATAAATCAAGGGGGGGGGGAAGAAAGGGGGGGCCCTGGAGAGTGCAGTGAAGCGAAGAAGACGGATGCAAGCGAAAAAGACGGATGACTCCTGTGCCTCCTGGAGCCCTCGCCGGCCGGATCAGCGCAGAAACCCAGACTGGTGATTCGTATTTCCCCATTCCCTCTATCTCTCTCTTTTCGCTTTCCCATCAAGAAATGCAAGGCATATTGTATTGCTTGCCACAACTTGCTATATACTTAGCCAATTATCGTGTGTTCAATTAGTACATTGTGGGTAGTTAATAAATGTTTGGACTTGGAGACTTGTTGTCTGCTCCGTTGGGGATTTGCAAATCTGAGTCACTTGTCTCCCTCGTCTGAGTGGGACGTGACACTGACACATGGAAAATGTGGATTAAAACATCTTAGTCTGGAACTGGCTTAAAAGCTACATTTCCCTTTTTTTTTTTTTTTTTTTGGCAAAGGCTTAATCTCTGGATAGTTGTGTATCAGGGGTACCACTATTGCCATTAGTTATATCTGATCCCTATTCTTCTGTTTTCCCCAGGAGAGGGAGAGAGAGGAGAGCGCATTTAAGTGAACTCTACCCTGATACTTTCTTCTCTTGGAAGAGATGTAGGCGGTCTGAGGCATAAGGTGTTAGAGATGCTACTTATGAAAGCTTTAATTAAGGACTGTTCTGAGACAAAGCATAGTATAACATTTGCTATTTTCCAGTTTGAGTTAGATTTAATATGCAGTGATCTAAAAAAAGAGCTGATGGTTCAGACTTTTACCCTCTGTCTTTATGATTGCAAGGTACCTTGTCATCTTTGAGAAAAACTATTGCAAGTAGATGAAAGCATGTATTAATTTTTTGAATCTTCTTTCCTGAGTATGACTCTTGTTTATATGTAATATAAATGCAGGTCCTTGAATACTTAATAGGAAATTGCTAGTACTGCTGCGCTATCCAACTTCATTTTCTACTTTCGTCACACAAAGGCCTAAATAAAATTCCCTAGTTTACTAATATTTTGAATCCTTTGAATGTTTTGCACCTTCCACTTGCTTGAAAACAACCTTACCTTAATAAATATATGTTGGCGAGGTACAGTAAAGGAAAAATTCAGCAAGAAAGATTGAGGCTCAGCATGCAGGTATGTATAGTAGTGAAATGCCTAAGAATGTCCATGCTAACATATTTTCCATGTACAGTTGCTTAAAGTAGAATTATAGAGTCACAGAATCATTCAGGTTGGGAAAGACCCTTGGGATCATCGAGTCCAACCATCAGCCCTACTCTACAAAGTTCTCCCCTACACCATATCTCCAGCATCCCATCTAAATGACCCTTAAACACATCCAGGGATGGTGACTCCACCACCTCCCTGAGCAGCCTATTCCACTGTCTGACCACCCTTTCTGTGAAAAAATTTTTTATAAGTAAGTATTTATGTTGTTATTGTGTGTTGTGTCCATGCTGGAGCAAGAAGATCAATACAACAGCTTTTTCTCTTCTGCTTAAATTAGTGAGAAACAATAGCTTGAAAAAGCGGTCTCACATGATATTTTGCTATTTAAGGTCAAACTTTTAGTAAACTGGTGTGTTGTCAGTCACTTTTTTTGTTAAAATAATTGTAGATTAATATAGAATACTATCTAGAATGGAAATTTTGCTGAAATTGTTTTTCACTGATACTTATAGCTTGTGATATTCAAAAAGCTGAGGAACAGATGATGTCATAAAATTCTATTGGACTCAATATAAACAAAAAGTATAAGAGACAAATATATACATTATTTTCAGAATTAACTTCCCAAGGAAACAAATGTTTGTATCTAAGTAAAGTAACAAAACAACTTAGTCTCCTTTATTTCAGTTTCAATACACCAGATGATAGCTAAAAACGTGTATCATTTTCATGCTGTCATGCTCTCAACAGTATTTGCTGTTTCCTTCATTAGCAGAGAAATGAATGGGGACACACTAATCCTCAGAATACATTTCTTCCTTTAAAAGTAGATATGATGTACTTTTCAAAATGTTTTGGGGTTTTGTTTTTTTCTTTGAGTTCATCTTCCATTATCCACTGCTTGGAGCTCTGAAAGAATACTGTAATATTTGAGGATTTTGGTATCTTTCTGTCCATTGGGACATCAAGGTACTGTTAACTGTAATTGGATCAATGCATTGATCTGTATAGTGTTTGATAACTTCAAAAGGATGCAAACATCTAGTCGTATATATTTATTATTTCATATCATCTTTAATGTGTTGGCCAATAAGAGCAGTGAAGTGAAAGGAAAATAACATCGAAAATTGTGAGAGCCTGTGATCTCTACCTTGTCATGAACATATACCAACTCTTTGTGGAAGGTTTCTTTTGCTCCTTAATGTGATGGAACCATGAAAAAGAAAAAGGATTCTGTTCAAATTGCATAATTTTAGCAGGCATTCAGTCTAGTCTTTATTGCAGTGGGAGAGAGATTCATGTCCAGAGGACAATTTGTAAGGAATTCAACTGCCTGAAAGCAGATAGCTAGTGCACTTTGAAATTCTTTAGTGTATCCCTCCAGATTTCTGGCCAGAAGGTTGTCTTTTTCTCACAGGCCCTGCTCTGTACATACTACAGCCATGTGAATGTCTCATGTGCCCTACAGCACCACTTCCAACCTAGATGATTCTGTGATTCTGTGAAATTACACTGAACAATTTTCTGGGCCTTCTATCTCATGCACTTTAGATACTAGGGATGGTGTGCAGCTCCATATTGTAGATGTTTAAATTTAGTTGTCTACTCACCATTGTCTACATATGACACTATTAGTTTGCACTCTAGACAGTGGAGATCTAGTCAATACAGCTAATGAAGTCTAGACCACTATTCATTTTCCCTGATGTTGATACCTTCATTAAACTGACCAGGTGAAAAGATATCTACTCTCCACCAATATGTTGACTGGACATCCACTTACCTAATGGAAGCTAAAACAACTAACTTACATATACATATCTACACTAAACTAAAGTGTGTACAGACTGGAGCCAAATTCCATCACTAATTCACAATGAGACAAAAATTCTCTTTTTCTGTCTTCAGAGGATTATAGGACAACATAGTCTTGTTTAGTAGCTGGCCTTGAGCAAGTCCTAGTACACACTGAATCTTGCACAGATTTTTCATTCAAAATCAGAACTGAGAGAAAAAAAAGGAAGACATAATCACATTTTAGATGACAGCCTAGCATTTAGAAGTTTGAGATCTGAAATAGGACACATTTGACCACATTAATAAAACTGCATCAATTATAAGAGAAACCTGGATAGCTCAAATAAGAGGTTTGAGTTGCAGATGTCTAAAGTTAGGTGAGATGAATTTAACTTCCATTTTCTGTACCTTCTTCCTCCTGGTAGAGTCTAAACCTACTTCCTTCATTTTCCAGGAGAAAAAAAATAAGAAAACGTGAGCCTGTGCTTGGAGTAATGCTTCAGTTTCTGATTCAGCCTATGTACCAAAAATCATGAAAGATTGCTGGTGGTAAAGGAAATTGTCAAGAAAAACGATTCTAACCCTGGCATTACAGCTGTCTTGAGACAAGACGTAACATGTTTTGGGGCACTGCTCTGAAGACAATGTATTTAATCAGTCACATTAATGAAGAATGCAAGTGCAATTCTGAAAGCAGAGTTGAGCATTGCCACACCTAATTTTCTTTGTTGGTAGAAGCCTAAATTGCTACTCCAGGCTCTAATCACAGATATTATGAAGGATGCAGAGCCTGGCTTTTGTTACTTAATAGGCCATGCACATATTTACTCCACGCTTTTGATATAATATTTCCACTTGACAAGATTAGGATGAAGAGTGCTAATAAGGACTGGGCTTTGGAGAATGGTTACCTGTATTTCCATGGTACTGAGACACTTGGATGAAAATTAACATAAGAATTGAGGCCAATAAAGGGGTTTTCTTAAATGATTACTTTTAATCTCCATTGATAAAAAAGCATATTCCTTTAAAAACAGCATTTGAACACAAATGGGACCTAAACTTTAATAAGGAGCTGAGAACAGATGAACAACATTCAGGTTACTATTATCATAGAGAAAGACATTTGTTGTACTTATAGTTACTTATGTCTAGCATGAACTGAAGTCTCCATAACTGAAGGATAACACCACAGCACCATCTGGAACTTTAAATTTAGTTTAAAATTAATTACACAAATCCACCACAAAATGATTCTTTCAAAGTGTCCTAGGTTATTCTTAAGTGAGAGGTATACCTGGTAATCATATGCTCACCTGGCAATCAGATGTTTACCTGGTAACTTTCACCTTATTTTAGGAAAAGCTGAAAGCAGAAATTAATCTGTATTTACCATTAAATTGTACAGAATCTACCACCACTAAAATAGAATATCCACATTAAGACAAAGAAAGAAAACATCGGGTTTTTTATTTCAAAGATTTGTTGACATTGTTTCAGCTTTTTCCAGATACAGATACACAGCAGCGTGCATTCTGAGATGGTTGAGATATTTGTGATTCTCATTAGAATCCAAACATAGAAAAGAAATAAGTTCTTGGGAAAGGTAATGGATATCACCTGTTCTTTGATTAGATGGTCTTTATCTCTTTCAACAGTTCCAGACACATAAAATACCACTTTTGTCTCTGTATATTGTGAAGGAATAGATCCAACCTGTCTCTCCAGAAGTATTTAAACTCATTTAGGGTCATGCTTATTCCTGGCTCTTATCTTTAGCTACCTATGTATTCTCAAAAATATCTGCTTAAGGGAAAGAGTGTCTCTTTCCTGCCAAGTAGTCTATAAACATGGAAAAGATAGACAGACATTTGAATTCCATTTAAGTCCTCTAAGGAAGCTCTACAAATGTGCTGTGTGCATGGAAATGACCAGAATATCATAGAAGTGATAAACTTTTTGTAAAAGTCTAACTGTATGCTGTAAAAACTATTTGGCTTCAGAAAGACTGAGCCTCTGACCTTCACCTTCCAAGACCAAGCTGTTGAATACCCAGAAAGATCTCAGTTTTCAACAACTTCATGAATCTGTGTATTGTCTTAGAACCATATGAAAATGAAGCAAGAAGAAAAAAATCAGACACTTTTGTCTCAATGATTTCTCATGTAGATGAAAGGAAACAGAAATGGAGTGCCTTCCTTAGCCTCCTGAAAAATTGCTGCATTTCACCCTCAGTCATTTTTGGATAAACAACAAAAGCAATCAAAGGTTTAAATTACATGTACTGGATTATTCTGGGAACAAAAATGAAATTGATCTATGAGGTCGTATATTGCTTACAGTGGAATTCTATTCTCAGTTCCTTGTCAACCTAAGAAAGAAATTATTTTCATTTCCAGTTAAAACTGTTTATAGTGAATTCTGCATAAATTAATTGTAGTACATTGGGAAAATTGAAAAAAAATAAAAACAACCTTTAGTCTGCCTGCCATTTTCTGTTTATCTGCATATGCAGTAGACCAATAGACCAGCAGCAGCTGCTCTTTACTCACACGGAGAAGGACAGAGTGAAATAGCTCACATGACAGAAATAAAGGAGTTCAGTTCTCTAAATGAGCACATATATGAGCTCATTTGCAAGTGGTATTCTTGGATGCTGTAACTCTTTCTATCCCCAAGCTTCTTCCTTATATTTATTGATTGTGTGCTCTTTTGGAAAAGAAGTGTTTTATGTGCTGGCTTCAAAAGCAGATCTGCCTTGAATTTTCTGACATTTTACGGATAGCACAGGGAGGATAGCATGAAGAAGACTTATCAACTTCACTTGGCATTAAAAAGAGTGATGAGACAAGTAAAACAATTTTTGTTTTATCCTCCCTCCGTCAAATCACCAACACATTAATTTTATAACTTGATCAATAAAGTCCATCTTTCACTCAAAAGCAAAGAGTGAGGGTCAAATTTACACTTTGAGAACATGTCTTACTTGGTTTATCATCAGCTTTCCTTTGGGTACTGAAATATAAATAAAGAAGGGTTAAGGCTATATACAGACATTCAGAGCAATTACCACTAGTAAAAAGACTTTCTGAGAAAATAAAATGTGTAAACTGTTCAGAATAGAAACCTACCATCAAACTTCCATGAAGTATGTAGAAGGTGAACTGGGTTTCATCAGGTTGCAGGGACAATATACTTTATTATGTTAAATAAATTTGTATGTATTTTGTTGTAAAAGCCACACAAGCCTTTTTTTAAAAAAGAAAATGGAAGCATCTCTGGATTATTATACACCAAGGACTGTTATGCTGTGAGGAATATCTACTGAAAGTACAAGGTCTATAAAGATTTGACTTCATTGTTTAGTTCAATTGACAGTGAGTTATCAAAGGAAACTGAAGAGAAAAGAAGACTTGGAGGCAGCAACACATATCTTCACAATCCTAAGAGGTATATTATTTTTTCAACATTTATGCTTAACTCATCTTAATGTCAGTGGGAGTTATGTGCACACATAGAAAGAAGAGACACCTCGGTATGTAAACAGTCACTCATTTTAGATGAGAAAAAAAAAAAAACAGGGAAAAGAATAAAGACCAGATGATTTAGATTTTAGAGACCACTTCAAAAAGGACTGTGTATACTATGAATCAGGGTTATATTCAGAACGTCTATGAAATTCTGATCAACATAAGCAGAGATGACAGTAAATCCCTATGCACTGTGACAGAAACCTAATCATTACTGTTACCAAAATAAATCCGTTTCCATCCAAATAATAGTGCCATTGAATGAACATACATTGAACTTTAGAAACCGTATAACTTTTAATTCCTAACCCTCTCTGTTTAGAGGTGGAATCTACATTTCTTCAAGGTGTTTTTTTTTTTTTTTTTATGTAGGAATAGTTCGATTTTAAGGTATGTATTCTCAGGATCATGAGAATCTGACTAAGTTAAGTTAGCTCCAAAATCAATAAGAGTTTTTCATTAGATTTCTGTCAATACAGAAGAAAAAAAGCAGGGAAGCGGTAAAAGGTACTAATTCAGTTTCACTAGGAGGGTATTATTTAAGCCTAAGTTTGTCAGGTTCTTTTCAAATAAATCCATATATTTTCAGAAACACTTATGAAATATTTACTATTTCTAGACTGTAGTCTAAAATGTCTTTCCTCCTGTTTCTTAAGCCTTTTTTTTTTTTTTTTAATTTTACATTTCTTTCTTCAAGACATGTTTTCAACAGAGTACAGAGAGATTTAGTTTTGTTATTGTATGCCATTATATTAATTTGATTTGCATGGATAAAACCCTGGTCATAACACTGAAAATGTTCACTTAAGTCCCTCTGTTACAACTTATTAATAAGGAGCCTTGCAAAGGAAAACCAGTCACTTCAGACATAATCTGAATAAATATAATTGAAAACATATTGTATTTATCTTTTTACTTGCTCTTCTCACATGAAGTTCCCTCCTTCTGCTTAAATACACATCGGTTTTGGTATAGAAGAGAAGGATAGGCTACAGGAAAGAAAGAAACAAAAAATAGTTTCTTTGCAAAATGTTCCCTTGAAACCTGTATTTTATATTGTACAGAAAAGGATAGTGGAGATAATAGATACTTCCAAGGTAATGCAACATGATTTGAAAATAATTTCTACTCCAGAAGCAACAGCAGAAAAGCTTATTACACTTTTAGATGAGTTGAAGGATGTTTTCAGATTCAGTAGTATCACTTCTCTCCTTTCTTCTGAGTAATGACTTCTACTGCCCACCATGAGAAGAGTAGGCTTCTTTGCCACCAAGAACCTGTGTTAAGGATTTCTCATGCAGAAATATCCAGAAGACCCTTTTACTCAAACATAACAAATGAGTACTCATGCTTTTTAAATAATATCAGTCCCTGTCCATTATTTTTCTTTCCAGGACTTTTGTACAGCCTCTTGTTTGCATTAATTTCTTTCAAGAAAAGACTTCCTAATCCATTTCTCTTCCTGTTTTATTTTCCGGTAATTTTCAGAGCTGTCCAGAAAATGTCAATGATACATTAGTTCAGATATTTGGCTGATATTAACATAATTGTGTTAGAATTTTTCTTCCAAGCAGTGGTAATTTTGGGGGTTATTCTAATACCTTTTAAAAATGTATTTATTTATTTTCTTTTTTCTTCCTCTTATAATAAGACAAGAAGAAACTACCACTGTGGTCCATTCCTGGAAACTCATTAACCCTATGAAATTCCAAAATATGCACATTTCACAATGATGTTAAATGAATACAAAATGTTAGTGGCATCAATTTTGGCTATTGCAGAACTAAGATTACTATTTTTATCATATATATTGTCATGTTGTTGAAAAATGTAAGCATAAGTGTTAATTGAAAAAACTCACCTCTTGAAAATGCTATAAATATATGTCAATCCTTGTCAACAAGGAGGTTGAAGGTAATTTTAATATATATAATAAAAATATTGTAGCAAAGATATTGTAAAAGGAATGAAATCAGACTTTATCCATACTACCTGAAGGACTATAATATTCATTATAACTTGGGTTTTGATGCAGTTATGTTTACACTATCATTTTATGCAAAGCAGAATGGCATCTGAAAAGGAGATTGAAAAACCTCTTTGCTGTAATACAGTTTGTGAGCTTAAGTACTCTTCCAGTAGGGAAGATCTGGATAGCATAAGCACACTAACACTGGTACTTAAAAAGAAAAGAAAGCTTTATTCATAACCAGTGGAGACCATTCATGAAAAGCCCTTATGAAGGTAACAGTACTTCTACACTGACTACAAAAAAAAATAACAACAAAAGAATCCAACAACAAACCCAAAACCAACAGCATTCCTGAAGCTGTATGGATTCAGTGCAAGTCTTAAAAACATACATTTGTCTTCTGTGATGTTAGGAGTAGATTTGGGACTAAATTAGGTGTCCTGCACTGTGACAAGTTCCTGAAAACTAAGCTATCTCTCTCAGATGTTTTCTGTGAGCTGGACTTGTGCTGAATGTATCATCTCTGTGAAACAGAGGATCTTTTTTGTAAATGCCACTGAATCTTTGTTACAAAATAAGTTTCTGTGGTTTGATGTTGTCCTACTTTATTTAGCACTGAAAAACCCAACAGAACTGTAGCCATTTAAGAAACTGTAGAAAATTTGCAAATTTACTGTCAAGGTCAGAAGGAGATTTGAAGATCTAAAATCAGGCGTAAAGTAACACTACATTGTTTATATTCCTGGGATTCTATACAATCCCATCCCCCTCTGGTTAAGGCATTAACCTTCTTCAGTGTAGATCATGGTGTCAGCACTAAGTATCTTTGTCAATCATAAACTATATTAGTTAATCCAAAACATAATAAAATAGCAAACAGCCATACATTATGTATTAAATAAAATAATATTTGGAAACATACTTTAAACAAAAATAAAAGTACATTTGGCTTCCTATTACCCTTATGAACTATCCCTCTTCAGTCTCTTTGTTCATTTTTATAAAAATATAATGTTCTTCATTCCTTCCTTACAGTTAAAACACTTTTTTTCTGTAAAATTGCATTAATTAAGTGGTAAATCTGGATCAATATGAAGCTTTATAGAAGATAAGGACACAGGTAATCGAGAAGATTTCATGCCTAGCACACATGAAAGGGTGAGGTTGATAGTGTGTGGAAATATATCTTTCATCTTGTGGTATGAAAAACAAATGATTCAGGAAATTAAGGTTTTCCATAAGAACATAAATATAATTTCTATCCTGGTTTGGTTTTCTTTTTTAGTTTTTTGTGGTTTTTTCTTCCAAGTGAAAAACCTTCTCTCAATGACATGTAACTGAAAATAGAATTTAATCTAGAATCTGCATATAAAAAAATTGTGTTGGTCAAGGCTTTTCTTCCTATGAATTTCAGACCTACAGATCCTTACTCATATTAATTTAAGACTGTTCAGTTATCTTACTTTTGAAGTAATTTGATTTATATGGAGTTTGATGGCACACATTGTATTGGGGAATATTTTATTTTGTTTGTGCACAATAAATATATTTTTGATGAAAATAAAATTTCAAGGTAAAAGAATATCTCCTATGGATCATTACAGATCTTATTAAAAGTATGTGCCAAAGTGATAAATAACATTACAAGTTCATTTTATTTTAAGGACAAAAAAGTCTAATTTCTAAGTATACCAACGAGCAGAAGGAAAAAAAGAGTAGACCAGAAATTTGTTTCATCATTCTGTGCAAAATCACCAAACCTACATATTAAAGAAACAGTCTGAGAAGGAGGGGTAAACTGTGCATGTTAAATAGTTTAGGGTTAATGCAGAAATCTCCAAGCATGGGTCAACTATCTACAACAAATTGTTTTCCTGCTTTCCAAGCTGTCTCGGTTAATGTAAATAACATGTAAAAGTAATATAGCAAGTAGGGAATATTCCAAACAGTTTATCCTGTTTATATATGATGATCCCTAAGAGCAATTCTGCTGGCCACAGATTTTTCTTTATCAAAGTATATTATCTTTTTCTGGAAAAAAAAATATGGAGAGATATTCTCTACCACATTATGCAGATTATGCAACAAAGGAATATTTTTTTTAATCTAGATTCCATTCATCATCAATATAAAGAACAATAAATAGGCCAAGGAAAATATTAACTTAAACTGAAAACAATGGAAATTTTTTTGTTTTTATATATATATATATATATATATATATATATATATAAAATTCCTTTGATACAACATAGAGCTCAAAATTATGTTGCAAAGAAATATACCTATGTGGTACCAGGGTTTTCCTGGCAAACATGACTCAGTAAGGAAAAAACAAGAAAAACAGCGGAAGGACATCATCCTGTTGACCCTGTGTGTGTGTATGTGTATGTAAGTGTATCAGAGATGACTGCAATGGGAGTGTTTAGAAGGCTCATAAATCAGGCCAGTTAAACTTAAAACTAAACTTTACAACAAGGACATTCAGCAACAATGTACTTTGCTAATGATTAGTTCTTAAAAGTAGCAAGCATTATCACTAAATATAGAAAGCAGTTGGTCTTTAACAATCATATTCCAAAATAGCTGAAAGTAACATTTACATGTAGCTATATCAGTGTTCATATGTTAAGTAAGGCTGATGCTGTGCATTACCACAGATGTCTATTGTTCTTAATCATCTTAGATACAAAGATCAGGTAGTCAGGCTTAAGAGCTCTTCAATAAGGAATGCCAGCAGAAAAACAAGTGCCTTTTTCCCACCATCCCTCCACTCTCAATTCAAGATCTCCTTTTATAAAATCCTGTAACAGGTCTATAGAATATGGATATCCTATTTACCTACATATCTTATTATTGAGGTAGCAATACTGGGCCCCTTCAAGATAAAATCCTGTGACCTACATACTCATATTACCTAATGAGTAGATAGAATTTGAACTACCAGTTCAATTAAGTGCAAATTAGGGTCCACACCAATAGGCTACGTAGACCATAAGTTTATCCACTAGCAATTCCTAAGGCAACCTATTGCACTGAGAATGCTAAGACAGGTTTAAACATGCAGATTTTTTTTTTCGACAAAACTAAAAATGGAAGGCCCTTGCTAAAACAAAGGCTAATGCATCTAAGGCACTGAGCAACAAGAGGCCTTCCTCATAAGATGGACATGAATCAAGTTTATACCAAATGACTGGCTTGAACCTATGCTCAAACTATAATATGGATGCAGGCTTTGGATTACATGTCCTAGAAGACAGACATTTGTGAAGCAGGTTTGATCTCTAGAAACTTAGGTCCCAGAACAGAAGTCAAGATGCATTAGGATGTAAGACATCTGAAAACTGACATCCTGTGAAGAGTTAGATGCCTGAGACAACTATTACTAAAGGAGGTGATAAGCAGTAGAAGTTTACTGGAAGTAGTAGGAACCACTTTGAACCTCCTTTTACAAAAAAGACTTGGACCTGTATGTCACGTTCTTTGAATAAATTCATTAAATGTTCTGATATTTTTGTAAGTGAGAACTACCTTCCCATTCACGTATATATTAATGGAAGCAGCTGCAAGAGTATTTTCTAAGCTTTACAGTTTGTGTTACCTAAGGTCTGGGAAGGCCTCTTTTCCACCCAGCCTTCTCTCTCTCATACTGAATCTTTCATGGGACATATATACTACCCCATTTAGTTCCTAGGGCTGATTGACTGTCATATTTACATCTAATAAGAAAGTCAGCTGCAAACACTTTGTAAACATTCATAGTGTAGGGGAAGATATCCAGGGATTTTTATACACCCTAAAGTTTAAACATCAATTGGTTTTTTGTCTGTTTGTGTCATGGGTTGGCCGTAGACATCAGCCACACACCCACACTGCCACTCACTCACAACCCCCTTGCCAGTGGGACAAGGGAGAAAATAGAAAGAACAAGAGCATAAAAACTCATCAGGGAAATCACCAATTACTGACTCAACTTGGAAAATTTAACTTAGTTTAGTGCCAGTTAGCATCTAATTACTGAATTGGGTACTAAGAAAACAAGAAGACATTTAAACACTTAAGAAAAATATCTTTTCTCCCCCTTTCTCATATTCAGCTTCACTTCAGACACCTCTCCTTCCCCCTTCTAAATTTCCACTCCCCTGTTATGAAATACAGGTTATGATCAATCCCTTCAGTGAAGCAATGGGCTGAGAAGGAGTTTGGGGTCAGGCTACAGCATTTTTTTTCTGCTGCTCCTTATTCCTTACTCTTTTCTCTCTCTACTCATCCCTTCCTACATGTTTCCTCTGCTATGTTGTGGACTTATCCATGGGCTGCAGTCCCTTCAGGAAGTACATGCTCCAGCTTATGTTTATCTACAGGTCGCAGTCCCTTCAGGGATTTTCCTGTGGCAGGTTATCCACTGGCTGCAGTCCCTTCAGGGGTGTTACCAGCTCCACCACGGAGCACCTCCTACTGCTATGACCTTGTTATTCTTTTTTATTTTGGTGTTTAACCTCCTTAAATATGTTTTTACAGTGATACCACCAACTCAACTGGCAGTCTCAGATGTGTCCTGCAGTGAGTCTGTTGGAGCTGGCTGAACAGGCTGTGTCTGGCACAGGCCAGCCCCTGGCCTCTTCTCACATACAGCATCTGTGCAAACCTCACCTTACTGCCAAAACCTTGGATTTATACCAACCACAGTCTATTTGCTTTAAGACTGTGCTTTGCAAGGTCTTGCAATCTCTGATTTTATTGTGAAAATCCTGTTAACATCTTTATCTGGAATGGGTACCTTGCAATAACATAAAAAGGAACATATCTATTTTGAATTACATGTGGAGTCAAACTGAACCATGAATTCACATCAAAGTACCATGGTGTACCACTATAGAGGAACATAACAAAAGAAAAATAAACTATAAAGAAGGTGGAAATGAGGAAGGTCTGCTTGGGAGGAATATATAGACAGTGCCAGAGCATGCAAGGCTGGAGTTAAGGAAGTGATACTCTGCTGGAACTGAAAGTATGAAGGATTGTGAGGTGCAACAAGAAGAGCTTCTGGAAATACATTGTCAGCCAAGGAAGAATGAGGAGAATGTGAGCTGTTGCTCAATGGGTTAGAGTGTCTGTTAAAAAAAAGGACTTGAGAAAAGTTGAGCTATTCCAACATCTTTCTTGTATCAGTTTTCACTGATAACATTTGTTTTCAGGCATTCTAGGCTACCAAACCTTTAAGCAGAGTCTAGGAACAAGTCAGTACCCATAGCAGAGGGAGATTAAATTTGGGAGCCTCTTAAGCTAATTGGATATGCAGAAGTCCATGGGGCCAAATGACTGCATCCAAAGCTGCTGAAGGAGTTGGCTGGTGACAGTGTAAGGCCACTTTCTGTTATCTTTGACAAATCATAGTGATCAGGAGGAATTTCTGAAGACACAAATGTAATGTTCATTCCTTAAGAAGGGCAAGAAGGAGGGTCTCGGGAACTACAGATTAGTCAGTTTAACATCTGTTCCTGGGAAGGTCATGAAGCTATTTCAAAGTATGTGAAGGACCAGAAGGTGATTGGGAACAGTCAACATGGGTTTACAAATAGCAAATCGTACCCTGTTAAGCTGATTGCCTTCTGCAATGAGATGACTGTCTGTGTGGATTCAAGTTAAAACAGTGGCTGTTGTATACCTTAACTTCAGAAGTTAAAGGTTTTTAACACAGTTTACTCGTAGTAAAATTGGAGACATATGGACTCGAGTAGCTAATAATGTGGATGGAAAATTGGCTGGACCATTTGGCTTCTTCCTTTCTCAGTTTATTTTGTTGTAGAAACTAAGTAGATATTTATTTTATCTTCATCCCTTGGAGGAGGTTCAAGCTAAAAGGTGATGAGAGCTCAGTGATTATGTTGCATCTGTTTGAAACTGTGAAGCTTTTTGTTGAAATAGAAAAGAAAGGCAACATTTTTTTTTTCTTTGTTAGAAAACAGGCCAAGAGCAACAATGGCTCTAACAGACATTGCATTAAAGATTTTAGGATACATGCTGTCAATAGAATAATTTAATGCTCCCACCATGTTATCAGTGTATTTTTAAAATCCTGCTGGTGCCATTTCATTTGTGTCTCAGTTAAATTTGAGCCAACTGCATTTCATGTATATGCTTATCAGTCTTGTGCAAAGTGATATCTGGGTAAAAGTACTGTACCTATCTCTTGAGAAGAAAACAGAGCAGGGTGTCTTCAGTATGCATTACAGCCATCCTGTTTCATGACTTTTCCCAATAATCTGGGTAGAAGACAAGGAATGATCAATCTTTGTGGTCTCTGCAGTGCTGTTTGAATAATAATGCATTAGTTTCTACCCCTTCTAAAACATCCGAAGGAAGGTAAGAAAACAAAAAAATAAATGTTTGCATATCTTTTGAAGTTCACATGGTGGTGGCAGGGAACATGAAAACTTAAAAGCTGTATTACAAAAGTTCGCTATCGTTGTATTACTATAATAGTATAATGAAAATAATAATAAGAAATACAGATACTAGAGTACTTTGTGACCATGAAAACTTTTTATGGCTTCTGACATGGACATTTTACATGGACTGCAGTCTTTCCAATTCATTTTTAACAATTATTATGGCAAAAATAACTAAAAAGTCCATAATAACATATGGTATTTTTATAAGAGTGATAAATATAAGCTGTTTCCTGCTTACTTTTGTACAAACAGCAGTCCAGATCGTCTACAGTTTATATCAACAGAGTTTTACAAGATTTCATCAATTTAAAAAAGGTAAGGATATGAACCAACAACTTGCTTGATTGTAAATTTTCCTGTCTTGCTCAACAGTAAACCACTAATTTGTCTTTGGGTATAGATTTAGGGTGAAAATCTGAGTACTTTGAAATTACCACAAAGCTCCCACAACTGCCTATGGAGTCAAGATATCACTCAGTTTTAAAATTCTGTACCCTTTAAGTTAGAGGAAAAATGTAAATCTTCTGTAACTTGCAGACTTTTTTATCCCTTGTGAGGCTCAACATTACTATCAGAAAAATGACAATTTCACATACATCATTATCAATTGTTACCTTAGAGAACTGAAATAAATTGAAATAAATAAAAGTCTGATATTTGAAACAGATCATTAGCTCAATTAGATCAATAGGTCTGTACCTTAGCCCAAAGATATAAGGGGTTGCATCTCTATACTTAGAGAAGTTAAGCAAACCCTGGCATTTTCTAAAGAATAAATGTTTCCTAGAAATGCAAGTTTCTGAATTTTCTCTGTGGGTTTAGAAATTGTTTCTGAAGAGCCATACTAGATTCACAGAAGTCTTAATAGTCAGACATAATGAAATGAACAACTAAGCTTAAAGGTAGGTCACTGATCAAATGTCCTTCATTCTTCATCTTCTCCAGAAGGGGATATTTTGCATCTATTCCAACTCCAAACATCATATTCATGAAAGAGAACAAAGAGTATTGTAGAATAATTTTGAAACAAAATATTCACAGCAAATTATATATGTATGAGATCCATCTTCTATTCTCTGAAAGTTATATTCTTGCTGTTGTGACTGTTGTTAATATAGTCCATCCAAGTAAATAATGAAGTATAATAAAATATAATAAAAATATAATTTTCACCAAAAATATGATGATTCTTGTTCAGTGTAACATAACTAAAGATACATCACTATTTATTTTTGTATTCCTCTCAGAAAGCCATTTTTATAATATTATCATCACAAATTTAACTGAACTTTTAGGAGATAGAAGAAGTAGAGAGAGGGAAGATACTTGTGTGTTCTTACATTATTCCTCTAATAACTTTATACTTCAAGGGGGAGGAGGGAAATGACCTGAGCCTCTTTAACTTCTTCAGTTCTCACTTACCAACTGCATCTGGTCTTTTCCAATATTTAGTGCACAGAATTTGAGCCAATTCAAGAAAAATGGTGTTATTCCAGAGCTTCATGTAACAGTTCTTGAGATACACTTACCCTCATCTGCTAAATTCAGATTCCTCCTTTTCTTGATTGGTTTTATATCATCAGGTTCCTAGTTGAGATTATGTCAGATTATGTTAAGACTTTGCTGAAAAGTGAGAGTTAATAATATATAAAAAAGGAGTAAGGGTTTGTCTCAGCTTTGGTCTCTATGCAGAATTAAAACTTTTGTGTACTGCATGCATTTGTTTGATTATTTCATGTAGTAGTGTATACGTTTTCAAATAAAACTCCAGTTGATGTCCACAACCATGAAGCTTTTGAGAAGGTGCCTGAACATCCTGAGAAATATTCATCATGCCTAAATTCAGATATCTAAAGTATAAATGTTTCCATCTTGATTAGGGCATAATTACAGTTAATGGACATGTAAGACTTAATTCTGTTGCCCAACCTAGATTAATTTGTCTAGTGGTATTTGAGACATCCTGGGATCTCCTCCTGGGTTCCAGCAGCCACACATTCTCCACAGGTCCTATGTTTTATCCACCAAACTTGTTTGGATCACTTTGGTATGCTAAGATGTCTCAGATGACACTTGTGTGGGTAACTGAACTGAACAATAAAACTGAATTGCAAATATAGTCAGTAACACTTCTTTTGTGATTCATTTAACTAAATGTCAGTGTCCCCTTCAGAGGGAGATTAATAGCTCTTTGGTCTCTACTTACTGTATTGACTAGATTTGATTCAGATGCTGACACATTGTTATCTTCTAGTGACACATCTGTGCACACAGGTTTTGCAAATATGATGCAGGATGGCAGATAGGATGCAGTATGACAAATATGATCTACAGAATATCGATGTGCTTTTACTATACTCGAGAGGCTAGACAAAGATCTTAGAGCAGACCAGAGCAACATATGCCGTTTGATAAATCTGTATAGGTTTGTGACAGGATTTATAGGAGATCCTACTGGGTCAGCATCTGGAGACAAGGAGGAATAAAATAAGTACCTTGAATGGCAATAGAAGCCTATGTATAGGCAACTGAATCAAGATCTATGTACTTATTAACTACAATGACATACTAGACAACAACTAAGAGGTAGATACTTATTCTAAGAACACTTAAAGTAAAATGAGTCCTAAAGCCAGTGGCATATTTCAGAGAGTGACACTAAACAAAAGCAGTTAATTGCTTGGCAAAGCATAATTCCAAACTTCTTTTGAAGAGTCTATAACATTTCAGTGCCTGTTAATAACAGGATGACATTTCCATGGAATTTGTTTACAAATTCCAAGATATGAACATTCCAGTCCTGTGTCCCAATATTATGCAATTGCACAGTTACATAGATGTGATTTTTCTCTTTCTCTTTTCTCTTCTCTTTTCTCTTTCTTTTCTTATGTTCTACTTGAACATAAATCATATTGCTGTATTGTATTTGGCTAATTAATGCACTTAGTAAAACTATATTAAGTCAAGCATATGACAGCTGTTGGAGCTATTTATTTGAAGCGGTTTATGATTTTTTTTCCCACAAGATTATTATGATGAGTATGAAAAAGCATACTTTATAAAATCACAAATTCTAGTATTATATACACACTTGATTCTTAGTACAACTGGAGATTGTAATTTTATAGGAACAAATTTTTATGATTCATATTAAAATGAATATTATTGTTATTATGTATTATACTATATTGTAATTATATATTCTCATAAAACATTCCATTACTTTCCATAAGGTATTACATTTGGCTAGCGAATAGGCTGGGGTTGCACAAGAAGTTGGGAGGAGACATAGCTGGGCCAGCTGACCCCAAATGACCAAAGGGATATCCCATACCATATGACGTCATGCTCAGCATATAAAGATGGGAGAAGGAAAAGGAAGGGGGATATTTGGAGTGACAGTGTTTTGTCTTCCCTACACGTGATGGAGCCCTGCTTTCCTGGAGATGGCTGAACACCTGCCTGCCAATGGGAAGTAGTAAATGAATTCCTTGTTTAGCTTTGCTTGCATGTGTGGCTTTTGCTTTACCTATTAAACTGTCTTTATCTCAACCCATGAGTTTTCTCACTTTTACCCTTCTGATTCTCTCACAACCCATCTGGGGGAGTGAGCAAGAGGCAGTGTGGGTCTGAACTGTCTACTGGGGTTAAACCACAACACATCCTTATGTCTTTTTTTCAGTTGTGTGGATTATATAACCAATATTTTCAAGTTTTGCTCACAGGTCATATTTTGTACATCTTTAAACATTCTTAGTGTCTTCCCTTGGACTTTATGTGATCAGGTCCATACCATTACTGGTATAATGACATTGGGTCTCACATGAAAAATTGTCTCAGAATTAAGTCTTTCAGGACATCCAGGACCTTTGTATCACATTGTTTTGCTGATCAGGGATATCAATTAAACTCAGACACCAGAGTGAAAAGAGCAGGCATATTTTAATAGAAATAACTAAATAATATAACAGAATGATACAGAAAACATACAGTAAGAAAAGACAGAACAGTGCACTTAAACAAATAGGAAAATACAGGGTAATGCATCAAATCATTACTACCTGAGAGAGAGAATAGTGATTAAGAAAGATACATCACCACTTGCATACTTTACCATCATCCAGATCCGCAGACGCTGGGGAGCCCCGGTTACAGCGAGGATTTGGAGAACCTTTCCCGGCAAGTGGGAAATCCTACGCGGTGCGTCCACCCATAGGTGAGGCATCCAAAGTCGCTGCAATCGGGCCCAGCCTTATATACCTGAAATCAGTAAGCCAGAATAGCTGCACCTTTTGTTTTAAGCTGAAATATCTGAAGTCAGTCTCACATTAGATTTTCCCAGAGCCTGGCCGGGGCTGAGGGAAAAAACTAAGGGAGTTTTCCCAGCTTATCTAGGTGATTTATGAGCAAGGTCACACACCAGGTCACAGGGCCAGACAATTGTCTCTGTGGCCCTGTTATTGTGGCCTTGTTACCTTGTTTACACACACAAAGAAGGATACATATTTCATGATGTTTAAGTCACATTTTCTATACATATCTCACTAATTACGACATACTGAGTTAGTAATTTCGGTTCAAGACTTATTGTTCAGGTTTCAATATTCCCACCTGTTACATCCGGACAGGTGGTTTGTTATAATTTTAGTACAATACCTATTGATACAATGTTTGTCAATTATAAAACATACAGGATTCATCTATAGGTCAACTCTGGCTTGGGCTTATTGTCCAAGCCTTAGCACTTCACACATTTCTTTTCCTCTATATGTTTCTGCACACTGCCAGTATCCTGAGAGTTTGACCTATAGCTTTTTATTTTTTTCAGGAATCAGTGAAGACTGCTATACTGGCAGGTGTTTAAGTGTGTATTATTAGTTTAGTTATGAGATACAATGGGATCTTCCATACCTTTTTTTGCTGGCAGTATTAAAGCAAGTCTTAGGTTAAGAGGTGTAAGGATAGACATCTGCAGTTTAGGAAGAAACACAAGATTATTTAATTTGTTGTAAATAGTGTTGGGTGCCCACAGGATACAGAACAGAGAAAAAAACAGCTTTCCTGATGAAATACCTCTGAGATTTGTTTCACAAATATTATTTTCCATAAAAAAAGGAAATCAGTAATTATTAAAACAGAGGTTCCTTCACCTTCAAAACTCATTACTCTCTAGGTCTTTCATATCCCAAAACCAGAGATGCTTCAGAAATGAGCCAAGTATTGTGTTTTAGTCTGAAGTGCTTCCATGCGGAAATACTGGGGAGATATATATGTATATATAAAACAGAATTTCTATACTATCATGCACTGAACCAAGTACCTGTCTTACATTTTAAAGAAGCCACAGGGATGAAGAGTATATCTACACTAATAAGTTAAGGAAGTAATGTTCTGCCTCTTAAATCCTTCCTTGACACCACCTTTTACTATGTAACTTTTTGTTCTAATGAATGCTGTTCCATAGAGCTTAATTTTCTGTTCTTACGTGGTTCATAGTGTTCCAAAGTAACACTTTGCATGATCAAAGGATGTCTATAAGTTTCAAACAGTTTCCTGGGAGGGAGGGAGGGAAGAAGGAAGGAAGGAAGGAAGGAAGGAAGGAAAGAAGGAAGGAAGGAAGGAAGGAAGGAAGGAAGGAAGGAAGGAAGGAAGGAAGGAAGGGGAAGAAAGTATCTTTGTCAAACTCCTTTATAACAATAACTTAACGTGGTCAACACTTTTCTGATAACCAAAAGAAAGAAAACACAGAAAAAAGTAAATATCAGAGATTAATATATTGGTTCCACATGACTGTGTGAAAAAAAGGTTTTGAGATAAAAAGTAATTAAATTTTAGCTGAAATGGCATTATCACCTAGATTTTGGTTTCTTTACTAGAATATCATACAGAAAATACATGTCTAACTCGCTATGAATCTTCACAACTTGCTGTCCTAGTGTTTTGACTTTTCATTTTTCCCCAACCATTGAACAGTTATCATTCACATAATTTTTCACCAGCTGTGATAGCTTTAATTTTTAACAGAGTAATATGATTTTATTTTATCTCCCTGATGTCTTTATTCATTTCTTTCTACAGTGAGATTTTTTTTTGTATCTTTCCAGAATATCTAGTCCTTCTGAATTAAGCCTGATCAGTGCCATTTCTTAACCTGCTGCTCCCAGGGGTCTGGGGTGCTGGTACAAGGTGGGGCTCTCCCCGAGGTTCCTCAGGGCAGGTCTTGGCAGCCAGGACTCATCCCACATACCAGCCAGGAGCAGGGCAGCTGGGGGCACCAGGGAAGCCCCAGCCCTGGACGTCAGGCACCCCCATGCAGAGGGGGATAGGCTGAGGCCAGGCTGGGATGGGACATGGGCCCAGCTCAGCAAGGCCCATAGCGGAGCAGGTCAGGGCTATGGGAAGCTACAGATCAGCCCTGCTGTGGCATCACTGGGACAGGGGCTGACGGTCATGGGGCTGTGGGCATAGTGGAGGGGATCCCTGGGGAGCTGACATGGGGTCCTGGGCCAAGCACAGGTTGGGGAGAGGCCCTGGGGAGGTTGAGCAGAGATAGTAAGGATGGTAGTGTCCCCAGGGCCCTGATGCTGCTTATAAATTCATCTCAATCAGTAATTAAATTTTTTCCCTTACTGGAACTTCATTCTCTTTCATTTAAGTACATTGAAAAGCCCTCAGAAAAAACCATATTGGTAGTAATATAAACAGAAGACCCTTAAACTTCTGCAAAACTGTACTCTTAAATTGTACATGTTGTTGCATGTTAAGATTAAGATTAAAATATGTCTCAAATATTTCCTCTTCCCTTACTCTGAAAAAAAAAGTCCAAACCAAAAAAACCCACCAAAACTCTAACGTTGCACCTTGTACCTGATTGATCAGTCACTTTTGTTCATTCTGCTACAGAACTTGAAAATGCTACTACCTCTGTAGATTTCCAGGAGGAAATAAATCCTTCCTATTCATCATTTATACTTTTGCAATTTAAAATTATCAAAAGACAGTTCTTTGGTGTTCTGAAACATCTTGGCCATTGATTGATAGCAAATAAGTTTTAGTATAGATCTCAGCAGTGGACAAGCACTAAAATATGTTATTATTTTCTTCCTTTTATATTCTTAGGTTTGTATATATTTTTATATCAATCTGTGCCTTTGGAAAACAACTTTTTTCCAGGTGCCTTCAAGTTCCTTGCAGAGAGGGAGCTCATTTTTAAATGTAATAATAGTATCAGTCATGATGTGCTGTTATTTATTATTTTATTAATTTATCCACTGCAATGCAGATGACCTGCTTTTCTCTTAGAGCTGAGCTTTGAGTGCAAGGCCAATATTTTATTTTTTTTTTTTTTAAATTGCAATTAAATATTCTAGTATTGTCATAGTCTTCACTTTCAACTTAGTGCACCCTCAGGAGAAAGGGTCAAAGACGTTGATATGCTTTCTAGGCAATATTGAACATTCAATATCACTGTTTCCATTTAAGTTATAAGAGCTTTTATTAAAAAAACTTAACACAAAGTGTAAAATATTTTCATAACTCCATCCTCTACTGCTGCTCACAAGAAGTGTTCACAAGAAGTCTGGTCAGTCCTGTATTCGAAAGACTCATGTCAACTCCACTCACGACACTGTACTTAAAGAGGATGAGATGACATACTTGGAACTCATTTTCCTATTAAACTAAATTAGAAATTCAGCTTTTATGACAGATGTCATCCAACCTTTCTGTAACTGACAAATCTGGAACTGAAATGTTACAGAATGCTGGAGGCTTCACAGTTTTCCCAATTAGAAATAGGGTTTCATTTTCACCAGTTATTTTACTATTAAACAGTATATTTCTGTGCTCTTTTGCCAATTTTCTGTCATTGTTTTTGTCTGCTCCTGCATTCTGTGTGTGTGCATATAAACCATTTCTAAAATCAGTCTTCCTATTTTCTCTCTGACTTTGTTCTCTAGCACAATCTCCAATAAATAAAGAAGACATTCTGTCAAACGTTCTTCAATATTTCTCATGATAAGATTTTTTTTCCCTGTGTCTCTAATTGTAAAAGATATGTGGAAAATACATTTTCGAAATGCTCTAAAGATACCGAGAGAATTGCAAAAAACTGAAAATTATATTTCTTCTTTTTTGGTATTAAAACAAAGTTTTATTCAGAATCCACTAGTTTTCACCTAGTATTTAAACCCCACATTTTAAAAATTATTTAGTTTATGCATACTACGTAATATCTTCTTAAGATCCCAAAACAGATGTTCAATCTGCAAAGTAGAAAAGAAATCCTCTTCAGATTTAATACTTTGTCACCATCATTGTATACCAGTATTCCTGTATACCAGTATTCTCCTGTGTGATCTTTATCTGTTGTTTTTGTTGTTACCATTGTTATTTGAAGGGGTTTTTTCATTTTATTCTTGTCTATGACATATACATAGAATCTATTCCTTCTTTGCCTGTCTCAATGGGATATTATGAGATATATTTAGTTAGAATGAAACAGCTTTAGGGCTCTTAGAAAATCATGCTGTATAAAAGTATTAAAGAGAATGTAATGTTTCTTCTCCCAAACACATCTGTAGACAATATATCTGCTGTTAAACTACCAAGTGATTCTATTTGTTCTTTGGCTGCCAACAATAGCCCAAAGCATTTCATTTACACAGTTATCTTTATCATTGTATTGCTCAATTATGTGATTACTTCTTCTTATTTTCTGTGATCACATTCTAAACTGAAATGAACTTTCCTTTGCCCTTAACTAAGAATTAGGTACCCTATAAATTAAACAATTATTTTAAATCTGTTTCTAAGAAAATATATAATTTTGCATTTGACAAACACATCAACTGAAAGTTGGAAAATATGCAAAGTCTTTGTGAAGATTAGTACATTTTAATTCTTACTCATATAAATTACTCATTTATATGGTAGCCAAAATGTATGGCAACACTTTGTCAATGACTCTGTAAACTGGTATTTTAATCGTAACTTGAGAACTTAATGAACATTACTTATGGAATGTTTCAGTGGACTGATGACTTTGACATTAGGAAGTTATTTGAAATAAAATTCCATGAATTTTAAAAAAGAAAGAATATAAAAGCTTTTCTAAAGGAATTAAAATTCTCTTTGTTTAAAAACTGTTAAAAATGCATTGCTCTTTAAAGAAATGCACACATGCACAAAGTCATATTTTTAAAAAACTCGCAAAACTCGTTTTAATAGCAAAAAAAAATTTCTTTTGAATGTCAAGAATTATTAATAGTCAAATTTAAGAGCTAAATGGCAAATTAATGCCTTCATAAATCAATATGGAATCTGCTGTAAAACCAATCTTTACACAAATTTTTCTTATTCAACTATAGGCAGTCTATTTTAAACTTATGATGGTTTTGAGAGATGTTCACGGTAAATGAATCACACAACTTTTTGTATAATGAACCCATTGTTTAGTCATTTGCTATACATCCATTTAACTATATAAATATGCATTTTGCACACACAAAGATCATATGTAGTACCAAACAAAAGAATTAACCTTCAATTTTTACCAAATCAATTCAATTTGTATTAAATACCACCAAAATAACTTTATAACTGCTCTTCTAAATCCAACATTGAAATATGATGAAATCAAACCCTGTTTAACAATCCATTATGACATGCATGGAAAACCTTGTACTGCACATAATATTTTTAGAAATTCCTATTATCTAAATACAGTGGTTATTTATTTTTTGTCATTTTACATGTGAGCTTTTTTGAGGGGGGATTGGAAGTGTGATCAAAGATCACATATCAGATGCTGAACAGTGGGAAAAGAAGCTAGTTAAAATTCTGCTGCTCTTTGCAGAAGGAAAAATGAATCCGTCTATTCCAACCTTTCCAGTCCTTTGTAGAAGCAATTATAGAATGCAAATAGTTGTAAACCATATATATTTACGAACTTCAATATTATTTTCAAAACCAAACTTATATTTAAAAAAAGAGTCAATATACCTTTTTCATTTGCAGTGTGCAGCTGCTCAAACAAAAGGAAATAACAGTCCAGAAGTATCATTTACTTCATAAAAATTGCATTTTAATTTCTACCTGAAAATTATCTTTAAGCACTGTTTCTGGATGATTTCAACGCTTTTCTCCTAACTGTAAGGGACTGTGTCAGCTGTTTTGTCTCAGCATTGCTGTTGTGCCATTACCATCTCCTGAGCCACAGGGTGGTGTAAGACAGTCAGACTTTGTCAGCTGCCTGTTCCAATATTGTACCACCGCCTACACTTGACCTCAACATTCCATTGCTGTGAAGAAATACACCTTGAAGAGGATGAAAATATCCCCCAAAAAACCACAGTGCCTGCCCAAAGCTGGAACAACTACATCTTTCGTAACGTCTAATAAGTTGCGCTTGCACACAGGTCTGGGGGAAGAAGTCAGAATGAGGAGAACATGTGGAGGCTGAAGGCGTTGCTGGTCGACGCCCCCCCCCCCCCCCCCGCCCCAGTACGACCACCATGAACACCTTGGCATGCACACATGGAGGAACATGGGGCAGTGAATATGATAATGAGCTCTGTGAAAATGGGCAGATTGATTGTGGGGACTGGGATGATAAAATGACTGCGTACTCTTCTCTTGGTGGATTTCCCATCACCTGCACTGAGACCGAACCAACGGGACACCGCTGGATTCGTGGTGGTGGTAACTGAGCTTGCTGCATCTCTTCCATTTGCTTGCTTAGTTGTTCTGACCTTTTCTGCTTCCCTCTGTCTATCACTATTACCTCTTTTTACTGGAATAAAGTTTGAAACGTTGTATGGCATTTGACCTCGTTTGTGTCTTAATCTCGCTCTTGGGATTGTATGGAAATCTCCCCCAACATTGGACTGGGACACTAACTCTTTATAAGCTGATTTCTTTCCATGGTGTGTCTTTATGTAAAGATGTAATACTATTTAAAAGATGTTGACTGTTATATACACATTTTGTGGTCAAATTGTGTTCTGATTTTTATTTAATGTGACAATACATATGTTAGTGAAAAGATGTAAATGACTACCTCATTTGATATTGTTTTTTATGAAGTCTTTATATATATACCACCTAAAAACATGTATAAATCCTATGCAAATATTCTAAAAATATTATCAAGTATAAATGCCTTACTGAAATTTCTCCTGCACTTATTATTTATGCATAACATAATAAGGAGCACGAATCTACAGCTCAGTGTCATCTTCAGTAGCCAGCCAAGGTCAATGGACAGCTTTATGCTGTAGGGGTCATCTCTATCAGCTGAGGATCAACCCTACCATCCTGTTACCAAAAACCTTACTTACATATAACATTTAGTATAACTTTTTTCTTATGTACCCATTCAAGTTCAAAGTGCTTGTGGTGTTGATTCTTTCTGTCATTTGATTAACACCCTACTTAGTCTTGCCAAGGAGATGAAAAAATCATTTTTGGCTGCCTAAAAAATCTGAATCTAGAAGATTTTGAAAAGTAGGATATAGAAACTGTAAAATGAAAATGGCATACACAATCAATGAATGGAATAATAATAATAATAATAGTAATAATAATAACTTTGACGGTTCTTTAATAAGGACTAATAGTATCTAAGCAAAAATTCTTAAATTTTTAGTATGTTTTTAACAGCATGGAAAACAAGTCTTTCATAATTCAGCTTAGAAGTTCACTTAATACAGGAAATAAATATAATCACAGCGGACCAGGGATACTTTGTTGAAGTGATAGTATTGTTATTTCTATTGTTTATTAAGTTGAAGCCAACATGGTATTTAGGCCTCATTCACGTATCACTGAAGTCACTTCAAAAATTCCTCATTGATTTAAAGGGACTGTTAATTAACTGTTCTGTTCCAGCTGTTCTTGCTTCTTCCTTGCTGGAAATTTATACCTCAGTTCAATAGACAATCCTATTTTTTTTCAGTGCTGCATAGCAATACTCCATCAGTGTGATGAAAGTTGGATTTCTATTCACAATGACATTCATGTGAACATTAATTTCCATCTTGTTTTATAATTGTTTACCTGTGTTGACTTCAGTAGCTGAAGGATGATGAAAAACAGTGAAGAAAACAGCTGTTTCCTTGGAAAGTGTTAGAAGATGGTTTCAGTCTCTGTATATCAGTGCAATCATCATCATCAATAGAACCATATATGAAAGCATAAATGTGAATGTCCATGAGACACAAAGAAACTGTATTGCTTACTTCAAAGCATAGAAACTTAAAATGTGTAATGAGAAGATGATTTGAGTGTAGCAGGCATAGCCCTATTTTTTGCATAATTTATTTAAACAACAACAATAGTTTCACATAAATAACCAATAAGAGTCTTTTGAGACCATGAGATTTTCCTTTACGTAGAGTATTATGAATAAGACACATGTAGTTTAAGAAGAGAGGAAAAGTTTTTTACTAACATATGAGTTTGTAAACATATTGTGGTAAAAATATTTTGATCTGAAGATTGCAAAATTACTCACTCATTGCATCCACATTCTTTCCTCCCATCTTGCTTTTGGGCTTCAATTTTTATTAATAAGTATGCAGATAGCACCATTTTGCAGACCAGTAGTTGACTGGTTCCTCAACAGAGACCAAAAAGTAACCTGTGTCAGGGCTTGCACAATATGCATACAAAAGACAACATTTCCTGCAATTGCAATACTTGAAGGTATCCTACAATGCATCAAGAAATGGCCTCATATATCATTTCAAGCCCTTGTTCTAGAGGGGCAACTTTGCCCAAAATTATACTTCCTATAATCTTATGCCACATGAAAAACTATAGAATCTTATTATAACTGGATGTTAATGGGCAGTTGCCTAGAGGTGAGGAAGGTGACATGAGAGCTTGAGGTGGCCAGGTTTGTTTGCCATGACATGTCCCAGAGTCTTTGCTTTTGTAACAAGGTTGAGGAACTGCCAGGGTTGATTTTAGGAAAGAGTTGAGCAACAGTCCTTAAAATAAGAACAAGGCAAAGATGTCTGCACAAGGGATTAGTGATATATATTGTCCTATTTCTTCAATGCTATATATATATACACATACTCTGCTAATCTTTTATTTACAGGCTCAATGTGTTGCTGATCTTTGCACAAGACCACAACAGAGCCTTTAGCCTTATGCAGTGCTGTGTTTGGAATAGAGGCTGTTCAGTCAATCTATTAAGATATCCTGGCCTCTGTCCCAGAGGCAGAGGCAGCCAAAGACTATAAGAGATGGTTTCATCATAGTCCACAGTATTTATCATCTTTGTTCTAGGGCTTTCTGCTGTGGATTCAAAAAAGACAAAAAAGCTCCCTTTTCCATCTATTCAAACCCAGAAAATCTCTACTTGCTTTTAAGATACATTATTTATTTCAACATGTGGACAATCCATTTCTGGACCAAATTCTCACCTGGGACTTGGTGATCTTACTGTCCCCCAGAGTAGGAATTATGACATCCACCTTTTCCTTTAAGGTTCATTTTGCAGGCGATTGATGAAGAACGCTAATCCTTGGAGTCCATTGCCTAATTTAAATCTCTTTGGGTCCTCATTATTAGGAAGGGTCACATGAACCATAACAGCAGGAGATAGATGGCTTCAGTAACAATGTTAACTACCATCTTGATGGCACGGTGTCAAAATGATAGCTAAGGATTCACATGATGTATAACCCTTTATAAAGATATGCTGGTATAGCTGTAGGGTGAAGCAAGCAAGCTGGGAGCACAGTGTGTGCAAAGAAGACCTACATGAAAGGCACACAGAGTTATAGGACAACTACACAAAACTGTACAAAAAGAGATACAAACATGCTCAAAACCGACTGAATCTCAATAATGAAGTGGCAAGTTAAGAGTGGTTCAGCAGCTCCCCCTGGCAAAACAAATAGGAGCAGGGAATACCCCATGCCATAAACAGTCTATAGCATATTCTCTCCCTGGCTTTAGCTTCAGTAATTACAATACATATCCTAGAAGGATAATGCAATTAGTAATTAATTAATGTAATATATGCCATATACTGTATGTTATTCAGCAAATTCAGTGTTTCTCTTCATGATCTAGAAGAAAAGAAAAGAAAATTTCCCAGCAAATTTAATTCTTCTCACTGAAAGCATAAATTGATTCAGACATTCACTCAACCTGGACTTTTTCTATATTCTTCTATAACTTTCAAGTCTGAAAATAGTAAGATAGAGAAAATAATTTGAAATATACTGGAAATTAATTAACTGGAATATAGAACTTTTACTACTTCAGAGTGTAACTCTCAGTTTTGATCAGCAACTCCTGCTTCATTGCATGTTTCTTCAAAGCCATTAAAGTGTATTCTACTGTAACATAGAAACATTTGGTGTAGGCTTGCTGAAGATTTCAAAACAGAAAATATAAGGAATCAGTATCTCTCTAAAATGAACATATTCTATCAATTTCCCCCTTTTTACATAAAAATTAAGGACAAAACCTTTTGCACCTTCTTTTCTGTATATTTCAGATCATAGGCAAGACACATTGTTAAAGCAGTGACCTTCACAGGCAGGACAAATGGTCTTTTTTTTTTTCGTTTTTGAAAGATGAAGGTTGGGGAGTTTTGTGATTCAGATAACCTTCATTCACAGCTAGTTAAGTAAGTATTGGATTTTATAAAGAAATTAAGACACCAGGCATTTGGATTAGTAGTGTTTGCCATCATTCATACTCAATAATTGAGGTCACAGGGATTATAAACTCTAATGTGTCAAATTGAATTCACCAGCAACACATCTAAAATCCTTTAATTATCTGCTTTGGGGGCAATGGATTAACTAGAGCCTGTCAGTAACAAATAGACATCCTGTTTATTTTTTCCTTTTTTAAAATTTTATTTTTAGTAGGCTACGGATAATTCTTTAGCCAAAAAATATGAAAATAAAATCTAACCCTAATCCTCCTCCTTTCTTAAGCATTTTTACATTACCATTTAATCACAGTCACTGTATATTTGCATTCCCTGTTACATAGTAGATAACAAGTGGAGTAAATCATAGTTCTTTGTCACTTTCAGCCATTTATCACAGAGAATCATATTAGGCATTTGTACTTAAAATGTCATTTGGTTTGGTCATAAAATGGTAACTTAGAAGATAGATGTAGCAAGAAAGATATATAAGAAGTTAAGGTGTTCTCCATTTCATTTCCTTCTTAACTGATCATTGTCTTAAAGTTCAGCTCTGATTTCTGTCTCTAGAAGACAGACATAGTTAATTTCTTCATTTTCTTCTTATTAGATATTTCACAATCACTAATGAAATGCTGTCAAAAATCTCTCAGTCAAATTCTTAATAATAAACTTCATTAGTATTGAATTTTTAGTTGCTAGATTGTATCAGATTATTTCATAGTGTTAACAATCTGTTTTTACAAAGATGTAGGTTCATTTTTAGTCACTATTGTCCTAGAAACTATAAAATATATTACTAAAAGACAGAAGCATTTACTTATTCAGAAAATGTTAGGCTGTTTATTTCCTCCATAATAACAAACATCACAAATGTTAAATAAGCAGTCTTCCTCTCTACTGTGAATTTATTATGTTACCTGAGATAATTTTCTGCTCTGGATTTGTATTTTACTATCATAATTTTATAAATCTTTCCTTTTTATATGATCTCTACCAGATTTGTTTTCTGATCAAAAGTGAGCATAAGAGGAGAAAGTAACTTTGTCGATTTAGGTTTTAGTTTCTGCCTCAGGTTCCCATTGTGATGCTTTTACTTGGTGATTAAGGAGACTTTTGATTCAAGTCCTGTAACTGTGATGAATGTTTAAGACATCAATAGGCATCATGCTTTAGAGGAAGAAGCTCATGAGAGACTAAGAAAGAGAAGTAAGCTTATCACATTCACTCAAGTTTTCAAAGCCACTGTATAAAGAAATAAACAAAAAGAGCATGCAAATGGAGACAATGGCAATGACTATTTGTGCCATAGTGACAGATATTCAATCTGACCAAATTTAGACATTCACATTGTTGATGACTACATCTGAGTTAATAATTTAAACACCAAAACTAATTAAGAGAATAGGTGCTTGCAAGAGATAATTCATCGCATTCTGAAGGAAACACTAAAAAAGATTGGGTGACTCAGGCCTTGAAAGTGGCTATTTCTCTTTATAGGCTATAAAGAGAACAGAGTGATTAACTGGGACATAGATGTTTATCCTCTAGGTTGTGTTAAGGTAGACAAGAGGAATCCTTCCCTTCAGCTTGCACATTCACTCAAGTTTTCAAAGACATTATATAAAGTAATAAACAAAAAAGCACGCAAATGGAGACAATGGCAATGAATACTGAGTATTGTGAGGTGATTTCATTAACAACTGTGAAGCAGAAGGGATGAAAAGGATGGAAAGATAAAGGCCTATGACAGGGGGCCTATGACCAGGGACCTCACTGAAGTTTTGTTTTGCTTGTTTCTACTCTTTCTTCAGAGTTTTTCAGGCACTTTCATTTCTATTTTTTTTTAATTCTTTCATGTACCCCAGTGTGGAGAGGAGTATATATAATACCCAATTTCTACCTGCTTTTCAGAGCAGCCTTTAAACTAATGAAAGGCAGGTATTTTGGTAACCATTTCTTTATTAATGAAAGAATAAAATGCAAACAAGTATGTAAGCCAAATAAATATTTTTTTCATTGCTGAAATAAAGTCATTGTACTATTCCAATTGTTATGGTTTATGTATACTGCTGTCCAGTGTTCCAAGTACTTCAGTAAAATGCATTAATACTAGATGATGATAGATGAAGGATTGTCCTTACTCACTGCTGTTTGACATTGGTTTACTGTGGCAATAAATGCTACATTATATAATGGAAAACAATGTCACATTTCAGTGGCAAACTTTCATTTTCTCAAGACTTTATTACACAATTGAAAGGACTGATTGCTGTTGATTGGATTTTGTCAAAGGACATAGTCACTTCCACATGTCGCTGGATTTAACGGTTACTTTTTCTAATCTTGGGAAAATCAAAATGTCTTTGTTCATCCTTTGCATAATCCCTTCTGAAGCTGCTGAAAAAAGAACACATAGAAAATGTCACTCTTATTTAGTTGTCATTGCAGAAGTCTCTATGTTACGTCCCTTTGTTTCATAGGAAAACCTAATTATGCAACAGGAATGACATTTTTTCCCCCAAGTCTTCAGGTGGGTCTGTCTGTAATAGACAAGCCTTAGGTGCAGGAACACCTTAACTTCATTGCAAGTTTTCCTCATCAATTCCTGCTGCTACCAAGCAAAAGGTGACAATGTGTAACAAAGTGTCTGCCTTTGGAGAGGAAGTCAGGGTACTGTCTCAATGGCAACAGAGTCTTATTCCCTCCTTGGGATGGGACAGCAGGTGCAATAAGATTGATTCTTCAGATCTCACTCTCTAGCTCATATAGACTATACTTTCTTTTTCCAATTACTCTGACTTTCCTGCAGGAAAAAAACAAAACAAAACAAAACAAAAAAAAAAAAAGAAAAACCCACCAAAAAACACAAAAAAACCCCCAAAAAACAAAACAAACAAACAAACAAAAACCAAACACAAACAAAAAAACAACATGAAAACATTAAAAAGTTTCTTTCTTAATAAAGCAAAACTGTTTTTCAGACAGAGAGGTGTTGTGTTGACATTGTCTATGTCCAGTGTGTGGTTTATGCACCAGGATGTTGCTGTTACACTTTTGACACTGAAAACTGGAATGGAGATTCCCTTTCACAGAAATGTGCAGCTCTAATATGAGCCATTTTTACTGCCTATGTTAGAACAAAATGCCCCTTGTTGTAACCTGTGTGACCTCTGACCTAGGAGATCCAAAAATGAGAGGAGAAACAACTGGATTGCAGCATGGTCTGAAACGACCATTCTGCAGGTTCTGTCTGGCTCTTCAACAGACCATAGGTTCTGTTGAAGAACAGAATCCACCAGCAGTGACCATCAGGAGGGGTTCAGACTCTTAAGATGAGCATTGTGACAACCAGAGTTGGTGGTTTAGAAATATATTGATATTATAGGGTCTTTTCCTTCAAATAGCGAATACTGATTAATTGTGTCTTCTTCACCCTGTAACATTGTTAATTTCTTGTTTAGAGCTCGATGAAAGAAAATCAGCAGATATCTGTTAAATATGTATATATTCTGGATGGTCAGAATAATTTTTAATGAGATCCCATTGATTTCAATAGGATTATATGAGATTTTAATGTACAAATCATATTAAAATTCTATAGACCCCCCCAAAATAACCCCACCTTCTACTACATTAAAAGAGAGTACAACTGTGACATGTTTTTGTTAAAAATAGATAATAACTTTTAATTGGATAACTGCATACTCTTGGTTTATTTTATTCTTTACAACAATCTCATAAGGTAATGTTGTATAACCTTGCTCTAACTATCTTTCTAATGTTTAGAATAAAAATTTTTTATAAAAATACTTAAATTTAGAATCCCCAATATTTTATTGCATTGTTTCTAGATTATATATATTTTTATTACCAGGCTGAACAGATGTTTTTCTATTAAGCTGATCTCTTTCAATAACATTTCAAAGAGCCATAAGCATGAGAATTGTCACAAAAATAGATATATTCTGTAGTTGTTGATAAACCATACCGTCTTCTGTTGTAATCAATATATAATTAAAAAGCTAGTTAATTATTTTATAATTGCATGTATTTATATATCTTGAATGTGTTTAGATTAGAATGCTGAAGAAGACGTTGAACATATAGAGGTTAATTATGTTCCTCTATATTAACTATGCATAACATGTTATCTAATTTTAAATGCAAATTAGTAAAAGATAACATAAAATAGATTTTAATTTTAAGATTGTGAAGTAATAATGATATACTTACTGGAAATAGACTTTTAAAATTAAAATTACATTATTAACGATTACATCTATCTATTCTAATACCTCAAACTGACAACTTATATATGAGGTTTGCAAGCAATTTTTTTGATGCAGTATGATTATAATTTTTTAAGGTCAATTTATTACAAGGGAAAATAGCGTTGTGTGAAGCAAAGAGCAGTGACACATTAATAAGCAGGTTATTTTTAGCTTTTGAGGATAATGAACATCTGGATAATCATATTGTAGTAGTGTCAAATCAGTAGCAGTATTGCAATTTGTGTATCTGTCAGTGTTTTCCAAGTAATTTCCTTTTTTTCTGTAAAGAAAACTTCTTATGAACCACAATTTAGCCCTGAATAAGATACACTAATATGTGATGGAACAATTGTAAAAGTGATTTAATACTTGTCCTGTTTTCGGCTGGGATAGGGTTAATTTTTTTGAGCTGGAGGGGGCACAGCTGGAGTGCCAGGCTCAGATTGGCCATTGGTGTATTCCATATTATGTGGCGTCATGCTCAGTGTATACTGAAGGTGGGTTCTTTCTCGCTTCCAGTTGGCAACAGTGGGATCTTCGTTCTGTCAGGATCGCTGTCGGGGGCAGGCTGCGTATCAGTTGGCGGGTGGTGAGCAGTTGCATTGTGCATTACCCATTTGTACTTTCCATTATTGTTTTGTTACATTACAAACACTAAACTGTTTTTTATTTCAACCCCTGCTTTTTTTTCCTTTTTGTCCCTTCCCTATTTTCCCAGGAAAGTGTGAGTGACCAGCTGCGTGGTGTTTGACTGCTGGACGAGTTCAAACGATGACAATACTACAGCAGCATAGATCTCTGTTTATCTCAACAATCACCAAGCTAGAAAACAGTGGGTAGTCATAACAGTAAGGAACATATTCTCAGAGAGCTATGTGTGAAACAGTGTAAATGGTACTTCACTCACAGAACCTGACTGTACATCATCTGATCTATTCAGATGCTCTTTCCTAGCCATCTACATGGTATAGATGCATTTCACAACAGGATAATGCAAAGTAAGTGCACTTTCACTTTATTTCCCTGTATTCCTGGTGTTTCCTTCAGATAACTTACCTTAAGAACAATAAAGTGAAGAACCACACAGAAAAACAGAATATACAGTCATGCTACATTAAGATAATTTGTTCTGCAAAGCAATACGAGAGTTAAGAAATACTCAGTTGCTTAGATGTTCTGGAAATCATGTACATCTTCATCATGGAGTAACAAATGCAGGAAAAAAACCATACTCACCCCGTATGGCCTTGGTTGAATATGAACAGTGAAGAATAAATTTTCAGATAATGTGATGCCAAACTGAAATTTGTCTCTAGTGAGTAAGTGTGAATTAGAGGCTCAAGCTTACCTGGACAGAAGAATTTTATTTTTTAAAATGAAATAGCAAATACATTTCCTTGACATATTGGCAAAGCATCAGCCAAATATCATACAAGTGGTCTTGGAGCAAAGAAACTATTTAAAAATATAATAAAGGTTTTTTTTAAAAAAAGGAATAAAAATCAGTCTTCTCTTAATGCCACTGGGGAAACAGCTGAATGGCTTCAGATGAAAATCTCCAAGAAAACTCAGACCTGTGAAAATATCCAGAGTGGAATACTCGCAGACCAGGGGAAAAAAAAAAAACAACAACAAACCCAAACAAAAAAACCCAAGAAGCCTCTGGAAATAAAATTGTAGTACAAAATGTCAGTCATTTGTAACTGTCAGTGACATTACCCATGCTATCTATCATAGCACATTGCATCAGATCTTGAGCTAATCTTTATTCTTTGGGAGCCAGGTGGTTCTTCCACAGCAATGATGCTTTAGAAGTTTTTTTCCAGATAGATATGTTCATTTAACAGCTGCCACAGAATAATTCTTACTGCTTACGATCTCCCCTTGATTGAACTCCATAGTATGCAAAGAAGGATTTACAAGATGCGTAAGTTTTTAATAAATTGCCCATGGTTACTACTGTAAGATTGTTCTACAGATCTACAACTACAATTTTATACCCACTTGACAGAATTACTTAAGGGAAGCAGGAAACTACTGGCTATAACATTAACTAATTTCATAATTCTACTTTGTGACACCCACCTTTCTAAATATCAGCCACTGTTATTGATTTTGTTACTTCAGTGCTTTTGTATTGTTTTCTGCATTACTGATATTTGGAACTAATTGTATGCAATTTGTTAAGACTTTTCATATTTCTAGCAATCTTTCTTAAAAGAGATTGGTTTCCTAGAAGGACCTTAAAATTAAATAAGAGCTTACTGTCTTTAGTTAGGTACAAGCACTCAGAAATGGTTGTTGACATCAGTTACTCAAACCATCCAACAAAAGAATTTACTTTTAACACAAGAACAGGGCAAGTCAGTACTTTAAACTACTTCTATAGGGCTCTTTCATGGGAAAATTCTTCAGATTTCCTAGGAGTGACACTTGAGGCTATCCAAGATTTACTAGTGATGATTAAGTTTCTACTTTTCAGATCACATGCTGAATTTATAGGCAAAAATCTCAGTAACTGAAAGACGACATAAAAACTTGAATGGAAGAAAAAAAAAAAGAACATAAAAAAGACAAAAATTTCAAAATGCAGTTATGGTTTTAAGAAAAGAAAAGAAAAAACAAACACAAGCATGATTAATAGAAAATAGAAACTTTATACTAAACCTGAGTGAAAAATGCAGTAAATGGTGCTCTTGGTAGAGTAGGAACTTTTGGACTGGATTACAGAAATGGCCCAGCTGGTCTAGTTATCCCAGTTTTCTTGTGGCAGATACCAGCTAAGCATCAAAGAAAGGGATTCCATTAGCTGACAATCAGATATGACTTGTTCCTTCTAGAACCTCTAGGCTGCAAGATATATCCCTGAACTTACGGTTCTGTAGTTCTCTAAAGAAATAGACTTTCCATCAGATATAAATAGAAAAATATGCTCATTTCCACTATAAAAATATCTATCAATATTTTGATATACAAGCTAGTCCACAGAATCACAGAATAACTGAGATTGGAAGGGACCTCTGGAGACCATACAGTCCAACCCAGAAGTCTCAGAAGTCTTTACCTAATATATACTGATAAAGAGGAGAAACCTGAACTGTTAAGTGGCAGGCTGAATTAACTTGTAAACTGTGAAGGAGAATTAATGAAGGAGCAAAACAGACAGTATTTAACCTTATTCATGTGTTCCCATGCTCCAGCCCTTTGTTTTTAGAGAGAGAGACAGTAAAGTTATTCTATATAAAACTGACTCATTAATTCATTCCTATTCATGTTCTCTCTGGAGATTTGTCTCCCTGGTTGTAAGTCAGCTCAAGACATGCCACTGCTACTAAGCTGATAATTTTCCAGACTATGTTTTGAAACATTATGAAGAACCAAATAAGAATTAAGTAACTAAAAAAAATCCCAATCACTGTATTTGCATCTTTAGTATACAAACCGTACAGTGAGGTTACTTGTCAATTAGACTTCTTTCTAGATGCATAGTGTCAGTTGGTATCTCTCCAGCTTATCAAGGAGACTGTGATATTACTCAAGTAATAAAAAACTTGTGGTTAATTTATTCTTTGAAAAAAACGTTTATAGTGTAGATATTAATCTGCAAGGTCTTTGTCAAGTTAAGGACATATTTTAAAAGAGCTGATACTAAAAAGTGACCTAGACTGAGCAAAAGCATGGCAATAACAACATCCACAGTATCTGCAACATATTAGAGTTGACATATGCTTGGCAAGCTCTCAGCTTGATGAAAATCCGCATGTTTGAGATAAGCATCCTCATGTGAACTAGAAATAAAACATATATATTTCAGAACTGCTTTTTTGAAATGAATCTGGTGAAGTACTGAGTGATAGGGTGCTGCAGTCAGATAGGGTGCTATATTTAAGATTTAATTCTTAGGTATGGCATTTACTTAAAGAGTCTGAGATGGATTTTGACCATAAACTTATGCAAGGCTAAGCCTTCCATGTTTCCTAACTTTATTACAATGTGATATTGTTTTTTTTTTTTATTTTAACTGAAGAAATTTTGCTGTTTAAGTGTTCTAAGCCAGAAAACTGCAGCTGTTGATGCAAATTTTGACATGAAGTCAGAGACAGCAAAAAACAATTTCCAACAGTTCTTCATCAGCTTATTACTTTGTAATGTATATGCTGCTTTACATAATCTTGACATAATTTTAATAAATGTTTTGAAGACAAAAACCACTTATAGGTACTGACAGCAATAAGCTTTTAATGATTCATGGTATATGAAAAGAAATAAGTACATTTGAGGAAACTATAGAATGAGAGAAGAAAAACAATGTTACACTTCATCAGAAGTAGTAGTTTCTAAAGGCTAATGCTTTTTTTTCTATGTTTCTAAAATCCTATCTCTAGGTTTTTACTCTTTTTTTTTTTTTTCCTCTGGACTTAAACTGTAAACAAAAGGATCATGCTTATTTAAGAAGGCCCTCATAATATCCAGAAGTTTCTTCTATCTCAGCTTTATACTAAAAAATTCAGTTTAAAATACTGCAGAAACATTCTTGACAAAATACTGATAAGAGAATTTGTGCAGGTGACCAACAGTGACCTGTTGCCACAAAAAAAGTTAGTGGAGGAGAAGACTGGAACAGTACAAATGGCAGTATAGGGGAAAACACTCATCAGAGAAGACTGCTGAGTTAGAGTTTTAAAGACAACCATACTGCAACTACAAATAAGGATGTGGGACAGTGAATTAGAGCTAAAGGGAAGAAGTAAATTGGAGTCTGACACTTTCTTTTTTGGAAGAACAGTAAATGTTGTGACAGGGATGATCAAGAAAGGGGATAAAATGGCAAACAGAAAGTACAGGTGGGACAATATAGGAGCATTTTGTCTTCAGCCCAGTTTCCAACCACTGCAGCTTGGCTCAAGATAGGAAATATGTTGTATGTCTGCAAGTCTGTCTGAATTATCTCTATGATTAGGAATACCCGGAGTGAACTTAACAATATTCCCACTAAAAAAGACACCTTCATAAATGTGAAACTTAGACAATGAGATTTCTTAATAAAGTATCATCTCTGTTTATTGAAAATGTCAACAGTCCTCTTAGCAAGATATTAACAACACTTAGGATCTATGTGAATCTTTCACCTCTTCAGTAAAATGGAAAATTTTTTGTTATTAACTTTAGTAAGAGATAACTATGATATAGTCACAGCCAATATTTTCTTTAGTTCAATGCTTTTTAACAACATATGTGTATATGTTTCCAAGATTATGAAAACAAGATATCCACCTGTTAAACTGACTACATTTTTTTCTAGTAGGCATATGTACAGATCAAATACTTGTGCTGTTCCTTCACGGACATTTTCTTGGAGTTCTTTCATCAATGCTTACTTCAATTATATACAGGAATAACGGAAAAACATGAGCAACTAGATGGAGAATATATTACTACAGCTAATGAATACTCAGCTGCTTTCAGGTGTCTGCTCACCAGAATTGTATCTGTGAGTTTAACAGAGGGTTATATGAGAACATTTTTTGGAAAAAAATATTAATATTTTTACCACTTAGGTGCTAAAAAGCACGAAGATGAAGAATTTCAGAAAGAAAATTCTTAATTGCTTCACTTCAAATTTTATGTTATTTTGTCAAATTGGTTTTTGTTTTGTGAGGTGTTTTTATATCTTAAATGGGACATTCACCTAATACAATGACTTAGACCAGCCCAAAGTGAACTGTTCTGTTTAAATCTGTCCTTGTAAGGTGGTACTAGTCTGATGTAACCTCATCACTACAAACCTGGGCCTCATACAAAATAACTGTAGTGTTACTGTGATGTAGGAGAATATGAACCAGTGATTCACATATTTATTTTTGTTCTTTATTATTCTGTGGAGGTTGAATTTAAAAGTGGGACAGACAGTTATCTTTTTGGATCCTATAAAGCTTCCATCAGGAACACCCAGAAGTGTTTGTATTCCTTCCACATGTCTACAGTGCAGACTGAACTGGCTGCAAATGAATTGTTCCAAGAATGCAAAGCAAATTATCTGTTTCATGAGAGAGTAATTGCACCACAGCTCAGTGCAGTTTAATGCCTTCTTCTGAGAACGCCAGTTGATACACAGTGTGATGGATAGTAAAGCTATTAAACCTGTTTATTCCTGTTCTTCTAATGTGTTCACCCTAACAAAGGTGAAGCTAGGCATTAGGGGGATCTTAGGGCAGTAGGGTGTTTTAGGTAATACACATCAGATCAGGTGCATCCCTCTAAGAGAAAAAAGTACTATACCTTCAATGATATGAATAAAGAAGGTTATGAATGACAGGGTGAAGAAGTGCTCAGTGACATATAAAGGAGATGCCTACAGCAGGAACAGGCAGGGCCATGTGTTGGGCTTGTGTGTGGCAGGTTTTGGTAGCAGGGGAGGGTGCTACAGCAGTGGCCCCTGTGAGAAGGTTCTCAAAGCACTCCATGTCCAAGACGGACCCACCTCTGGCCAAGGCTGAGCCAATAAACAATGGTGGTCACACCCCTGTGATAGTGTATATAAGAAGGGGAACCTGAAGAAGAGGATTTGGAGTTGTGAGGGAAACAACTATGAAAATATCAACGTCAGCTGAAAAAAAAAAGAAGGAGGGGGAGGTCTAGCGGAGCAGATTCCCTGCAGCCTGTGGTGAGAGGGCAGGCTGTGCCCCTGCAGCCCATGAAGGTCCACAGTAGCGCAGATGCCCACCTGCAGCCTGTGGAGCACCCCACATCAGAGCAGGTGGCTGAGTCTGAAGAAAGCCGTGACTCTGAGGGAAGCCCATGCTGGAGCAGTCTCTTGTTGGGAGGGCTGCAGCCCATGGAAAGGACCCACGCTGGAGCAGTTCATGAAGAACTGCAACCTGTGGGAAGGACTCTCACTGGAGACGTTCATGAAAGACTGTCTCCTCTGGGAAGAACCCCACGCTGGAGCAGGGGAAGTGTTGAGGAGTCTTCCCTCTGAGGAGGAAAGAGTGGCAGAAACAACGGGTAATGAAGTGATTGCAACCCCCATCCCCTGACCCCCTGTATCGCTTGGGGGGAGGAAATAGAGAAATTGGGAGCTGAGCCCAGGAAGAAGGGAGGGGTGGGGGGAAGGTGTGTTTAAGATGTGATTGTATTTCTCACTGTCCTAGTCTGATTGGTAAATTAAGTGGTGGTGGTGTTCAAATTAAATTGATGTTGTTTTTTAATTCCCACATGGAATCTGTCTTTTCCCCATGACCATAATAGGTGAGTCATCCCTCTCTGTCCTTGTCTCCATCGATAAGTCTTTTGTTTTATTTTCTCCTTCCCATCCCTGAGAGGTAAGCGGTGAGTGAGCAGCTGCCAGGTGCTCAGTTGCCCTCTGGGCTTAAGCCATGACAGTCCAGCTTGCAACAGACTCACAGCCAAGTTCTACAGGGATCCAGGGAGAGTTTAGAAATATTTATCAACCCAAGAAGTCACTGGAAGCTGGCTGATTGGAGAAAAGAACCTGCATTGAAAAGTGAGTGAACTATAGATTTCTATTCAAACCTTTTACTTACACTATGCCATACATACACTGTGTGTTTTCTCCCCATATACTCACAACATTCAAGGCCTTGTAATTATACTCCCCTCAAGGTGTACATCTAGAGATTGGAAAAGTTTAAATCTTTCATTACCTCACTTCAACAAAACAAAGTAAGAGACATTTCCACTTCAGTAGAAATTTACTTTTATCATTTTGGTATTCCAACTGGAAGTACTGAGACTGGCTGGGATGGGGAAGGGCATTCATGAAAAAACGTAGCTTTTACCAACAAAGCTATCTACTTTTATTATCCATATGCATGTAAGACACCTATCTACTGTTTAAATAGTGAATGCTACCTCCATTTTTGCACCATTCTCTATGGCAAGTAATGTCAAACACCCATACTCAAAAACAACAGCTATGATGAATCAACAGAAAACTTAATAAACATATATTTAACAATTTTTAATGTATGAATGCATATGATTTTCTAAAGAAGATGGAATAGAATTCTCCTGCCACTGAAGGCAATTACAAAATTCATACTCATTTCCCTGAGAATAAAATGTGTTTCTTACTTGACAGTCTGGTTCCTCATCAAAGCTACTCATCATAATTTATTAGGAGTATTTTTGCTTTTTTGAAGGACAAAAATGAAAGTATAAAGTTCAGAAATAAAACATTAAAAAGATGACGTCAGACTTTCAATTGATGAGCTGATCTGCATACCAAGGGAAAGTAATTCATTTCCACAGAGGAAAAAAGGATCAGGGGGCATGAAGTTGAGGTTTACAAAAGCTTAACAGAAGGAATCATATGAATACAGATTCATTTTTGAGTGGAGGAAAACTACCAAAAGTAATGAAGTAAGAGTGTTGAGGCTATGTATGCTGTATTCCAGTATGCTAGAAAATATTTTCCTACAGAAAGTTGAAAACCACACTGAATAATCATTAACAGAAATTTCTAACGTATCATCCTTAGCTCATATTTGCTTAGTTTTCCCAAGAACATACCTTGTAATCATTGTTAATTTAAATTATTTTGAAAGAGAAAAGATTAATATGAAAGTTATTAATAAAAAGTAGTTTTAAGTTCTTGAATAACATAGATTAGGGTGTTACAAAGTCCTGAAGATGTGGAAGAACCCTCACACAAATCCTTTGCTGGGGTTTGGTGCAAGCAAAATATGTACAGATCTTTCCAAGCTCATCTGAGACTGGAATTTTATCACACTGAAAAGTCTGTGAAGAATTGAATTAAGAGAAAAGACATAAATTTCACAAACATTTGAGAAAATTTAGTGTGGAAAAAAATTATGTCCAACACACTACATTTAGAAATCAATGTTTTATTTCAGCAGAATGATTTCTAGTTTATCTAGAGTCATAGAGGTTCAAGACTTGGTCACTCCATATATAACCTACCAACATGTAAATTTAATTGCAAAGACTAAAAATCATTCTGGATTTAAGATGAGATTCTAATAACAAGGATAAGCACAAGGGAAATTTTGTCAGAAAAGTGGAAGAACAGAAAGATGATGTCTGATATGTTTGAAATTTGATTAAGTTGAAGTAACTATTTAAAAAAAAAAAGAAATCTGTTTGTGGAGGAAGATATCAGTTTGGACATGAGATTCTACCAGCTATACACTAGAATGAACAATTGAGCCATGTGACTCCTTGTGAAGAGAGACCCTCCATCCCTTTTGTAGCCACCCTTTAAGTACTGGAATACTGTGACGAAATCCTCCTTGAACCTTTTCTTCCTCAGGGAGAAAAGTCTTAACTCCTTCAGTCTCTCCTAATAAGGCAGGTTCTCCAGTCCTTTAATCATCTTCGTGGCCCTCCTCTGGACCCTTTCTAGTCTGCCTGCAGCTTTCTTGAGTTGTGGGGACATAGTACTCCAGGTGTGGCCTGAGTAGAGTGGGATGATCATGGGTCTATCTCAGCTAGTAATGTCCCTACAGATGCAGCCCAGGATTCAATCTGCCTTTGTTGCTACAGCAGGACACTGCTAGCTTATGTTCAGTTTGTCCACCAGGACCGTCAGGTCACTTTCTGCAAGGCTGCTACGCAGCTACGCAGAACCTAACTGTATTGGGCTATTTGGCTTATTTGGCTTATTTTGTCCCAGGTGTAGGACTTTGCACTTGTCATTGTTAAACTTCATATTTCATACTGAAGAAAAAATAATAGAAATTTTGCATTTTTTTACTCTGTGGAGTATTAATATGTGGGGAAAAAACAAACAAACAAACAGAAATAAACAGTATGCCTGAAAAAATGTGTTATAACTCTATAGCAGTTTATTTCAAATGAATATACAACATCTGACAACATAAGTTTTATAACCAGTAAAAAAGTAAATCTCTGAAAGAGGGTCTTTTTATGTTAGTTCATGCTGGAAAAAAAAAATAAAAATGATACTATCTCTAATTCTGTTTTAAACTCTCTCTTTAATGAGAGTTTTTCATTTCATTCCTGCAGATCAAACCATGACATCCTGTAAGAAACCAGGCAGTTCAATTTTCAGTATTTCTCTGAAAATACGCTCTTGCTGTTTAAAACTTATATAAACATATGCAGCATTATTTATTCTTTATTTTCAATATTGTCCTGGTTTAACCCCAGCTGGTAACTGATCCCCACACTGCCCCTTGCTTGCTCGCCCCTGCTGGGATGGGGGAGAGAATCGGAAGGGAAAAAGTGAGAAAACGCATGAGTTGAGATAAAGACAATTTAATGGATAAAACAAAAGCTGTGTGTGCAAGCAAAGCAAATCAAGGAATTTATTCACCACTTCCCATCAGCAGGAAGGTGTTCAGACATCTCCAGGAAATCAGGGCCCCATCACACGTAACGATTACTTGGGAAGACAAACAGCATCACTCTGAACATGCCCCTCTTCCTTCTTCTTCTCCCAGCTTTTATTGCTGAGCACGACATCATATGGCATGAGATATCCCTTTGGTCAGTTGGGGTCAGCTGTTCAAGCTGTGTCCCCTCCCAGCTTCTTGTGCACCCTCAGCCTACTCACTGGTGGGATCGGGTGAGAAGGAAAGCAGAAAAGGCCTTGACTCTGTGTAAGCACTGCTCAGCAGTAACAAAAACATTGTATTATCAACAGTCTTTCCAGAACAAATCCAAAACTTCCTGGTATTGGCCAGAATAGAGTTAAATTTCCTTGAGCTGGGAGGGTATATAAAGCTTGGTATATAAAGCAGGTGGCTTCTCTCTCATTTCTGCTTCCAGTCGACGTGGCGGGATCTTTAATTCTGTCAGGATCGCTGCTGGGGGAAGGCTCCGTATCGGTCGCCGGGTGGTGAGAAATTGCATTGAATCACAGAATCACAGAATCATCTAGGTTGGAAAGGACCTTGAAGATCATCTAGTCCAACCATTAACCTAACACTGACAGATCCCAACTACACCATATCCCTAAGTGCTATGTCAACCCGACTCTTAAACACCTCCAGGGATGGGGACTCTACCACCTCCCTGGGCAGACCATTCCAATGCCTAACAAGAAGTTCTGTAAAGAAATGCTTCCTAATATCTAGTCTAAACCTTCCCTGGTGCAGCTTGAGGCCATTCCCTCTTGTCCTATCACTTGTTACTTGGTTAAAGAGACTCATCCTCAGCTCTCTGCAACCTCCTTTCAGGTAGTTGTAGAGGGCGATGAGGTCTCCCCTCAGCCTCCTCTTCTCCAGACTAAACAACCCCAGTTCCCTCATCTGCTGCTCACAAGATCTGTGCTCCAGACCCTTCACCAGCTTCCTTGCCCTTCTTTGGACATGCTCGAGTAATTCCATGTCCTTTTTGTAGTGAGGGGCCCAAAACTGAACACAGTAATTGAGGTGCGGCCTCACCAACACCGAGTACAGGGGTAAGATCCCTTCCCTGTCCCTGCTGGCCACACTATTTCTGATGCAAGCCAGGATGCCATTGGCCTTCTTGGCCACCTGGGCACACTGCTGGCTCATGTTCAACTGACTATCAATCAACACCTCTAGGTCTCTCTCTGACTGGCAGCTCTCCAGCCACTCTTCCCCAAGCCTGTAGAGCTGCTGGGGGTTGTTGTGGCCCAAGTGCAGCACCCAGCATTTGGCCTTATTGAATCTCATACAGTTGGCCTTAGCCCATCGCTCCAGCCTGTCCAAGTCTCTCTGCAGAGCCTCCCTACCCTTGAGCAGATCAACACTCCCACCCAATTTGGTGTCATCTGCAAACTTACTGACGGTGCACTCAATCCCCTCATCTAAACAGGAGAGGTCCCAAAACTGAGCCCTGGGGGACACCACTCGTGACCGGCTGCCAACTGGATTTAACTCCATTCACCACCACTCTTTGGGCTCGGCCATCCAGCCAGTTTTTTACCCAGCAAAGCGTGTGTCCATCCAAGCCTCGACCAGCCAGTTTCGCCAGGAGAATGCTGTTGGAAACGGTGTCAAAGACCTTACTGAAGTCAAGGTAGACAACATCCACAGCCTTTCCCTCATCCAATAAGCAGGTCACCCTGTCATAGAAGGAGATCACGTTTGTCAAGCAGGACCTGCCTTTCATAAACCCATGCTGACTGGGCCTGACCATCTGGTTGTCCTGCACGTGTTGTGTGATGATACTCAGGATGAGCTGCTCCATCAGCTTCCCGGGCACTGACGTCAAGCTGACAGGCCGGTAATTTCCCGGATCATCCTTCCAACCCTTATAGATGGGCGTCACATTGGCCAATTTCCAATCTGTTGGGACCTCCCCGGTCAGCCAGGACTGCTGGCAAATGATGGAAAGCGTCTTGGCGAGCACCCCAGCCAGCTCCTTCAGCACCCTTGGGTGTATCCTGTCCGATCCCATAGATTTGTGTGTGTCTGTGTGATGTAGTAGGTCACTGACTGTCTCCTCCTGGATTGTGTGTGGGTCGTTCTCCCAGTCTCTGTCCTCTGGCTGAGGAGGCTGGATTCCCTCAATAAAACTAGTCTTGTTATTAAAGACTGAGGCAAAGAAGGCATTAAGCACCTCAGCCTTCTCCTCGTCACTTGTTACCATGTTTCCTCCTGCATCTAGCAGGTGATGGATACTCTCGCTGGTCTTTCTTTTGCTGTTGACATACTTATAGAAACATTTCTTGTTATCCTTGATTGCTGAAGCCAGAGTAATTTCCAGCTGGGCTTTAGACCTCCTGATTTCCGCCCTGCATAGCATCACAGCATCTTTGTAATCACTGTGAGTGGCTAGCCCCTTCTTCCAAAGGCTGTAAACTTTCCTTTTCTCCCTGAGTTCCAGCCAAAGCTCCCTGTTCAGACAGGGTGGTCTTCTCTGTCACCGGCTTCTCTTACAGCACCTGGGGACAGCCTGCTCCTGAGCCATTAAGACTTCCTTCTTAAAGAGCGCCCAGCCTTCCTTGACACCTATACCCTTCAGGTTCGTCTCCCAAGGGATCCTTTCAAGCAAGTGCCTAAACAAGACAAAGTCAGCCCTTTTGAAGTCCAGGATGTAATTTCTGCTTAGCCCTCCCCTGGCCTCTCTAAGAATAGAGAATTCTATTATTTCATGATCGCTGTGCCCTAGTCGTTCTCCTACCACCACATCATCCACCAGTCCTTCTCTGTTCACAGAGGAGATCCAGCAGGGCACCTTCTCTGGTAAGTTCTCTCACCAGCTGCATCAGGAATTTATCTCCCACAGATTCCAGGAATCTCCGGGACTGGTCCCGTTCTGCTGTGTTGTATTTCCAGCAGACATCTGGGAAGTTGAAGTCTCCCACAAGAACAAGGGCAAGCAATTGTGAGATTTCTCGGAAGTGCCTATAGAATATTTCATCCACCTCTCTGTCCTGGGTGGGTGGCCTATAGTAGACTCCTACTACAACATCTGCCCTGTTGGCCTTTGTGTATTACCTGTTTAGACTTCCTACTGTTGCTGTTGTTTTGTTACCATCACTAAACTGTGGTTTTTTTGTTTTGTTTTGTTTTAAATTCAATCTACTAATTCTCCCTTTTTATCCCTCCCCTATTTTACTGGGGTGTGGGGGGTAAGGTAAGGAACTGGCTACGTGGTGATTGGCTATCAGCCACGTTGAAACCACGACAGTCCCATACAAGCTAATATGGAAAAAATTAACTCTATCCCAGTGAAATCTAGCACAGATATTAACATTTAATTTGATGAAATCTAATCTAATCCAGGAAATGCTGAACAATGTGCATATAGTTAATCTAATTTTCTTGGTTACTTATTACATGGTTTGAGAACAACTGTCTTAAGTTATAGAAGTCCAGAATTACCATATGTCATTGCTCTATAGATCATTGCTGTTCATTTCCAGAATTAGACACATAATTTAATGTGTTGAAATCAACAGTCCTAATAAGCTGAACTCTTACAGATAGGATGATGTAGTAAGAGTAAATTGAATCTCAGCAACCACAAAGAATAGGAAATCATGCTGAAGTTAGTGTTTACAGAAATCCTAAGTCAGTCAAAGGTTTTCTGTCATTTCTCTTCTACTCTAACAGTAGATTCTGTAGAAACTGAACCTCTTGGAGCTTAAGTTATATTTTTGAACACATTCACTGATAACACCTTGTGATGGCCTGCTCTGCAGAAAGCAGGACTCCTGACAGACCAAATAACCCTGATAATTGTTGATGATTCAAAGATTTGTAATGTTCCCTTTTAACTTGGGGGAAAAAAATTTCTATCTGGAAGTCTGCACTAGCAAAGAATAATGCTGTCTGTTCCCATTTCCAAGAATAATAACTTCTTACAATGAAGCAAAGCACAATTAGTTCCCTACATTGTAAGTATAAATTAATAAATTAATTAATTGAAATTTCTAAATCTGAAATTTAATGGGGGAAAAATCCCAAATGTTTTTCATTGACTACATTAGAAAATACACACATGTCATTTTCCATGTTCTAAAACTCCAATTTCTATGTGAATTGCAATGATTGTTCTATTCCAGTTCTTGGTAAAAAGTCCCCTAGTTCCTTTACGTCCTTTAGGGACCCAGGACTGAGAACCCAGTGTGAGCTGCACTGCTCTCTCTATCCTGAATAACTTTCTTATCAGCAAACTTCTGGATCAGCCTCTAGTGGTTCCTGCACCTTATGATATAGATGGACAAAACCCCGCACTTGCAGTTCAAAATAAATATCGGCTCTGCATTCAATGTCTTTTCAGGCATATAAATGACAAGTCATACATTAGTACAATAAAAATTCTGTGACTGAACATCCCAGTTATATTATTATGCTATTAATGTGAAAAGATGTTAAGAACACCTTCCCCCAGTAGAATTTCACCTTCAGTTCTGCACAAAAGGTTGCCTATAGCCTTGTTTCTTTTATCTCAATATCATTTCATGAACTTGTTTTCTTCTGTGTTGGCTGTGCTAGGACTTATTTTCAAGCTGGAAGATTTGAGGTGTTGTGGGCTGACCCCAGCCGATAACTGAGCACCCACCAGCTGTTCACTCTTCCCCCACAGTGGTATGGAAGAGAGAATCAGAAAAGCAAAAATACCAAGAACTTGTGAGTCAAGATGAACTCAGTTTAATAACTGAAAAAAAAAAAAAAAAAAAAAAGGCAAAATAAAAACCAAAAGGCAACACCCCACAAAAACAACAAACAAGTGATGTGAAGGCAATCACTCACCACCACCTACAAACAGATGGATGCCCAGACAGTCTTTGAGCAATGACTCCTGAAAAACTATGCCCCGATTATATTGCTGAGCATTTATTTTGTCATATGGTATGGAATATCCCTTTGATCGGTTTGGATCAGCTCTCCCAGCTGCGTTCCCTCCCAACTTTTTGCCCATCCCTATTTTATTTTCTGGAGGTAGGGCAGAGTGAGAAACAGAGAAGGCCTTGATGTGTGCAAGTACTGCTTAGCAATAGATAAAACTCTTACTGTGTTATCAAAACTCTTTTAGCCACAAATTTAAAACACAGCACCATACAGGTAGCTATGAAGAAAATTAACTTAATCCCAGCCAGACAAAGGGAATACAGATTATCAAATATGTGGATTATATGTCTGAAAGTATTATATATACAAATAAATACTAAATTTCTGAGCCAACAATGGAAAATCTGTAAGAGAATAGCAGTATTAGTAGGAGTGTATACATGTTGCATAATATATTTGCAGAGATATGTTGTCACTTACAAATCTTAGACCTTAATAATGCTCTTCATATGTCAGTCCCAAAGCGCTTTACATAGCATGAAAATAATAAAAATGAATCCTCAGCTGACGATCAAATCTCAGGGACAAAGATTACTCACAGATCTGAGTTGCATAGCAGTAAAAAGAGCAAAGAATTAAAACTTAAATCCTGAATAGTCACCATCCACTATGAGTATGTCTGAATTAAAATTTTAGTCCAGAACAAGAGGAAGTTTTTGAAGCAATCTCTTTATTGTTGATCCCTACTAAAACTATATCAGTTCATTGTAGAGCATTGTCTTTGTATAGGAAATGGATTTCTTTCCAAGAAAATCAAAGATGTGTTGCAGGAGTGCACTGAGTGCACTTCAGCTGCAAATGGGTTTTCAGTCCATAGGACCAAACTGAAGCTACTCTGATATAAAACACCTTGAGATGTATACAGTGTGATGATTATATCCTCCATAACAATATTTTTGCTCTACACATCAAATCCTTTTCATCCACATTGATTTCAAAGGTAGCTGTAGATTACATCACTTAAAGGAATAATACACTGCATATAATTTAAGCTAACTATATCTTATTATACTCTTAAAATATTTTCTACAATCCCTCTCCCTTTCTCCCTCTCTGTCAAACACACATATTTAAACACTCTCACACTTCCACGTCTTCTTGAACTGAGAACAACAAAAGGTTCAAGATACTTTTGATCCCTATAGTTTACATTTTATCAGATCCTGTAAAAAAAGAATGAGAAAAATAAGGATAACTTTTTGATTGAAGTAATTAAATATGAAACTTTCCTTTTCCCATTGTGCCATTGCAATGACTTTGCAAATTTTTTTCTTCTATTGTTTCTTCCAGTCTAACAATTTCCAGTGGGTTGCTGTGCTGAATAAACGTCACAGAATTCCCTTTCTGGATTTGTAGGAAAGTTTCTTTTGTTACCTGTGGTCTGTTCTCTAATTGCAGACAGACTCCGGTTCCTTTGAGGGTCTTCAAAGCTGCATGGCAATCTCTTTCATTTTCAGTTTTCTCTCTCTGGCACTTCACACATCTCTTTCCAAACACACACATACACATAAAAAAAACTGAAGACGATCAGTTGTCTTTAAGGAGAAGGAAATGTCCCCCTTCCTCTATTGTTTATCATTGAGCTAGAATAGACTGGTCAGGACAAGGTAAACACAAAGTCTTTTGAATTGTTGTGCAATTCTCAGTGTTTTGTTTTGCTATACTTGGTTAACATCACACAGTATTTATACTGTAAAATAGAAGCTTATAAATTAAATGATTCTTTCATCCTTTTTGAGAAGTCTCAGATAAAAGACAGACAGGTCAACACATTTGACCTTAACTTGAACAAATTAGAGAAAGGCAAATAGCACAAATGAAAATTTGTTAAATAGAAAGAAAAAAAAGTTATCACTGTTTCTAACAAACCCAGAAGGTATTTACAGTATATCTGATAAAACTGTAGGAGTATTTAATTAAAATAACTCATTATATCTTTAACTCTCTCAAAAGACTGTTTATTTTAGCTTCTAGCTACATTACAGTCAGTGGCAGTGTAATTACGATCATTAAACAATATCTTTGTTGAACTCTAAAAATGTATGGCAGTAAAAAGTCATTAATATATGATGTCAGGAATTAACTATTTGATGACCATACTCTTTAAAGTAATAGCTAATCGCTAATCAATGGAATTCAGTATATGAGAAGAGTCCCAGGTCATGGGATTCAGCTTTTCATGGTATTGTCTCTTTCTGACTCCTTTGTCTCCATGTGGATTCCTAAATGTTTCATATTTGTCAAGATTTCTAGTACTAAGTCCATTGTGCAATAAACCTTTTGGGAGTTTCTAGGCCCTGAGGGCATTCACAGGCCTGACTGTCCCTGGCCACGTGCCCAGATCTCCCCCCATCTCGCACGTGGCCCAGGACTCATTGCAGCCTCCCACAGTTCATAGTCCCTCAATGCTGTAACAGCATGAGGCAGTAGTGGTCAAGGATCAACTTTTTTTCTCTAGTCTGTGTGAAATTGTTTCTGTGTAAGGGATAACTACATAATCAAGGGGTCTTCATTCCAGAAGAGAGATGGCTTGAGTGACTGTGCAATATGTCTTCATGAGTGCCATGGACAAGGTGGGCAGGGACGGGCTGTTCACTTTGTCTTCCAGTGCAGAAACTGAAGAGTATCAAATAAAGTTAGTAGGAGTCAGGTCCAAAAGAGAAGGTCGTAATTCACTGAAGATAGTTGTCCTGTGTAAAGCTGGACTGCAGAATATCATGAATACTGACAGTTGACTTGGGTTCAGCTTATCTAAGTCTTTTAAAATAGCTGAAGGCAGAAAGGATATTAGGAGATGTATTTTGTGGAATTGCTTTTGTCTTACTGTTCTCACACCTTCGTATACAGCTACCCTTGCAAGCAAGAGACTGAACAAGATCCACCTTTGGCCTGACCCAGTATGGACATTCTAATGTTTTCTACCTCATATAGTTAAACATTACACCTTTTGTTAAACTATTACAAATTAATATGCAGTGCTACCTTAAAACTTCAGATCTGTTCCTTTTAAAAATGACGATTCTATTTTTGGTTGGTTTTTTTTAAATCTTAAAAATGAAAACTAAGGGATAATAAAAAAATAGAAACAGTCTCTGATTCTGAAGAGTAATGCATGTTATAATGGAAAGCTCAGATCTAGATGTAAACACTAACATTAATTGGCAGTGCTGCACGAAAGAAAGCTATGCAAAATGGTATTTCTGTTCTGTAAATAATCTGTTATTTTGAGTTTTAACATATATAGATGGTAACTGATAACCTCATTAATATATGTACACACTTCCAAGGGAGTTATTCTTGTTAGGTACTGAACATCTTCTATTTTAATATATTAAAAGATTAAGGCACTAATTACCTCATATGGCAAATAGCTGTATCATTTACATGTTGAAATATTAATATTTCACAAATTTGTAGTTGGTGTACTTAATCAGAAAGTTGCATTATGTTAAATGCCCAGGACCAAGTGTAAAGAAGACTTTGAGTTATTTCTTGTAACTTGTAAAATGTATGCATCAATCTATACCACATGTTACACACAGGGAAATACTGATATTTGTATGCTAATTAATTGCAGAACTGCTGGTAAAATCCCAACTGTTTACCTGCCTTATAGAGTTCAGAACTGCCATCAATCACCTTCTTTCCTTTCAAAACATTGCATTTAAATGACATTTTCTTTATATTTTGCATTATTCTTGTGTTTTGCTATGTGACAGTGCTAATATTTTTTGTTTTCCCTATCCCACAGTTCTGTAAGTCAACCATAACTGGAGATGGCACCAAATAAGTTAGACTGTAATTCTGAAAGTATGCAACAAATCCAAAGGATATTGTTTTCTGAATTAATAAAAAATGAGACAAATGGAAATAGAATTCACAAAAATGCCTTCAAGCTCCACAAATGTAGATTAGGAAAGAATTTTTTTTTTTTTATTTTTTTTTTGTCATTGCTTGCTTATATTCTCATTCTTTATTTCTATTTTAAGGAAAACAGAAATGCATTACACAAACATAAAAGCAATAGAAACTGAACATTCAAGACAACATAAGGTGATCCATAGTTTATGTAAGTGAAATAAATCATGCAATGTATTATTTAATTAGGAATGCATATATATCTGCCATTGATTCCATCATACTTTGATAAAAAGTCTTTAGGATCATCTTTCACTCATTCTATTCAAAATCCTATCAGGCACCATGAACTTACCAGTCATTTTGAAAAGTACCCAGAGTGGCATTCTAACCAGTTACCAGAACCACCACCAAGTGTTTCATAAAATTCTGAAGGAAACAATTATTATTTTATGCCAACCAAAGTATCAATAAAAAAATCAGAGTTTCTCTAAGAGTTCAGTAACTAATGATGTCCTTCAGGGGTTTAGTAGTTTTCAGGTAGATTTGGATTTTTGCAATAGTAGAATGAAGGTATGGGTATGTTTATTTGCTTCTTTACTTCTGTCAGGATTTTAAGAGAATACCAAACAACTTTCAACTTTTTCTGAGTCATCTAAGTTATGAATGACATTTCTCAATACTAATTTTCCCTACCTCCCAATAGTTGCATGTGCCAGTTTCGGAGGTTCAGAAGAGAGATTTAATGAGCTTGTAAATTCTTCTTGCGTGGTGATCTCCCAAGAATGGGACACTGAGAGTTTTCTGCAACACATTTCCCTAAAATGTTAGTTTATTAGAACAGCTGCTGGCAAGATTTTGGCTGATGCCAGTAAATATTTGTAACAAGTGATGTTCAGGTACAGCTTGGGAGCTGCCATTCACAGCTGACAATCTGGATGCAGTTACACTGTCTGAGAGAAGAAGAGAATTTAATGGGATGGACACAAGCTACTCCTCGCCTGTTGGCTTGTTGACACATTGGAAAAGAGCAGACCTAAAAAAATTAGGTTGTAGATGTGCACATAGAACTGACTCATCTACTATAATCTATCCTATGCATAAATGTTATTGATAAGGTATCTTGTGATTACTTTTTTCAGGTGGTGGGTTGATAGAAAGTACAATGAAGAGAGGTCTCTGAACAACACTGTAAATTATGCTGAATTATTGTGGTTTAAGTTTTATCTTGTGTTGCTTGCCAAATTTTATACAATGTAACAATTTATACACAGTCATAGTAAAATGTGAAGCATGTTGAAGGAAGCAAAAGAAATGCAGTGTAAGATTTTTAAAAGGTATCATCTTCTTTCCAAGTATCGAGTTTTAAATGTCTCCTTAAATATTATCTAATCAAAGAAAAAGATAATTGCTCACAGCAATGTTCAAATAAAGATTTTATAATAAATTCCTTATATAGTTCTACAATGAACATGATGTGAATTTAAGTGAATAATATTAACTAGCAGTGCTATTGTAATAAAACAAAAACACACATTTGTCTACCACTTCTGATACAAACAAGTTCTGCATCTTGCTTGTCAAAAAAGAAATACTGAACAGTACAGCTAGAGCTGGGTATAGGGTAATATACAATATTATAGAGTTTAGGAAAACGAACTGTACTATATTACCCTTTTGAGTCATAGGGTAAACTCCAAATATTTGCAATACCAAACTGGGGAAAAAAAAAAGTCTTGGGTACATTTTTTTGCTTGAAAAAATTTCTGCATTCCAAGATGCTATCATATTAAACATTAATTAGGATAAACAATAAAAAGACTGAGACCCTTTATCCTCTTTTCAAAGTTTATTACTTAATTTTTAAAGACTGAAAGATTATGCCTTTGGGACCAGCAAAAAAAGACATTCACAGTAAACAGAAATTGAAGATTCTTTTCTGGTAACACAGTGAAAAATGTCAAATGCTTGTCATTTCTTTCACCATCTTTTTACCGTTTTAAAATAGAAAATACCCTTTTTAAAATAGAAATGCTTCTGAGGATTCCTACTGAGATATGTATTTTAATTATCTGAGATGCTTTATATGCCCATTCCATAGCTTTAGAAAAGTTTATAGGAGAATGCATCTCCTATACTCTGTCTTGTTTGTTTCTTTCTGCATTTTTACACATACAGACCAATAGGAAAATTTGGTAAACGGAAGGAAATTGTGAAATCTCTGAAGTGACACCTCCTAGAAAGTATCAAAACAGCATTCAAAAATGCTGATATGTTTCTGAGGTGTTTAAGGATTTGATTTTGGTTTGTGTGACAAGTGGTGAATTAAAAGTTTGGTAATCATTATCAAGTTTCAGATGAGATTTCTTTTCTTAATGTGTTTTTTGGCCACAGCTAGTCAAATGTAACAGTGAAATGAGAGGTCAAGCTCCTAGTATAATGGATACTATTATAAAATGGGTGCATAGTATATATGGATACTATTATAAAATGGGTGCTAAATTCAGTATGAAGGTTCCAATTCAAAGCAAAAATCATATTTTACGATGCAATGTATTTTTGCTTGAAATGAAAATGGCATTTGGTTTTCATACAAGACCAAATGTACTTTATAATTTCACACAATTGTGTTCCAATCTGTTTTTGTCAGAAATAAAACTAATCTAGAGAAAACATTATGTTTGAATTTCTAGACTATTTCTAAGGAATCTTACTAAACATAAAAGGAAACAATAATCTTATCTGAACAGGCATTCTGTCTTAAAAACCATTATGAATATTAAACAAAATTAAATGAGAATTTATTGTTTCCATTAATGTCTGAAGCCAAAAGTCCATGAGTATCCTGTTTTCTTGACCTTCTTTTACTATGTCATTCCATATTTTATATAGTTCCATTGTATTACCCCTTTTCTAGGTTAACTCTCCTTGAAGAGTATTAACACCTTAAGAAGTGCCCCTTAATCATTTTCTTTCCTGTGTTCTGGATCCCACATTATTGTGTGGCTAGATGAAGAGCATCACCCTTAAATGGCTTCACTTTTTTGTTTTACACCACCTAGATTTGTGGATCTAGTCCTGCACATAGTTCTGTACATACATAAAGAGGAAGTGAGTGGAGATACTGTTAGACCAAAATATAATTTAAAGACAAAATACAATTTAAACCCAATTTAAAGAAAATTAGAGACTTCTTTGTAGAGATTTTCCTTTTTCTTCTCCTTCACAGCTCCCTTTCTCTGTTATTAATTTAATTTCTCATTAAAACCTAATTCTATTGAAGTCAACAGCAAGACTTCCAATCATCAATATTATTATAAAAATAAAAGCAATTATAATGTCTTCTATATTGTTTTACTTATTAAGAATTCAAAGATGGGTGAGGTTGTCTTGTTTCCTGAGCAAAATAGGTCAAGATACCCAACCTATAGAAGGTATGTCTACCTTCTGTGAAACAGTGACATGCACTGAACTAGCTGTTACCTGAAGAAACTCTACAGCCAGAAACAGAATAGGCACATCAAAGTGGTGCAGGTGAATTTTTCTGGGCATAACATATCCTAAGCTAGTTTCTAGGACCTGAGCTAGTATTCCTGCTTTGTGCAGTACTGTGCTATCTTGTTTGGTGTTATCTCTGCAGTGTAAATACACTGCTGTATTTAAAGCTGTAACTTAATGCTGAAAGTCATAAATGACATTCTAAATAGAGCCCTAAAGTAAGTTAAGACACAATGAGATTCTTAACCTTTTAAACATATTATTTGCATGTTGATTAAATGATACTTATGTATAATAATTGTGTCAGTTATCACAGACTCATATAGACATGTTAGAAGGAACCTCAGGAAGTCATCTGTTCCAACTGTCCACTCAAAGTAGCATCACCTTTAAGATTTCATCAAGAAGCTTAAGGTCTTGTTTTTAATATCTCCAGGAATTAATTTTCTGCAATCTGTCTGTCTTTACTAATCCATTAGATTGAAAGATAAAGTTCAAAGTATTTATTTTCATCACTATCAATGCAAGGTTCTATAGGCATGGGAATGATTCAAAGTAGAGTTAAGGTTGTAGTGTTTAGACAGTTATGATTTTATAGCAAATATTCCAATCTTTTGGGGATTTCTCTTATCCAATTTTAACTTCTACATAACAATTACTGTGTGTTTTTCAACTATTACTTTGAATACTTATAAATTATGTTTCAGGAAAAAAATCAAAACAAAAGGTTTCTAGTTGTGCTTTAAATAATAAGGTTATGTTATCTTAATATTTAAGAGTATATATAATTAATGTATTTTATGGAGATTCTGCAAATACTTAAATGACCTTTTTCAGACATTATTGACATTTGGTAAGTTTTGTCTTGCATTAGTGATTCCCTGTATTAATAATGAGCATCATTAGTGTTTTCTTGTTCATCTTGTATTCTTTCTTGGTGTTTGTCCCTGTCCTAGTTGGAATTTTCTCAGCAGGAAATATTCTAACAGTTTAACTAGTTGTACATAAAATGTATCTAGTAAAAGATTTTTTAATTTATTTTTTTTAACTGAAATTTCATCTCATATACAAAAAATAGGAAGGAGGATGAGCCAGAATGACATGATGGATGGGCTTATGTAATGTTGTCACTTAAATCTCAAGGAATAAAATAAAAGATGGATACTATAATTAAATTTTGTAATTAGTAAACCTATCTGGTGTGCCTATAAGCATAATATTAGAAAGTTGTGTCTTTATATATCTAACTTTTCTACTCCTTTATTATATCTAATTGTACTGAAGAAATGCAAATTGTAAGAGTGAAGAACAAAGAAAATATAAGTTTTATTTTGTATTTCCTAATAATTTGTGATTCCAGTCTTTCTAAAATTCTATAATATTTTCTCATTTCTAAACTGGAGATAAAGAAAATAATATAAGTTCCAAAGGATTCCAATAGCTTTGTTTTTACTTCAGTGTTTTTTGCCCTAGGGAACAATAATAGAATAAAATAAAATTAAGAAAAAGAAAAAAAAGGAAGATACTTATCATGATGGACCAAATAACTACAAAGGAATGTCAACAAATCTATAAGAGATGCATATATTATGTTTATGTTTGGATTTTGTTGGTCTTTTTATCATGGAATGTTTAGGCTTTCTTTTATAGACTTTTTTATGTTACACTAAACAACTTTTTCCCAACCAGTAGCAAGTATATAAACTTCTTCTTACATTCAGTGAAAAACCTGATACAGTGTACATTTTGCTCAAAGAACACCTTTGGAGTTGGAAATAGGGATTTATCACTACTTTGGTTGCCACCCATGTTTTCTATCAACTCATCCCCCCAGTTTGGTGTCATCTGTGAATCTGACTTCAGCAAGACTTACTCCTCCCTTTGCCCAGTCCAAGGTTTCTATCACTATTCCAGCAAGCTTTGTGACCTTGCACATCTTTCAAACTGGCTTGTTCTATTTATAGCATATAACCTTGACATCAAGCTACAAAACTGTAATGAAGAACAATTTTCTTGTTATACATTACTTATTCTTAAATAATATTTTTAAAAAGTGTCATGCCCTCAGAGAGCTCATGGAATCATATCAGTTCAGGAAAGAGCTGAACCAGTCTGTCAGGGGTATTTGGACCCAGAGGACAACTCTTTATGATTACTTTCAGGGGCTTGGTAAGACCACTGTGCTCTAGGAGAGCTAAGCTACATTCTAGAGCACTGTCACCTTATATATATTAAAAGCAAAGAAATAATTCAAGTCTACTTTAAAGTCCATGATGCAAAATGTCAGTGTCACCTAACTAGCTCTCTTAATCTTGCAAAACCATTTCCTTTTGAACTTACAAACTTTTATTGAAACTGTAGGTCTCCCTAAGACCTTACCTAATGAATATAACTTTAAGGAAAGTTAACTCACTAACCTAAATGAAGGACACTTGAATATTAGGAGCTAATTAAAATGTAATAGAAATGGAATAGGTAGGAAAGTATTTGTGTCTGAGAATCGAATAACGTATTGAATATTGTTATTGTCACTGTCTTGTTTTGACTAAAACTGCCAAAACTTTCATGCCTGAATTTCACACTAGAAATAACCAGAACCATTTTTATTTATCATTCCAGCTAGCTAATTTGAATTAATATGATATCAATGACTTTATTTTAATTACTAACATTATAAATTCTTTCATTAACCCTTCTCCAAAAAAGCTGAAATCACACAAGGTCTTATGAGTTGCATGCTAGACTTTGGTAATACAGCAAATAACATACATATTTCATTGTTAGGAAATATGTTGTATATCTAGTATAGTTTTTAGTCCCAGAGCAGAATTCCAGTTCTGTACCAAGTGTCTGGAATATGCAGCGTGCAGAGAGATTTTGGCACACCAAACAATTGTACTGAATGGTAAATTGCCACTGGAAGCATATAAATGTCTATAGCCCTTCAACATGAAAAGTCAGTGGTATATTTACATCCTGAATGTATATACTGAATGCCTGAACCGACAAATAAACCCTGAAGGTATTCTCTTAAAGTTCTACCTCTGACATGTATTTTTCTCATAACTTCATAAAATTTCACCTAGATATTTTCCATTTTTTTCCCCTGAATCTACTGTTTCACAATCTCTCTCTGGAGATTGGAAGTTCTTGTTTGCTACTGTAAATGGAAAGAAGCTCTCTTCAGTTATGTTTGTTCAAATAATGCATCCGTTCAGTGGTTTGGTTTTCTTTTGGTTTGTTTTTTGTTTTTTGTTTTTTTTTTTTTGTCTTTCTATTGTGAAACTATTGAAGGGTATTAGACTCTGGAAGTTATTTCTCTTTTCACAGTTTTACTTAGTACATCTCTCATTTTAAGTGTTCACATATGTAAAATTTTCACTTTTTTCTGTAATACCTGCTTGAAATTTTAAATAAGATTAAAATATCTACACCTAACTCTATTTCTCAGTAGCTGGATTATGAACATATTATACCTGTAGAATGTACTTCATGATTAACAATTACTGTTGTCAGTTTTCAAGACCATTATAAAATAAATACTAACTATTTTTCTAGTCCGCTGGGGAAAAAAAAAAAAAAAGTCTCACAAATCTTAAAGTTTCCTGTCTGAGGAAGTTATGAGCCTATTCTCATGTTTTTAAAAACCTACCAACATTAAACATGAAAGAGTCTAACATGATTATAATAAAGTACATAATTACCTGCTTAATTATAAATTACACTATCATAAATGAGGTTGACTTGATGAGGTAGTCCAGCAGTTTCCACTCACCGAATGTAGTTTAGGCTTTTTACCAGGTGCTGGGACTGAGAACCCAGAGCTGAGTTGAGAGCCATATGAAAAAACAAAAAAATGAAACCCATTTTGACAATCTTTGTGGTGGAAAAAAGTGATTGGTGAGGAAATAAGGTGTTACTACATCTTAAAGAAAGTTAGTAAAAGCTGAGAGAAGTTCAGGAAGACCTGTGAATCAAATGCAGGAATTCAAACAGGGTTCAGCTACTTTATCGCGGCCTTTCAATACTTAAAGGGGTCTTATAAGAAAGATGGGCCACACTGCTTAGTAGGGCCTGTTGTGATAGGACAAGGGGTAATGGTTTTAAACTAAAAGAGAATAGATTCAGACTAAATATAAGGAAGAAATTTTTTCTGATGAGAGTGGTGAAACACTGGAACAGGTTGCCCTGAGAAGTGGTAAACACCCCCTCCATGAAAACATTCAAGATCTGATTAGTTGGGACTCTGAGCAACCTGATCAAGTTAAAGATGTCCCTGCTCATTGCAGGGGAGTTGGACTGGATGACCTTTTGTCGTGGTTTGAGCCCAGAGGGCAACTAAGCACCACACAGCCACTTGTTCACACAGCCACTCACTCACTTCTTCTCCTCAGGGATGGGAAGGAAAAATACAACAAAAGGCTCAGGAATTGAGTTAAGGACAGAGAGGGATGACTCACCCATTATGATTATGGGGAAAAGACAGGCTCCTTAGGGGAAGAAAAAGAACATCAATCTAATTCAGACACTAACACAACCACCACTTAACAGACAGAGTAGGACAGTGAGAATCATTATCACATCTTAAAAACACCTTCCCCCCTGCCCCCTTCTCTTCTTCCCAGGCTCAGCTTTGCTCCTGCTTTTTCTACCTCCTCCCTGCCAGTGGTGCAGGGGGACCCGGGAATGGGAGGTTTGGTCAGTGCCTCACACGTTTCTACCGCTCCTTCCTCCTCAGGGACTCCTCACACTCTTCCCCTGCTCCAGCATGGGGTCACTCTCATGGGGAACAGTCCTCCACAGACTTTCTCCAACATGAGTCCTTCCCACAGGCTGCACCATTTCTTGAGATGTTCCAGCGTGGGTCCCTCCCATATGTTGCAGTCTTCTCAGCACTGAACTACAACAGCGGGGGCTTCCCACAGAGTCCTGGCCTTATTTGGGTGCAACCACTTGCTCCAGCGTTGGGTCCTCCATGGGCTGCAGCGGGGCATCTGCTCCACTGCGGATCTCTGTAGGCTGCAGAGGGACAGCCTGCCCTCTCACCATGGGCTGCAGGGGAGTCTCTGCTCTGGTGCATCTTCCTCCCTCGTTCTTCTTCCACTGACCTCAATGTTTGCATTGGTGTCTCCTTCACAACTCCCACTCCTCCTCCCAGATTCCCTTTTTAAAATACATTATCACAGAGTTGTGGCCACCATTGTTAATAGGCTTGGCTTTGGCCAGAGGCAGGTCTGACTTGGAGCCAGGGAATCTTTGAGAAGCTTCTCACAGGGGCCACTACTGTAGCACCATCCCCCGCTACCAAAAAACACTGACACACTGAAACCTAATACACCTTTAGAGATCCCTTCCAACCCGAACTATTCTATGATTCAATGATTCTCTGAATTTGATTGTGGAAATGATAGAAAATGGTATGATGAGATTAGGAACATGGAAATGGGACATAGGCCAGTAAAGAAGCTGGCAGTTTTTAGGTTTCTTAGTTTAATTTCAAAACCGTGGTTCAGAAATCCTGTACTTACTAACCAAACTGCAATATATCTACATTTTCTAACTTGTCTGGCTCTAAATCTACACCTGTGTTGCCATGCTAGCCCTTTCTGAACACTTGCCTTCTCAGGGAACTCCAGTGGGAATGTCAGAGTGCCCAAGTCACTCAAGCTGCATCTTCTCTATATCAAGACCACTGGCCTCTAACCTTTTTTTTCCTATTGGTGTTTGCTGTCATTGAAGCATTTTTATCACACACAGTCTGGAAAGCCGTAATAATTTTCATAAGGTCCTGCCTGACTCATTTCATTAATCAAGTTACTTCCACACCTCATTGGCGAAACAGTTGAAAAAGGCATATAACAAGGGCTAACTAGCTCTGTTTGCAGTATTTGCTGCAGTTTTCCCATATATATTTCCACATCAGATAACCTATATAAGGTAGGTTACCTAGCTCATATATCTACTTATAGAGCAGCCCTCTTTATTCCGCTAACACTCAAGAGCTAGGATATATTGACATAACCAGAAGGATCCTCCAATTTCTCACTCACTGACTCTAAACCAGGACACACTCACCTTTATTAGCATGTTTTGGAGTAAAGAGAGCTCAGTAGGTTGAATGGCTTGAATCCTAAGACATAACTTTACAGGAAAAACAGGGCAGAAGCTATTTAGTTGTGTTTGTGTCAGACATTGAGAATGCAGGAAGTATGGTCTGGAGTTTTGTTCCTCTTGAATGAGAATGTGCATAAATTATTCTTTGGGTTCCCCCCAACACACACACATAAGTTACTGTTGCTAACAAACAAGCACCTTTGCTCTCCTCTCCTAACTTCTCCAGAAATAGAATCATAACTCAAGACATCTGTCAAAGAAAGTAACTTTTAGAGTCCCAGTATTCATTTACCCTTCAAAAGCTATTTGGGTTACTGAATTGATTTCCCCCCCTCATTTTGGATTAGTCTGAAATTACTCTCAGGATACTGTTAAGGGCAAAAGGAAGCAAAAAGTTTATTGTTAGTCTAACTAATATTTTAGCAATCAAATTTACAACAAACTCACTAGTTTAGTTAAAACGTTATTTGCAGTCATATCCCAACTTGACTAGTTTTAACAGAAAAGTCCCAATAATAATACCATCAAAATTGTTACACATAAACTTCCCAGTGTCTAACCTTCTCCCCTTGTGTTATTGTCCTGGTTTTGGTTGGGATGGAGTTAATTTTATTCCTAGTAGATGGTGTAGTGTTGTGGTTTTAATTTAGGATGAGAATAATGTTGGTAACACAAGATGATTTAATCGTTGCTGTGCAGTGCTTACACAAAGTCAAAGATTTTTCAGTTTCTCATACAGCCCTGACAGGCTGGGTGTGCACAAGAACCTGTGAGGGGACACAGGCAAGACAGCTGACCCAAACTGACTGAAAGGATATTCCATACCATATGATGTCATACTGAACAATGAAACTAGGCAGAAATGACCAGGGAGTGGCGGTCCACTACCCAGGGACTGGCTGGATATCGGTCAGTGTGTGGTGAGCAATTGCATTGTGCATCACTTGTTTTATATATTCTTTTAGCACTGTTATTATTTTCCCTCCCTTACTGGTTATAATAAATTGTCTTTATCTCAAACCACAAGTTTTATCTATTTTCTGATTCTCTCTCTGTGGTGGTTTAATCCCTGCCGGGGTCTGAGACCACGTGGCTGCTGCCCCTCCCCCACAAAGGGAGTGAAATACAAAGCCCTGGGGCTGAGATAAGGAGAGGTTTAATACAACAGAGCAACAGCAACACAACAAACAATAAGAATAACAGTGATAACAATGAACAGAGCAAAGTATATACCGATACAGCAGTGAGAGAACCGGCTGCGCCAACCCACTCAATCACCGATTCTTCCCGCGCTTGCGCCAGGATGTGACGTCAGCATGATATATGAATGACCCGGCTAGAGCTCCCCCTCCCACTGCTGGGGAAACTTAACCCTATCCTGGCTAAACCAGGAATTAATCCACCCCTTTATTCTATACCATGTGCGTCACATCCAGCTGCCACTTAGCAATTAGCATTAACAAAGAAAAATTAACAAAAGCACAGTATAACTCACGGTGTGTTTTCACCCACAATCAAGTCCCCTTGTGGTATGAATCGGACCTCTCCATCCTTCTGCATCACCCACCAGGTGCACCCAGGTCCTTGAGCAAAAACAATCCCGTGGATGGGTTTGCCTTTGCCCAGCGCAGGACTAACCCAGACCATTTTTCCCAGCAGGTCCCTCATGCGCACCACAGGGACTTTATCCCCGTCTGCAACATGTGGAAGTTTTGACTGAGCTGGGCCAGCTCAACTGGCAGATCCTCTTGTGTTCACTAACTAAGTGGCCTTTGACAGATGTATGGCCCAGTGTTTGAAGGTTCCACCTCCCATTGCTCTCAATGCAGTTTTTAACAGTCCATTGTAGAGCTCGATCTTCCCAGAGGCTGGTGCGTGGTAGGGAATGTGGTAGACCCACTCGATGCCATGTTCTTCTGCCCAGGCATTTATGAGGTTATTTCGGAAGTGAGTCCCATTGTCCGACTCAATCCTCTCTGGGGTGCCGTGTCGCCACAGGACTCGGTCTTCAAGGCCCAGGATGGTATTACGGGCGGTGGCATGGGACACTGGATAAGTTTTGAGCCACCATTGTGAGCACGTGGCGCTTGCCTCGGCGGGTCTGTGGCAGTGTGATGTAGTCGATCTGCCAGGCCTCTCCATATTTATATTTCATCCATCGATGTTCATTCTGCTGGGGCTTCACCTGTTTGGCTTGTTTGATAGCAGCACACGTCTCACATCCATGGATGATCTCTGCAATGGTGTCAATGGTGAGGTCCACCCCTCGATCTCAAGCCCACCTGTATGTTGCATCTCTGCCTTGGTGGCCTGAGGTCTCATGGGCCCACCGGGCTATGAACAGTTTACCTTTACGCTGCCAGTCCAAGTCCACCTGAGCCACTTCGATCTTAGCAGCCTGGTCCGCCTGCTGGTTATGTTGATGTTCATCAGTGGCCCGACTCTTGGGTATATGGGTGTCCACACAATGGTATATGGGCGCACCTTCACAATGAGGTTCTCCACCCGCGCTGCAATGTCCTGCCATACTTCAGCGGCCCAGATGGGTCTGCCCTTGCGTTGCCAGTTGTTCTGTTTCCATTGCTGCAACCACATCCACAGGGCACTTGCCATCACCCACGAGTCAGTGTAGATATAGAGCCTCGGCCACTTTTCTCGCTCAGCAATCTCCAAAGCCAATTGGATGGCTTTCACCTCTGCGAACTGGCTCGATTCACCTTGTCCCTCAACAGCTTCAGTGGTTTCTCGCGTGGGATGCCACACTGCAGCCTTCCATCATCGATGTTTTCCCACAATGCGGCAAGACCCATCAGTGAACATGGCATATCATTTCTCCTGCTCTGGAAGCTCGTTATATGGTGGGGCCTCCTCAGCACGTTTCACCTCGTGTTCTGGTGACATCCCAGCATCTTTGCTCTCTGGTGAGTTTATGATCATTTCCACTAATCCTGGGGGGTCGAGGTTCCCTATTCGAGCCCGTTGTGTTATCAACGCAACCCATTTACTCCATGTGGCATCTGTTGCATGATGTATGGAGGGAGACTTTCCTTCGAACATCCATCCCAGCACCGGCAGTTGAGGTGCCAGGAGGAGCTGTGTCTCAGTGCCGACCACTTCTGAGGCAGCTCGAACTCCTTTGTACACTGCCAGTATCTCCTTCTCAGTCAGTGTATAGTTAGCTTTAGACCCTTTGTATCCCTGACTCCAAAAGCCTAGAGGTTGGCCTCGGGATTCCCCATGTGCTCTCTGCCAAAGGCTCCAGGAAGGGCCATTCTCCCCGGCTGTGGTGTAGAGCACGTTCTTAATCTCCTGCCCTGTCCGGACTGGCCCGAGGGCCACTGCCTGGGTAATCTCCTGCTTAATTTGTTCAAAGGCTTGTTGTTGCTCTGGGCCCCATTTAAAATCGATCTTCTTGCGGGTTACGTGGTAGAGAGGGCTCACAAACAGGCTGTAGTTTGGGATGTGCATCCTCCAGAACCCCACAGCGCCCAGGAAAGACTGAGTCTCCTTTTTGGTGGTTGCTGGTACCATGGCTGTTATCTTGTTTATCACCTCCATTGGGATGTGGCGACACCCATCTTGCCATCTTATTCCTAGGAACTGAATCTCCCTTCCAGGCCCCTTAACTTTCTGTTGCTTGATGGCAAAACCAGCCTTCAGGAGGATTTCAATTATCTTCTTTCCTTTCTCAAAGACTTCCTCAGCTGTGTCCCCCCATACAATGATATCATCAATGAACTGCAGGTGTTCTGGAGCCCCACCTTTCTCCAGTGCAGTATGGACCAGTCTATGGCAAATGGTGGAGCTGTGTCTCCACCCCTGGGGCAATCGATTCCAGGTGTACTGGATACCCCTCCAAGTGAACACAGACTGTGGCCTACACTCTGGTGCTATTGGAATGGAGAAGAAGGCGTTAGCGATGTCAGTTGTGGCGTACCACTTGGCTGCCTTTGACTCCAGCTCATACTGGAGCTCTAGCATGTCCGGCACTGCAGCACTCATCGCTGGCGTAACTTCATTCAGGCCACGGTAGTCCACGGTTAGTCTCCATTCGCCATTAGGTTTTCTCACTGGCCATATAGGGCTGTTGAAAGGTGAATGAGTCTTGCTGATCACCTTCTGGCTTTCTAGTCGACGGATCAGCTGATGGATGGGGACCAGGGAATCTCGGTTAGTGTGGTACTGCCGCCGGTGCACCGTCTTGGTGGCAATTGGCACTCGCTGCTCTTCAACCTTAAGCAACCCTACCACCGAGGGGTCCTCTCAGAGGCCGGGTAAGGTGGACAATTGCTCAATCTCCTCCAGGGCAGATATACCAAAGGCCCACGGGTACCCTTTTGGGTCTTTAAAGTACCCTCTCCTGAGGTAGTCTATACCTAGGATGCACGGGGCATCTGGGCCAGTCACAATGGGGTGCTTATGACATTCCTTCCCAGTTAAGCTTACTTCAGCTTCTAATAGGGTCAGCTGTTGGGAACCCCCGTCACTCTGGAGATGCAGATGGATTCTACCCCACTGTGGCTTGATGGCATCAAGGTGCACTGTGCGCCAGTATCTACCAAGGCCTTATATTCTTGTGGTTCTGATGTGCCAGGCCATCGGATCCACACCTTCCAGTAAATCCAATTATCTCTTTCCTCCACCTGGCTGGAGGCAGGGCCCCTCTAATCCTGCTCACCATCACTCACTTGATCTAAGAGTGACTCCTGCAAGAATGACTTCCTGGTCCCCTCAAGACGGTCAAGCATAGTGTTGGCCATTCTATTCTGTCTAGGGGATTTCCGACTAGACACTGGAGCTGCATCTCTCTTGGAAGTCTCCCCTTTCATGGTGGTCTTCCCTTTCAGTTGCTGTACTCGTGCAGCTAGGGTGGGAGTGGGCTGTCCATGCCACTTTCTCATGTTTTCCCCATGGTCGCGGAGGAAGAACCACAGGGTGCCCCGTGGTGTGTGTCTTCCACTGCCCTTCTCTTGGGTGGGGAAGCGCCTGCTTCTAATAGCTGAGACATCGGCCCATGGAGGTGGAACATAGGACATGTCCTGTTCCGCTTTCTGGAGCCTCTGAGACAGTTCCTCTACAGCTGAAACCAAAGCATGTTGGGAGGAAGGGAGACTTCCCTCATATTGCCAGAGCTGGATAATCACTTCGTCCACTGTCTGAGTCTGGATGTCTTGCCACCAGGACGCTACTGCTAATGCTTTGGAATGTGCCTCTGGTCCACTTTGCAGGAACTTCTGCCACATCAACTGTGTGCAAGGAGCCTGATCTGGATCCACTGGTGACTGCTCATCATTCAGATCACCATAGACCATGTCAAACACAGCCATTTCCCTGAGGTTTTGGATGCCTTTCTCCATGTCGGGCCACTTGCCTAACCGACATAGAACATCATCCTTGTAGGGGTACCTCTCCTCACACCGAGCACGAGTCGCCTCCAAAGGCTGGGGGTTTGAGCCTGTTTCCCTATTGCCTTGTCAATACCAGCCTGCTTGGCTAAAGGTCTCAGCTGCTTGGCCTCTCTCCCCTCCAATTCCAAACCAGCAGCTCCAGTATCCCAGCACCGGAGCAGTCAGGTGCAAATTTGCTCGCCTGGAATGCGGCTAAAATCCTTCTGCATATCTCACAACTCACTGAGGGATAGAGATCGGATAATTACCTCCAGCTCTTCCTCCTGCTCTTGTGATGGGCCTGGTTCATTGTCACCCTGTACATTGCAAGGGGATTTTTTGGTATATTTGGTTTTCCGTATCAGGGCGACTGATATTGGTACTGCTTGTCCCTCTGTCTCAGCTGCTGTGCTGGTGGAGGCAACTGGTACTGGCACTCCCTGTCCCCCTGGCCCAGCTGCTGCACCAGCAGACTCACTTTCAGACCCTGCAGCCCTTTCTCCCCCTTGAGGGCAGTGATCAGTGTTAAGGGCAATGCGGTAAGCATGGGCAAGCCCCCCAGCACATCGCAGTGAGTTGCATCTCCCAGGGTTTGTCAGATTGGCAGCACACCTTTTCCAAACACTCCACCAGTTTACCAGGACTCTGCACTTGTTCGGGAGTGAAATCCCAGAACGTTGGGGGTGACCACTGACTCAGGTACTTGCCCATCTTCTCCCACATACCTAGCCATTTATAACTGTCTGCCCTCAGGGCAGGTTTCCGCGTGGTGCTACTGTTGCAGAAATACCACATGGCCCAAAACAAGATCTGGCAGACATTTAGAAAGCATTGTGCCACGAACACAGTGGCCTGGATGCTCCAGGGATAGCTGAAACTCTCAAAAAACGAGAGAATCTCTTCCCCTGGCTCACCCATAGAGGGGGTGAGACCCCAAACAAAAGACCAGGCAGCAAACAGGTAGCGGTTCACCTCCACAAGCAGTGATACGAGCCCATTATAAGCAGACAGTAACCAGTACAGCAAAACAAGACCCTTGGCACATTTTCCACCGCCAACAAACACCAGCACTGGGAACACACAGGGGATATAAGGATTAATCCAACCCCACCACGCAAGCAAATTGGCCAGCACTGCAGATGTTTGTTATCAAACAATACAAATAAAAACAGAAAATAAAATTACACCTAACAGATTGCTCTAACACACCTTCTCCTTTTGTCGTTATCTCAGCCTTCTCCAACCCCACATTGGAGCGCCAAAGTTGTGGTGGTTTAGTCCCTGCCAGGGTCTGAGACCACGCGGCCACTGCCCCTCCCCCACAAAGGGAGTGAAAATACAAAGCCCCGGGGCTGAGATAAGGAAAGGTTTAATACAACAGAGCAACAGCAACACAACAAACAATAAGAATAACAGTGATAACAATGAACAGAGCAAAGTATATACCGATACAGCAGTGAGAGAACCAGCTGCGCCAACCCACTCGATCACCGATTCTTCCCGCGCTTGCGCCAGGATGTGACGTCAGCATGATATATGAATGACCCGGCTAGAGCTTCCCCCCCACTGCTGGGGAAACTTAACCCTATCCTGGCTAAACCAGGACACTCTCCCATCCCTCTGGGGGGGAGTGAGTGAATGTCTGCATGGTGTTTAGCTGCCTGCCAGGTTAAACCACAACAGTTAAGCTGACCCTCACAATGTTTTTTTGGGTCCCAAGTTCACCAGTGCTAGTCTTACTTGAGTAAAAGGGAGTCAAGCTTAAGTAACAACAAGGCAGCAGACACCAGATTTATTTTTTCAGGAGGAGTGTGATGTTGGTGGTTGGAGGCTCTTCTGCACTTTTGCATTTACTGTAGATTATTATTTTTGTACCTTTCATGACACATTCTGTTTACTTACAATTTCTGCATTGGTACCCAGATAAAGTTTGGCTATCTCCACACATGAGCTATTGGTTAAAGTTTAACAATACTCCCCACAATGAATAGAAAAAGCTAATGCTTGCTACTCAGTGACCATTTACACTTGCTCAGACCTTTGCTATCTATGACATTCACAGACCTAAGCTCCAACAATTGAGGCAATAGCCATCTAACTGCTAGAAAATTGCTACCACAGCTAAAAGAAACTAAATCAGCTCAGGTCAAAACAAGACAAGTCTTGACATGTGTACTCAGGTCAATAAATAGCCTGTGGCCTTTTACTAGTAATGGAAAAATTGTGCTTATTCCAAAGCATATTTTTAAAAAATATTTACGTCTAATACACCAGTCACAACTCTTAACAATTTTCTCACTGAAATCAACTAATGAATTTTCTAACAATTTATTCTAGCCATACTTGTCCCAAAAGAAAATATGAATCTAAACTCTAACAAAACAATAAAAGAGTAATTACCTTTAACAGTATAAAACTACTAAAGCTAGTCATAACTCCTTTACCAACATGGAGAACAAAATAGGCAAGAATACAGTAAAACTGTACTCTCTTACTGTCAGTATGTCATTATTCATTGTAAGAAACTACACATGAAATCAGTGGATGAAATGTAAAAGAAAGGATGTGTTAATACTTACCTTTTTGAGATAAGTAAGATTAAAACAGTATTAAAATAGTATTTAATTTTAATTGGATTCTCCTTGTCAAATATTATATGTATTCCAGTACATTCAGAAATTTGACTATATTCTTTGAAATTAATTTACAAGTTTAGAAAATCAGAATCTATTATAAAAAGTCTATTCTCAACAGTAGTTTATTAACTCGCTATTTTTATGAAATAGATTTCAATTTTTCCAATAAGATTTTATTTTCCAACTTCAGAGCATGTAAGAATTTCAGGATGTTATTAGAAAATTGCAGTATTTTCTGTTTCTTTAATCTTATAGAAACTTTTCATGGGCTTGTAATTTTGCATGGCAGTGATTCATAATACACTGCACAAAAATCTATTTGTATATTTAATATAACCTCCATGAGTCAAGTTAATTATTTGTTTGACTATTGTAAATAATATTGTCATGTTTATCTTCATTATTAAAGATACAGTTTTTATTTTAGGTAAAGTGTGGGTCTGATAATCATTTTTTTCGCACTCTAGAATTCAAGTAATGATGCTGTACATTTTGATTTTTTCTTCAGGACTATTATTTATTTGACTGAATGTTCCTTCTTTAAAAAATTCTTTAAATGGTTGGTTGTTGAATGAGAAGTTATTGTTATTGTTATTATTGTTACAATTATTATTATTATTTCTGTTATTATTATTATGAGGAAATAAGATCTTACATTGCTGTTATAAGAGGTTCATAGTCACAAGTAGAAAACACATCCAGCAGTCTTGATTAGAAATCTAAAACATATAACTACAGACTTCTCCTCTCTTGTGTTTCATTTCTAAAGTGTGAATATCCACCTGTTATGTGTGTTGAGAAAACAGAAAAAAGGAATATATATTGTTGTTTTTTCCAAGAGGTGCAAATGTATCAGGTTCATGTCTATCACTTTTGTATGGACATTGAGGGCACACCAGATTACTGAATGGAGTCTTTTGAGGGGTGAAATATTTCCAAGTAACAAAAAAAACCTCAAAATTGATAGGATTCTAAATTACTGTCATCTTCCCCCCACACACATTTGCAGCTAGTTTTGACAAAATTTACATTTTATACACTCTTTTACCTGAGTAGGATCCAGACATAAATTACTAAAACCTATCAAGCTTAAGTTATATAAGTTAAAGAGTGTTTTTAATTTAGAACAAGCTCAATAACTAAATGTGGTCATGATTCACACCACTGGAGAATTACAATGGATGGATACAGGCTCTTCAGGAAGGTCAGGTTGGGTAAGGGAGTAGGGGCAGTTGCCTGGGATAAAACATGTTTTTTTCTTTAACATGAAAATGATTAGTACACAAAATAAAGATGGTTTAAATTTTGTTATTGTTTTCCTGTTTGTTTTGCTTTCTATAGTCTGAACACTGCTTCATGGGCAAGATTTTTAATTGTTTTTTCTTTTGAACTCTTGGTATGCATTTTATAAATACATTGCATAATTGCATGAATATAGGCCACCCAACCAGGAAGACTGAGCAGATGAAGCCCTATATAGACAGATAGGAGCAGTCCTGTTCACAAGCCCTGTGCCTCGTGGAGGACTTTAACCGCCCCGATATCTGTTGGAGAGACAACATTGCAGTCCAAAAGCAATCCGTGAGGTTCCTGGAATGCCTTGATGATAAATTCCTTCTTCAAGTGACAGAGGAGCCAACAAGGAGAGGTGTTATGCTGGACTTCTTCTCACCAACAAGGAGGGGCTGGTGGGGAGTGTGAAGCTCAAGGGCAGCCTTGGCTGTAGTGATCATTAAATGGTGGAATTCAAGATCCTTAGGGCAGCAAGGAGGACACACAGGAAGCTCGCTACCCTGGGCTTGGGGAGAACTGACTTTGGCCTCTTCAGGGATCTGCTTGGCAGAGTAGCATGAGATAAAGCCCTGGAGGAGGGAAGAGGGGCCCAAGGAAGTTGGTTAATATTCAAGGTGTTATGGATGCTCTCAAATAAACAACCAACCACCAAAAATAAAAAATTAATTATTAACACAGTTAACTAGCTCTTCGTAAATTACAGGTTCAAATGTCTGTGAGAGGAGAACAGAACAACTTTCTAGGGTTTAAGAGCAACTCAAAACACAGAACAAAGCCCCACTCCCTAGGGTTTAATAGCAACCTGAAACGCTTTATCACTCACCTGACAAGTGAGGGCTCTCAACCTCGAGGACCTGCTCAAGGCAGTGTCCCAACCCAAGGCACCTCGAGGAGTTTCCTTGGGCAGTATCCCGTCCCAATGGGAGAGTCCTCGACCACAGCATGCTGCTCCAGGGGACGAGCTCAAAATGGCTCCCCCAGGGGACTCCATTTATACCCAGGCCAAATCTGACCTGTAGTCAATAGCGGCTCCCATTGGCCAAAGGCCCCAACTATCGCGAGGCCCTGAGAACAAAGGCAGTAAGGACCTGCTACACTTCAGCAGCCAAGAAGATCTGCTTTCACTGGGCGGATGCACCTGCCCCACAAGGATCACCTCCTCCAAGCTCAGGAGTGATGCATCTCAACAAAGAGGAAGTCAGGTAGGAACACCAGGAGGCCTGCATGGGTGAACAAGCTCAACCACAAAAAGAAAGCCTACAGGGAGTGGAAGCAAGGACAGTAACCTGGGAAGAATACAGAGAAACTGCCTGGGTGGCCAGGGATCAGGTTAGGAAGGCCAAAGCCCTGATAGAATTAAATCTGGCCAGGGATGTCAAGGGCAACAAGAAAAGTTTTTACAAGTACATCAGTGATAGAAGGAAGACTAGGGAAAATGTGGGCCTTCTCTGGATGGAAAAGGAAGATGGTCACCAGTGATACGGAGAAGGTTGAGATACTCAATGACTTTTTTGCATCAGTCTTCACTGTCAAGGGCTCCAACCATACCTCCCAAGATGCAGAAGGTAAAGGCAGGAACTGGGAGAAGGAAGAACTTCCCACTGTAGGAGAAGATCAGGTTCAAGACCATCTAAGGAACCTGAAGGTGCACAAGTCCATGGGACCTGATGAGATGTATCTGCGGGTCCTGAGGGAACTGGTGGTTGAAGTGGTGTCATGGACTGACCCCAGAGGACAACTGAGCACCATGCAGTTGCACGCTTACCCCTTCCTCCTCAGGAATGGGAGGGAGAAATACAACAAAAGTCTCAGGAACTGAATTAAGGACAGAGAGGGATGACTCACCCATTATGGTTATGGGGAAAAGACAGACTCCTAAGGGGAAGAAAAAGAACATCAATCTAATTCAGACACTAACAATACCATCACTTAACAGACAGAGTAGGACAGTGAGAAGCATTACCACATCTTAAAAACACCTTCCTCCCACCCCTTTTTTCTTCCTGGGCTCCGCTTTGCTCCTGATTTCTCTACCTCCTACTCCGCAGTAGTGCAGGGGGCAGGGGATGGGGTTTCGGTCACTCCTATCGCTCCTTCCTCCTCGGGGGGAGGATTCCTTGCATTCTTCCTCTGCTCCAGCATGGTGTTCCTCTCACGGCACACAGTCCTCCATGAAGTTTCTCCAACTTGAGTCATTCCCACGGGTCACAGCTTTTCCTGAGCAGCTCCAGAGTGGGTCCCTCCCATGTGTTGCAATGCTCCCAGTGCTGAACTGCAACACCGGGGACTTCTTCCCACAGAGTCCCAGCCTTCTTTGGGCACATCCACCTGCTCCAGTGTGGGGTTTTCCATGTGCTATAGATGGATATCTGCTCCACTGTGGAGCTCCATGGGCTGCAGGGCGATAGCCTGCCCTCTCACCAAGGGCTGTGAGGGAATCTCTGCACTGGTGTACCTACCCCCTTTCCTCCTTCTTTGTTCCATTGACCTTGGTGTTTGCATAGGTGTCCTCCTCTCCATTCTTCCTCAGAACTCTCACTCCTCCCAGGTTCCCCTTCTTAAATATGTTATTGCAGAGGTGCAGCCACCATCTCTAATTGGCTCGGCCTTGGAGCTGGAGGAACTTTGAGAAGCTTCTCACAGAGGGCCACTGCTGTAGCCTCCTCCTGTGCTACCAAAAAACCCCACCACACACACAAACTCAGCACAAGTGACTAAGTCACCATCCATCATATTTGAGAAGTAGTGGCAGTTCAGCAAGTTTCCTGCTGACTGGAAAAGGGGAAATATAACCCCCATTTTTAAAAAGTGAAAAAAAGAAGACCCGGGGAACTACAGGGTAGTCAGTCTCACCTCTGTGCCTGGCAAGATTATGGAGCAGACCCTCCTGGAAAATATGTTAAGGCATATGGAAAATAAAGAGGTGATTGGTGACAGCAAACATGGCTTCACTAAGGGCAAATCCTGCCTGACAAATTTAGTGACATTCACTGTTGAGTAAGGAAAGAGCAACTAATGTCATCTCCCTGTACTTCTGCAAAATATTTGACACTGAATATGTGCCCTGAATTACATCCTTGTCTCTAAAGTGGAGAGACATGGATTTCAAAATGGACCACTCAGTGGATAAGAAATTGGCTGGATGGTCACACTCAAAGAGTTGCGGTCAACGACTCGACGTTTGAGTGGAGAACAGTGATGAGTGGCGTTCCTCAGGGGTTGGTATTGGGACTGGTGCTGTTTAATATCTTTGTTGGCAACATGGACAGGGGAACTGGGTGTACCCTCAGTGAGTTCACCAATCACACCAAGCTGTGTGGTGTGGTCAACACACTGGAGGGAAGGGATGCCATCCAGAGGGACCATGACAGGCTTGAGAGGTTGGCCCATGCAAATTCACAAAACTCAAAAAGGCCAAGTGCAAGGTCCTGCACATGGGTCGAGGCAATCCTAAGCACAAATACAGGTTGGGCAATGAGTGGACTGAGAGCAGCCCTGAGAAGGACTTGGGAGTACTAGTGGATGAAAAACTGACTATAAGCCAGCAATGTGTACTTGCAACCCAGAATGCCAACCATATCCTGGGATGCATCAAGAGAAGTGTGGCCAGCAGGTTGAGGGAGGTGATTCTTCCCCTTTACTCTGCTCTGGTGAGACCCCACCTGGAGTAATGTGCCCAGCACTGCTGCCCCCAACATAAGAAGGACATGCACCTGTTGGAGCAGGTCCAGAGGAGGGCCACAAAGATGATCAGGGGGCTGGAGCACCTCCCCTATGAGGACAAGCTGAGAGAGTTGGGGCTGTTCAGCCTGGAGAAGAGAAGGCTCCAGGGAGGCCTTATAGCAGCCTTCTAGTACTTAAAGGGGGCTTACAGGAAAGATGAGGGACTCTTTTATCAGGGAGTGTAGTGATAGGATGAGAAGTAAGAGTTTTAAACTGAAAGAGGGTAGATTTAGATTAGATATAAGGAAGAGATTCTTTACTGTGACGTTGGTGAGGCACTGGAGCAGGTTGCCTAGAGAAACTGCGGATGCCTCCTCCCTGGAAGTGTTTAAGAACAGGTTGGATGGGACTTTGTGGAACCTAGTCTAGTGGAAGGTGTCCCTGCCCATGTCAAGGGGGTTGGAACTACATGATCTTTAAGGTCCCTTCCAGTTCAAACAAGTCTATGATTCTGTGTTGATATGATTCCAGCGTACTGGTACCACAAGGCTCTTGATAGTTAAGTTGTCTCCTTTGGCGCGAATTGTGGTCCTATTTTTGGATTTCTTGTGGCCAAAAAAAAGTACTCTGGTAGTTTCTGAGCAGCAGAATAGGCTACAGAAAAAAATGTTGGATATATTTAAAGGTAAGTTTTTTATTTGGACACAATGAAATTGATACCAAAAGTTAAAACAGATATTACAAAATAATAAAATTAACAATCAGGAGTGGAAGACTCCCACTTTCTTGTTAGATAAAGGTAAATCACTAGACTTTTCACCTAGAAAAAAATAGGGCGAAAATACATATCTAGAACTACCATTCAGAATATTTGAAGAAGTTTGCCTCCTATATGTAGACGTATTCTTTGACTAACGAGTTATTTTTCTATATATTTTTGGATGGTAAAATCCTTGGCACAGATATTTCATAGGTTTATAGGTGGGGCATTCAGTAAGGTAGGGCTCAGTTCATATAAATATTGAGACACCTTCTTGTAAATAATGCTACTTATATATAAAGATATTTAGGAGATATTCCAGCAGTAACACCTTTGCCCTGATGTCAGAATTTAAAGTCAAAAACGTCTGGAATTTGTAAATCAATGTTCTTTGCTATAAAGTGCCTTTTTTTTTTATCCTCCTCCTAAAAAGAAGCCTAATTTTTGAAAAGCATTGTGTTTAAGGTTTTCATCTGTAGCAGCTGCAGCATCATCTAATAATCTCTCAGAAAAATCAGAAAAACAGTGGCTTATACAAATTTTGAACTAAATTGAGTCTGCAAAGTATTAACTGGATGAAGGGGGAGTGAAGTACGGAGTCATCATGTTTTATGAGAACACTGAAGTACAGCCTTAAATAGGAAGTTGCTATTATTCTCTCTATTAAGCATATAATACATGAAAGGAATGAAAAGGGAGAATCAAGATGTTCCTCACAATTGGGTTATTCACTTTGGGAGATATTTATTTTTATTACTTATTTACACATTCACTACATTTCAGTGACTGTTTCTGATGAAAGATACAGTAGAAATTTTTTTTTCCACTTCAGAATCTGTGGGTTATTTTTCCTTTTTCTCATTCAGATGAAGTAGTTCAGTGCCAGGGCTTTCTGTAAAATCTTTTATAGCTTCTTAAATTCCATCATGCACCATATAAATTATTGTTCCCCTTGACAGATAAAATTTTGAGTAGTTTGTGGTGAGTTTTTTTGGACAATTTACACATATGAACTATATGTATACTTTCTTGCTGAGTAGACTCTATAGACTCTATGATGGGAAAAGCACATTAATCTCTGTAAGTAGGGTGAAAATAATTGATTGGTTTAACCTTAGGTTTTATACAGGGTTTTTTTATATAGTTTTATATTTCCAAAATGACACTTCACTAACCATTGCATTCCTGATATATGTTAATAGAAATAGTTAATTTGTGTGTGAGAAGATGACCTATATCCAGAAAGCATAGTTTTTATTCATTTGTACAAGATTCAGTCCTTATGTATATTTGCCAAGTGCAGAAAAATCATAGCCTTCCAGAGCCAAAACCCAGAGAAATATAAATACCTATAAAGACCTCTAGAATAATTACTCTCTGTCAATCAAAATCATTGTCCAGAAATCAGAATCACCTTCCAAAGTTATAGAAGTTCATTCGTAAGCCTTGTAGCAACAGCTGTGCTCCAGGACACATCACCATATGTAACAGCGTGATATAATTTCAACATCAGCAATGTCTAAAGTCAGAAATAAACTCCTGGTGTCAAAGGTCAGTCATGGACTAAGGACCTGGAGTTAAATGCAGCCCCTGTGGCAATGGGCAGAGGATACATGGCTGGAGATCCCAGATGTGGTTTCTCACAGCTCTTGTTTACAGTGTGATGATTCTCCTGACAGTCTGATCCAGGCTTACACAGATGCACTACATCAGAGCTGACCTTGAATACTGGCAGCCAAAACTCTGGCAGGGTGTGGCATTTGCAGGGCAGGATTACAGAGAAAGACCTTTACCGCCTGGTCAGGGCAATCAGAGCTTATTTGGCGTACTCAGGGCTCTGACAGATTCTACATTAGCATTGAAAATTGTGTAAAATGTAGGATAAAGAATTTCACTATCTGTTGTTATCCAGGACCTAATATGTTTCTATTGGATTGGCAAAGAATTGCCTGTGCATAGGTGATAATTGCTATTTTATTGCTGTTTTATTAGAATGATACTTTGCTATCAGAATAGTGAAAAGGCCAGAGTTCACTGCTGATGAGTATGACCCTACTGCCACTGGTTTTGTCCTGGGACATCCAAGACAAATCTGTGGGGCTGATAACTATGATGGAGACCTTAAGGACTGTAAGTCCGTATCATTCTGGAGGAGCATCTAGAGTTTAAATCAGGATATCACAGGGGATTTGAAAAGGCATTTTATGCATGTGGGCAACTGAATTCGGTCCAGTGTCTAAGTGTGACCTTCCCAACCAGATTAGTAGTTGGAGAGTAAATATTTATTGGATAGATCACATCATTGTTACCCAGACAAGATAAGATAAAGGAAAAAGAAAAGCCAAAAATACTCTGAATTTTATCATGGCTTTTAACAGAAAAAAAAAAAAAAAAAAAAAAAGTTAAAACTTTGCTTGGAAATAAATATGTTTAATTATTAGGGTTAATAGTCTGCCTCAGTTTGTTCAATCAAGCCTTTCCTCTAAGATGAGAGAAGAAAATTGCAAGCAACAATTGGATATGATCAATGTTCAGCAGAAGTTACTGAACAATAAAAAGAATCAGGACAGCCTTAGTCTCTCAAAAACTTTCATAAGTATGTACTTCAAGATAAGATAATTTTGAAAAGGATTTTCTTGTATTAAGAGGAAAATATAAGGTTAATAGTAGTTTTCAGATTGGTTTCCTTCCTTCTAACATTTTAACTCACTGAATTTCTTTAGGAATTTTTTTATGTTCTTTAAGACAGATATGCAGTAAGTAGAAACAATTCTTTATTCAAGGACGGTGATAATTTACACCACCTTTCGATACAGATATATATTTTATATAGCAGACAGAAGTCAAACTACTGCTTATGAAATAACAAACCTTAAATAAAGCAAGCTGTCACAGAAGTCTGACCCCACAACAGCACAACTATGACTATGACTCTATTTGATCTCTTGTATTTCTAGAAAGTGGGAATGGGGGGGCGAGGGGAGAAGTGCAGTCGTCTACAATCATAAAGGAATCTGTATGCTAAAGAAAAGCTAAAAGGCCTATTGAGAATCTGAAAAGTATTAAAATAATGCCTTCTAACTTCTAGCTGCAGAACAAGGAAATACAATAGCATTCTAACATTTTTTGTTATTCATTTTTACTTACAAGGATCAGAGGTAAGCAATGATGATTGCATGAACTTACATGTTATGACATAATTCAAATATATTTTTTTATCAAATAAGTAATACCCTATTTTAAAATCAACAACAGACTATGGATGAATAAATCCATTCGTTAAGCGAAAGACTAGTTCATACCCTACTCTTTCCCCATCTTTCAAAACACCCTATCTCAGCTGAAATGTCCCTCCTTTCATCCAGCTGCCCTGAGGTTTTCTCTGAAATTATCTACTCTTCCACTCCTGACTAGTTCTTTATCCCTCTGCTCTTCTTCTTTTTTGTCCCAACTTCCTGTCCTTTGTTTCTGTGTGCATCTTCATAACAGCAAACATGTTTTTCTCTATGTTTGTCCTTTGTAGCTTGATTTTCTCATATTTTTTTTCTCTGTCTCTCAAGTCCATCATTGCTTCTCTAATGTTTACTGGTAGCAGTGAGTGACAGAAAGGAAGGAAAAATGAAAGAAGAAAATTGCTTTTCTTTTAATTTTCTTTTTTTTTCTTGCATTTACATAATAAGAAAACAGTATGATCATATATATGATGTGCATAATTTTTTTAATTTATTGAAACATAATAAAAAGTACACATACATATATGTATATACACATGCACATGCACATAGACACATGCATACATATATACATACACATACTCATACATTTAAAAATTTTCAAAGTGTATGAACAGTGTATCTATAACGGCAGAGTTGAAAATATAAACAGATGTACCTTTATATTGCTTTTTGGATGTATGCAAATAATGTCTTTTCAAAACAATACTTCCCAAGTAAATTTTTGTGTGATAAAGGCATACACCAGTGCACAATGGTTAACTTATGTTATAAAACTTTGAACAGTACTTTATTAAATTTTAATAAATAGTTTCATTCAGCCTCTTTAAAAGATTATCTCTTACACTGCCTAATATAAGAATGTTTCCAGGCACCTGAAGGACAGTGGAAGGTATCAGATTTAAATATCTATAAGTAAACTTTTTTATTAGCCCTTAATTTGGTATGTATATGATAAGCAACTTCAGATAAGTAATCACATAACAGAGTTTCATGGGTATATTTTCCATGTTTAGTAAACAAAGCACTTCAACTTTTAAACATCAAAAGATGTCTACTTATCCCCTCAAGCACTAAGCCCTGGAGGCAAAAATATGCATTTTTCTTTTCTCCTAATTCCCCTTCCGGTATTTCTGCAGTTTATCCTTCTTTACCTAAGGATTCAACTCAATGTGCTTACAGTAATAGAAGGAAATGGAGCAAGCTGGTTTATTAAAAACTAGGATGCACATACTATGACCTGATGGGATCTACAGTACTAGTGTTAGCTGTAATGCATATGTTTCAAATACAACTTTTTCTTTTATAATGGAAGTTATTAATTCTATGAAAATATTGTATGTCCATGCAGAAGTGGGGTGGTGGGGGCGGAAGAGGAGGGTACCTGGTGAGATTGTACACAGTGTAAATGCAGTGTTAGTGCAAGGATAATAATTCTCATAATTTCTACTACTTCAGATCCCTCTCTGTTTTCTTCCACACAGTAAAAAAACCAGTAAATGATTGATTGACTCTCACCTATCTTATTTAATATAGTAATGGAACCCTTGACAAAAATGATGAAGAAATTCAAAAAATAGATGGGTTGAGGCAGTAAATGGTAACACATCATGTTGTATGAAGATAATATGCTGCTACTATTGATAGCAAAGTCAATTGTTAACCTAGTCAGAACAGTATATTCAATATGAATCCCGATTGCCCTGAAGATCAATACAGACAAATCTATATCCAAGGTGACAGCAATGTGAAATATAAAATTTGAGTGGTTTGCACTTTTAGATTTTAAATGAAGTATATGACAAAACAAATGTAAATATACAAGGGCTTTTTCTTTTGCTTAACTTGACAAAGTTGTACTGCTCACCTTCATCCCTTCCTCTGATTTCAAGAAAAGGTATGAAAAGAAAGACCACTGAAAATGGAACAACACAAAATCAAGTTTCTTAAAATTTCTACTGCAGTAAAGATTGATGCAGTTTGCAAAGTCACCTTGGCATGATTTTTATATTTGTTATGGTTACCTTGTCTAGTTGGCTTCTCAAAAGTTGTCAAAGATTATTAAAGATCATATCTGAGAAAAGGAAAGTGGTTAGATAAGGTTAGAGAGGGACTGTCCCTTTTTAAGAGACCTCACTGGGCATTTGTGCCTCAGGGCATAACATGTCACCTTCATACCTATATATATCACTCTATGCTTATAACACATATTCTGAATTTCAAATGGATCTTCAGTCTCTTTAAAGGTAGTGAAGATGCATTTAGTAGCTAGTGCAAAATTTTATTTATTCTAAGAGATGGGAAATGTAGAATGGACTAGCGCAGAAAGAGAAGGGCAGTTTTTAAGTAATCATGGATCATATTTGATCCTTTGCGCAAGGGTTAAATTTGCTTCAGTACAAAAGGTGTGGAAGAATTTGCGTTTGAGTTCGTTTAAATCTACCCAAATGTCAATAAGGCAAATGTTATAACTGGTAGAAGTCTAGCTAGTTGTTCACTTGGCAAATCTATCTAAGAAATGTCTCCAGTAAATGACAAATACGGTTTTGCTGAATGAGTTAGAAAAAAAAGTAACTGAGCTCTAAAATTATGCTTTTCTCCTTCACAAAAGCTTTTACACTCATCAGCCGAAGAGAGAGGTCTTCACCTGTGGTACTGACTGGTACACATTGCTCAGGGCAAGCCCTCTTTAATTATATCCATGCTGGTGCAAAGCATTTTTCTCTGAATCTCTACTGGGTACCATGTAGTGCCACCATGAACTGTGCCACTGTGTGCCTGACATAGGTGTATATGTTGAAACTAGACAGCATGTGAAAATGTGTTGTATGCTTTGAGTGTATTGATATGGAGGATTATGGAGATGAAAAGAGCCAAACCCAATGTATTAACCCTACTGTCTTTTCAGATGGGTGTTTGGTTGACCTTTACTTTCAATCCTGGCCTTGTCTTGAAGCTTAACAGTTAAAACAGTCAAAACTTGTACTAGGGAAAAATCTAGTGATTGAGTAGTATCAGCAATCAAGGGTTTAATGACAGGAGTTCCAGGAGACTCAAATCTAGCTAACAACCAGTCTTAAAAGAGCATGTCATATCACCAAGTTATGTACAGCTCTGTGATTATATAACTCATTCTACTGTCTATGCCTATAAGCTGAACAAAAGTTGACAAATGATCGCTGATTGTGTATTCAACTAGTTTGTATCCATGATGCACAAAGCTAGCCTCTGCTACAGCAGGCTGACTACATGAATGCTGTCTTCCTTTTGAGTGTACCTACCCTGGTCTGAAGCTCCTATCACTTGAGATCACTGCTTCGTGAGGTTTTTCATTTGACGGTGATTGAAATTACATGAAGATAGTATTTCAAGCAAGAAAATAATGTGGGTTAGTTTGGTTTTTTTTTTAATTTCATGATACCAATAACACATGTAAGCATGTCCTTGGTGTTGTATGAGGGCATGCAGAGGTGTTTAAGAGTACAAGACCTGCTGGAATAATGCTGGAAGATTAAAGAGGGCAAAGGGACCAAAGCCTGTTTCAATCTGATCTGCATTATGTTTCTGAAGCAAACTAAATCTAGAACAGTATTTCCGTTTTCACAGCATCCCAGAATCAGTGAGGTCAGAAAGGACTGCTGGAGATCACTTAGTTTGTTCCTCCCTGCTCAGAGCAAAGCCATATAGAGCAGGTTGTTTAGTGCAATGACAAGGCTGCTTCTGTATATCTCCAGAGATGGAGACTCCACAATGTCTCTGCACAACCTCTTCCAGTATCAATCACTCTCACAATAAAAAAAGTGTTTTCTCATGTTTAGATGGAATTTTCAGGTTTTCCTTTTCTGCCCATTGTCTCTTGTCCTTTCACTGGACACCACTGAAAAGAGTCAGAGTCCTTCTTCATTCCCCCATCAAGCATTTTTACACATTGATAAGATTTTCCTGAGTCTTCTTTTCTCCAGGTTTAACAGTCCCAGAAATCTCAGAGTGTCACAATCCCTTAAGCATCTTTCTGGCCTTCTGCTGGACTCACTCCAGGATATTCTGTGTCTTTCTTGTAATGGGAAGCCCAGCATTTGACCTAGCACTTCAAGTGTGGTCTCACCAGCGCAGAACAGAGGGGAAGGATCACCTCCATCAACCTGCTGGCAACGTTCCTAATGCAACCCAGGACGCTGTTGCCCTTTGCTGCAAGACTGTATTGCTGGCTCATGTTCACTTTCTTGTCCACCAGAAAACCCATGTCGTTCTCTGCAGAGCTGCTTTCTAGTGAGTCAGCCCAACTGTATACTCAGTCATGGGATTATTCCTCCCCATATAAATGACTGTTCATTTCCCAAATTTGAATTTCAGCCTCTCAGCCCATTTCTCTAGCCTGTCAAGGTTCCTCTGAAGGGCAGCACAACTATCAGGTGTATCAGCCACTCCTCCCAGTTTTCTACTATCTTCAAGTTTACTGAGTGTGCACTCTAAATCATGATTCAGGTTAAGAATGAAGGTGTTAAACCACATTGGCCACAGTAGCAAGTGACCAAGCACATTGGCCACAGTGTACCTGGGGTACACTGCTGGTGACTGGCCTCAGATTAAACTTTGTGACACTGATCACAGCTGCCTGAGTCCAGCAGTTGAGTCAGTTTTTAATACACTTCACATACCTGGTCCTTACTTCATCAGTTTTTCAGTAAATATGCTATGGCAGACAGTGTTAAAAGCATTACTGAAGTCGAGATAAACAGCATTCACTGCTCTCCCTTCATTCACCAAACCAATCATCTCATTGTGGAAGGTTATCAAGTTGGTTCTTCTTCACAAATAGATGCTAAATATTTCAAATCACCTTCTTTCCCTTCCTGTGCTTGGCAATGTTTTCTAGGCTTATTACCTTCAACACCTTCCCAGAGACTGAGTTTCTCTGGATCTTCTTTCTTGTCTTTCTTGAAGATAGGAGTTATTTTTGCTTTCTTCCAGTCTTCCAGTCATTCTCCCTCCTCCAGTCATCATGACCTCTTAAAGGTGATCAAGGATGGACTTGCAAAGGCATCAGCCGTTTCTCTCAGCACTGCTGGATACATTCCATCAGGGTCCATTGATTTGTCTATATTCAGGTTGTTTAAATGTCTTCTAACCTGCTCCTCCTCCCACGGGCATAAGTCTTTCTTACTCCTGATTTTCCCTCTGGTCTTAGGGCCCTGGGATACCTGAAGGTATCTACCTTTGCCATTAAAACCTGATGTGAAGAAGGCATTGAATAACTCATTCATTTCCATGATCTTTGTCACCACACTCCCTACCGCATTCAGCAGTGGACCCTTATTTTCCTCCATCTATCTTTAGTTGCTGTTGTACTGTAAAATCCTTTCTTGTTGTTCCCCATATCCCTTGCTAGACTGAATGCCAGGTGGGCTTTGACTTTCCTAACAGCATCACTAGGTGTCTCTAGGTTCCTCCCAGTTCACCTGTCACTGCTTCCACCTCCTGTGTGCTTCTATTTTAAGGCTGAGGTTTGTCAGGAGTGCCTTGTTCATCCATTCAGGCCTCCTCCCATCTTTGTTTTATTTTGTCCTCACCACTACAGCCATCCTTGAGTTTGGGGGAAATGATCTTGAGAATTACCCAGATCCACTGTAACCCTGTCCTGTCCTGTTTCCTGTGGGAGTCTTACAAGGTAATCCCTGAAGAGACGAAAGTCTATCTTAAACTGACCACTTATTGACAAGATGTTTACGATTATGGTAATAATTGGGAAATATTTTCCTGTTATATAGATAATAATTAAAAATAATGGGAAAATGGATCATTATTGTTCTTTGTGATACAGACTGCATTCTGATAGGAAAGGTAAGAACAGACCATTTTTATCTGACAAACAAAACAAACCACCACTTCCTTACTTGTACAAATGAAACAAATATATAATGAGAGGAGAAACAAAAGAACGCAAGCAACCACAGTTAAAGCAGCGTCAGAGAATGGAAATAGTGTATTAATAATGTCTGTGTCAAACTGAAATTTCTTCTCAATTGTATAACTATTTTAAACACAAAATTGTGTAAAATCAGAAAAAACTGTCTAAATCTGCTTTTTAACAATAAAAAAGCAAAGAAATACCATGTACCCAGTAAGATTTAGCCACTAAGTCAGATTTTAAAGGTATTTATGGAACTGAAGAATTCCATAGAGATAAATCACGTTTGAAAAAGCCTGTATGTGCTTCAGATATTTTTACAATCTACCTGTAAAATTTGGAGCCTATACCTTACCTATACCTTTAACTTTAAAGACAGAAATGGGATTACAGAAGTGCACAGAATGTATTTAAAGATATTTTGCTGGATTTCAGATGAACTTCTGATATTAACTGCAAACACAGTTAAAAGAAAACTCATTGAAAGCTCCTTTCATGTTTTAAGATCATATTTCAAATAATGAAAAGCTTTTTCCCATATAACTGAGGTATAGGGAAACAAATAAAGTGTGGAGTTAAATTTGAATGGAATTGAGTAAAGCTAGTAACTAAAGTAAAAAATAGTATATTTTTATACTACATAAGACATTCTGAATGGAGTAAATTAAGGAATAGATTTTCACCTCTGAAAAAAATACATGAGCACCCTATCAATTATAACTGCAACAGACTTGAGCTACAAGACCACTGTTTAGAAGAATATAAGGAAAAGTTGAAATAGAAATATTAATCTCTACTGAATGGTTCCCTCACTAGCAGGAATGCTGATTGTTTGATAATAAACCTTAAAATAAGGATTCATTTAGGGACTGAAAAATACAACATGACAAGTAAATGAATGTAAAGCAAATCTGGATCAAGGCTGTAGGATTTGAATCTCAAGCTTATTTATACATACACACAGACACACACACACAAGAAATAGTAAAAGAAAATATTAAACTAAAAAATAATTCATTTCAAACATACTTTGGAAAATACCTAAAAGTCAGTAAAAATGTGCTCTTCTTTCTTTTTTGTCCCATGCTACACTTTTGTTTACTGAAGACATCAGGAAAATATATATATAAATATATATATAAAAATGCTGTGTCTGCAGCTATAACTCTTCTTTTTTCCAATGTAGTAGTATAGCACTCAATGCAAAAAACATGAATGGCTGGCTGTTTGGTTAGGTCCTGTCAGACTTCAAATATTTTTCCCTCATTTAAATGATTATTATGAAGATTTCTCCAGTTCGTGTCAAGTTTTATATTCAAATAAAGAGGAGTCAATTTCCTAATATTTAGGACACTCAGAGAGGATGAAGACATTTTCAAGCTGCTTCTTTTCTGAGAGTTTTGTTGGAACTATTCCACTTTAAAAATAAAATTTAATCCTGCCTCCTGTTTCAGTGGGGTCTGCCAGATATCAGCTGCATACTCTAAAAGATTCTGGCAGAATGGAGACTGGATACTATTTCCTACAAGAGTGTCACAAATTCTAGACCATCAGCTAGTTAGATTTTGTTGTTGAAAACTTCATATAACATTTCCAGGTACAGTTAGATATCTGATTTTATTTTCTTCATGAAGATGATTGTTTTATTATTTTAATTTATTATTTTCAGAGCAGATCCTTTGTTTCATGGCCTATTCTATCCTTGAATGCTGCTAAATCAGATCCTGGAAGCAACATTAGATATCACAGAATGATAGTACTGTGTGAAAAAAAGGAATCTGATTTTTCTTTTTTTCTTTTTCTTTCCTTCTTCTTTTTCATATTCTAACCTTGTTCACAGCATGGAAAATTTAGTTCAGGAAAGGGCATATGAAGATGACACATACTCCCAGGTAACAAATGGATTAAAAGGCCAGGCCTGTGAGTCTTTAGAAATTTGTTAGTATATAAATGCAAGTCTGCCAGACATCCTTCCTATTTTACTATATTTTGAATTCTTGCAGATGTAGAATGGTGCAGTGAATGTGAGTCTGAAAACATTAATCACTGGTGCTGCAAAATATATGTACTCTGACTTTTGTTATAAAGATCCACTCAGCCTTGTATGTCTTTCCTGACTGTGTTAGAAAAACTGGAAGTAGATGAATGTTGACATAGCTGTGATAAATCAGTCAGCTCTACTGCTAAGAGAAATTGGCAGTGGTATAAATAGCCTTTACAAATTCTACATATCCTCCAGACTCTCTCCAATAAATATACCCTCAGTAAAAATGTGTACTTACTTTTTGATTGCTTACTAAAAAAATTGTATTTTTTAGCTGTTTCAATGAGTGACTTTAGAGCAAAAACTGTGGATTATTTTACTCTTTATTTAATTACTTATTTATTTATTTATAGTCCTACATTTTGAAAGTAAATGATGTAGACGTGTCTGCACTGTGCTCCAGGCACTTTAAGCAAATATTGAAAAGGTTTTCTATAAGCACAAGTCCTGAAACTGCTCCCACTCCTGAAAAATATTCTTCAACCAACATTAGAGCGTTGTATGGAAAGAGATACAGAAAAAGATATTTTTCTTTCTCTTGAACAATGGCTTCCTTTTTTTTTTTTCCTGAAATAAAAGAATTTTCTCTTTACTTCAAGGGAAGGGAAGGGAAAGGAAGGGAAGGGAAAGGAAGGGAAGGGAAAGGAAGGGAAGGGAAGGGAAGGGAAGGGAAGGGAAGGGAAGGGAAGGGAAGGGAAGGGAAGGGAAGGGAAGGGAAGGGAAGGGAAGGGAAGGGAAGGGAAGGGAAGGGAAGGGAAGGGAAGGGAAGGGAAGGGAAGGGAAGGGAAGGGAAGGGAAGGGAAGGGAAGGGAAGGGAAGGGAAGGGAAGGGAAGGGAAGGGAAGGGAAGGGAAGGGAAGGGAAGGGAAGGGAAAATGTTGATGGAAATTTAGTAACACAAAACAGTAATATGGATAAACATTAGGTTTTGAAAAGTTACCAACTGATACAATATTTTGCAAGTCTTTATATAACAATAATTCTCATTGCATACCATCCCAATATTCTTCTCAATCTAATGAGCTCTTAGATCTAGCTAAGACAAAATGCAAGTTCTCAACTTAATCTTCAAAGCACTCAGTGGGATAAGAGCAGGTCATCTCAAGAGCCTCTTTCAGCAGCCAAAATTGACTGTGCAATGTGTGCAGTTAATATTCGTGTGAAAGTCACTCATTTTCTTATTCAAGGTCCAATAAAGTCATCAAAAGCAAAGTGCAGACCAGAAAGATTCTGATCTTGTCCTTACCTAATCAATTCACATCATTATAATCCTTTCTGCTAAATGACATTGACTTAAATGTGTCCTATTTCTTCATGCTCACGTCTAAACTAGTAATAGAACAAAATTATGTTCTGCTGTACTCCAGTGATGTCAAGAACACATAGGGAAGTGTCAGTAAAACACCTGACAATGTATTCTAGCTTTTTTTTTTGTTGTTTAATTTCACCATATATTATGTTTTTACACATTCATTTTTATTTTCCTTGCTTGCCATTACCTTTCAGATTCTGTTTGGTTTTAATGGGAATTGTCTGCAGGTTAAAATTTTATCTTTTGTGATCTCTTTGCAGATAAAAGAAAAATACATTGCTGGAATAAGATAACTTATTTTAAAACTAAACTTCAAGATTCAATAAATATTCTAAGTGTTCAAAACAAAGAAACAAGCAATTCTTTCTCTCCAGTGCCCTGCACTTTCATTAAATTATGTATTATTTATGTGTAGGAGATAAGGTCTTTTCCCTGGTGGATTAATTAGTACAAATAGCTGGTTTTGTAAACAATGATCTTTTATTATTATTTTAGATCAAGAAATGCCTCATTTGATGTTGCATTTTTTACTGAGTAGAAGATTTTCATAAGAAAAATGAACAAACCTAATATAATCATACATAATTTTAACGGCTTTGAGGATTTCTTCTACATTCACAAACTATTTAGTGCAGAAACCCATTTATCCAGGTTAAGGAATGGTTTGGAAATACAGTAAATTTCTTTCTTAGATGGCTGATCTGGCTGATCTCAGTCTAAAGATTTATACCCAGGTTGTAATCAAAGTGTTAATCACTTATTATATTAAATGAAGTATTACTTATATTTCTTTCAATTGATAAATTGCATATTTGTATACAATAAAGAGAAAGCCTTTTGACATATATTGTGCAATTTGGTATACTACTTATGTAGAACTTGTTTAGCATAACTTGCTTAGCATTAGTATCTAAATTTGCTGAAGCCTTAGGCTACAAAAAGTGAACTTTCACCTAGATATGCTGATCTTTTGCCTAGTTAAGTAAAAGAAGGCCCCAGCACTGTTTCAAGCCACAACATAAGGAAGCTACAATCATCAGCAGAAGCTGCAGCCTTTAAGATAAGAAAAGAAACAGCTCACCTGGAGACAATGAAAGGACCCAATGAAGAACGGGAAGACCCCAGACCCTAATATTACTATTGGTCTGAACTTCATGTGAGGGGTGGGAAACTTAAATTGGAATGGTATAATTGCCCAGGGATTTCTTTGTTCAACGTCCCTCTTCAGAGGCATCCAGCTTGAGCTGTAACACTATTAATAGAAAGTACTTTTATAGAGGAACCCATCTTTCAGCTTATCAATTCAGTGGAAACCTAGTGTCAAACCCTGTTTTAGTGGCTGGCATGTATAATTTCCATAACACATATAAAGTATTAAAATAATGCAGAATATTGCTCATTATAAACACAGCAATATGGTTTTGGTCTAATTTGTCATGCTTCTACATAAACATTTACAGTAGCTGGTATGTATAAGTACATGTTAAGTTTATTGTATTATTTAATATGAGTTATTTTTCTGTCTAAAATAGAAAGGAGCAGACACCTTGCTTTTTGATATATATGGATATGATAGACATGATATATAGTTGTGTCTTCAGTAAATTCAGTTCACCATCTGGATGGAATAGAGATCATTACATTTCAGGAAAACAACCCATACCATATCCCTTTTCTACAAGAACACATTTCTCTCTCTTTTTACTGCCCTCCTTTCAAACTCAGAATTCAGTCTGGTCACAAAAACAATAAATGTTTATTAGCAAGACACTTCTCCAAGGCATTGGTTTTCCTCCACTGCCTTTTTCTTTATTTTTGTAGTAGGATGTTTCCCTCCAGGCTTCTGAAAACAGGAATGCTATTTCATTTTTTTAAAGCAACTTCGTCTCTTATGCTCACTGGTTTTGTCATTGTCTCATGCCTTTGATGTCATTTAAACCCGTGTAAACTGAATAACATGAAATTTCTTTCAAATCAAAAAAAAAAAAATATAGTGCTGATCTTACATCAGTTCAATAGTTGACTTTTTCCTCTTGCTACTAGAAAGTTTCATCAATGTGGTGAAATAATTTTGAATCCTTTAAACATTAAAGGATTCAGAAAGAAATTCTGGGAAATGTATTGATGGAAATTAGCCTATTTCTGGCATAGACTTTCACCATTTCTAAATTCAGAAATTGTTCAGGGAATTTTCTGTATCTCTGCTCACACAGGCAGTTAGTATACAAACAGTTCCACCAAATTCAGTGAGCCTCCTTAGGCAAATAATGCTTGCAGTACAATGAATTATGTCAATACTGCTAAATATAAGAGAGACATTATTTGTTCTTTAGCTCTGAGGCCAAAAGAAATGGTTTGACTCTAGTCACATGACATAGCATTGATTGTGGGTCTCCTCTGGATCTCATATGACAACCCTATATATACATACAGATACATATGTCATGTACAAATACATGTACATGTACACATACACCTGCTATTTTCCAGTTTTAAATGTCTGAAACGTTTCATGATCTGTGTGGGAGTTTGCCAGACTGATATTTCATAGCATGACAGAAAAGATAAGGTCTGGGTTTGAGTGAAAGCATGTAGAGATGCCTGACCAAGCAAAGTGTGGTGGAATAATTTTGGAAGACTGGGAAGTCGAACCAGAGCAATTTTGTCTGCACTGTCTATTGGGAGCATTCCTTGGTACATGCTGTCCCCTGAATCACATTCAGTTATTTTCTGGCTTCTACATTTAAGTGTCAAACCTATATCAGAGAATGTTTTAACAAGATGTATGGAAAATCAGTAGTCCGGTGATGGAGTTTGCTTTTGACCTGGTTTTATTTAGTAATATGGATATATCATTTATTTCTAATTAATCCATTTTTTTGTTTGTTTGTGCCTGTATTATGTTCTGCTACTCCCTACAGGCACTTTAATATCAGGTGTACAGTTCAATTGATTATTGCAAAGTAGAATATTTTTATCATTCTGTTATTTACTCTTGATGTTATTTTGAAAGCATAGCCTATTCTTGCAATTTTTTTGTGTACTGGTAGAATACATTAATAACTACCTCAAAAATATGTGACACAGACTATACTATTTAAAAGCACTTCTGAATGATTTTTTGCACTAAAAGGAACTAGTGTACTTGGAAAGAAAAAGACCGTAATTTTGTTATAAATATCTACTTGTATTCCACTAGTGATCAGAAGAAAAAGAAATAATTCATTCACTTAAGGGTTACTTTGTTGAGTAACAGTCAAAACTGGTGAAGCTTCTGCAGATAAAAAAGGGCAAAGAAGCACAGAGACACTCTAAGGGAAATTATTTTTTTATCTTCAAAGTATTTCTACTCAGAGAACAGTTCTGGATCCATGACCCAAGTTTTACACTTAGGTTTTACACGTAAGTTTTACACAAAGGACCAACTGTCTATAAGAGTAAACAGGTATTGACTACATGAAGGTCTATTCCATCAGAATTCAACATATACAGTAGTTTTTCCCATGTAGACCACTTATAGAGGCTTTGCCTTGAGACTGAAAAATTGATAGCATCCAGACATCCAGTTCATCTAGGGAGAGTGTGTGTTATCCCAGCACTGCATATAAAAGTAGATTGGCACATCCATACATCTATATCAAGTATTTCCTACATACTTACATAAAAGCCTGTATAAATTATATTTTTTTCAAGATATGATTAGCAATTAAGAATTTCCAGGAGAACCTGTGCTGATGCATTATAGATACATTTCTTTTTTCTCAATGCATTATTATGTAAACACAAAGAGAATGATACGAAAATCAGTTTTTTCCATGACAGTTGGGTGTACAAACTGAATCTATTCTAAACCTTTTATTTCCCTCCAGAAAGAATTTCATCAAAGATAGCTAGTAAGCATGAGCAATGACAGCTGGAACAGCTAATGTCTAGCAAAGTTATAAACTGAAATGTTAGTAATCTATGTAATAGGTAGTGATGCCAGCCTGACTTAAATACATTACATTTCCTGTACAGTTATAAGATAGTGATGTTTCAGCTAGTAACATCAAGGAAGTACAAATACTTTATTTAGTTATTTTGATATTTGTTACCAATCTAACATGTTTTCAAACATTTTTCCACTAGAAAAGACAATGTGAATTTATTTAGGTAAATTTTAGATTTAATAAGTTATCTAAAGCTAGGGGTGAATGAGATAGTGGTAAACAGAAAAGTAAGAAGAGAAATTTGCCATTGGACTGTTGAGGATAATCATCCAGGTTAAGGATCAAACATTTCCTCTAAAGACTTCTGCTGCATTCGCATGCAACTGGTTTTATCCATTACTGTAATCTTATTCTCCTTTTTAATAACTAAGTTAAAAAAAAAAAAAGATCTATTACATTTTCTTGATTTTCTCTCCAAATTTCTTGTCAGTATGAGTTCTTAAATAAAAATATGGCTTTTAAAATAATACTCTCTAGTCTTAGTTTTTATTCATATGAAGAAAATGCTATGTATCTTGGTATAAACATTTTATCTCTTTTTTTCTGTTGTGGAAATATAATATAAAATGCTCATTACTTTTCATAATGTCCTTTGCTGAGTTTCTCTGAGTTGTCATTTCTGTCAGAAAACCTATAATTAAAAAAAAAAAAAAAAGATCAAAATGTGTTCTTGAACCTTTTAGAAATGGAAATTGGAAGGCCTGTTTTCAATAGTACTAATTCCAGTTTATTTTTACATTTTATTCTCATATTTCATATCATATAACTTATATAATTTTACTTTTTTTCTGCAGGAAAAGAGCTGTATAAACTGGCAAACAAAGGTTTTCAGGATACTCAAGGTTTACAAGCTCTGTCAGAGACTTGTTACAATTGATTATAAAAGAAAAAAGAAAGATAAATCTATTATGTCCTTCTGAGAAATAATTCTGAATAAGCTCCTTAGCATAAATTTGGTGTAGTTCCATCAGGTTCCTAAGGAGATGATGACTTTCTCTGTTAAAAAGTTATATAACATCTGATGTCAATGTAGTCCTCTGCTATGTGAATAAGATAGTAATTTGGTTTATTGATTCAATGAATCACAGAATCACAGAATCGTCTAGGTTAGAAAAGACCTTGAAGATCATCCAGTCCAACCATCAACCCAACATCAACAGTTCCCAACTACACCATATCCCTAAGTGCTATGTCAACCCAACTCTTAAACACCTCCAGGGATGGGGACTCCACCACCTCCCTGGGCAGCCCATTCCAACACCTAACAAGAAGTTCTGTAAAGAAATACTTCCTAATATCTAGTCTAAACCTTCCCTGGTGCAGCTTGAGGCCATTACCTCTTGTCCTATCACTTGTTACTTGGTTAAAGAGACTCATCCCCAGATCTCTGCAACCTCCTTTCAGGTAGTTGTAGAGGGCGATGAGGTCTCCCCTCAGCCTCCTCTTCTCCAGACTAAACAACCCCAGTTCCCTCATCTGCTCCTCATATGACATGTGCTCCAGACCCTTCACCAGCTTCGTTTCCCTTCCTTGGACACGCTCGAGTAATTCAGTGTCTTTTTTGTAGTGAGGGGCCCAAAACTGAACACAGGAATCGAGGTGCGGCCTCACCAGTGTCGAGTACAGGGGTAAGATCACTTCCCTGTCCCTGCTGGCCACGCTATTTCTGATACAAGCCAGGATGCCATTGGCCTTCTTGGCCACCTGGGCACACTGCTGGCTCATGTTCAGCTGGCTGTCAATCAACACCCCCAGGTCCCTCTCTGACTGGCAGCTCATACTAAGCTCTTTAAAAGCCTACAAAATCTAAATCTATAGGCTGATTTTCAGAAGTATCATCAACTTTAGAAGGTGTTGATTATCCATCTATTTTTTTAATTATTAGTATTTTAAAAGGGGACTTGGTGTCCCATTTTGATCAGAAAGATACAAGATTCTGATACTTTAAGATTTTTATTACAGATACTAAAGAAGGAAGTACTGAGTAAGCTTTGTACAGAGGGAAAGGTACAAACTGTATTTTATGTATTGCCTTCTTCCCTGTAGTTCAGTTCAATGTGTTATAGTGCTTATAATTCTCATCAAGACCAGTACCCCTTGTTCTAGGAACTGTGCGAACACACATGGACAAAAAATATTTTGCTCAAAAATCTTATTTTATAAATATGGGAAATTGGCAATGACCTACAGTGCCTTGTCCAGGCAGCTGCTCATGGTTTCTTTTTGTCTTTGAGATTGTCTGGGGTTTTGGTTTGGGTTTTGGTTTTGGTTGGGGGTTTTTTTTATGTTTTGTTTGGTTTTGAGGGGGTTTGTTTTTAAAATAGTGGTTACTTCTCTCTGGGGTTAAACAAAACAATGGGGTTTTTTTTAAACAAACAAAAAAACCCACAAAAAAAACCCAAAAAAACAAAGCAAAAAAACCCCCCACAAACTAAAATAATGCAACAACCAACAGAAATATTCTGCAGAAAAGGAAAAGAATAAGAATAATCCAGTTTGGTCACATTTATAACTAGAAGGAGTCATCACAACTGGTCATGGATATCTTTACCGTGACTAAAAACCAAAACATATCAAGTCACTGGCCTGTAAGAAGTCTGCTTTACTGGATAGAGAAGAGACTATATTAACTTATCACATCTACACCATGACTGGGTGGACTGGAATTTATGTTACCATGAGGATAAACCCTCAAAACAAATAATCTCCAAACTGAAGTCTATGTCACTGAGTCAAGATCGTAAGTCCACTACTGAACTTTTCATGCAGTAGTAAATCAGAGAACATGTGAAAAGAGGATTAACCATAGACAGCAAATATAAATATTGGTGGTGAGGAATATTTTTGCAGGTGGAGAGCTCAGATGCCAATCTAGGGCTTATACTGAGATTGCCACTTGGGGTAAATGCTTTCTCCACTTCCTCTGGGAAAAAAGCAATGAACACTCACTCTTGTTAAATGGTGTAATAGAGGGGTTCTTTTTTTAACGTTCTGTTGTTGTTTTGTTTTTGTTTTTGTTTTTTTTTCCCAAAAAATAAATACAGCATTTTTTGAATATTCCCCATTGAATAGGGAATTTTTTTTTCTCTCTTAAGGAGTTTTCACAGCTGTCATCTTGTGTGGAAATAGCATAACAAACACACTGTATGTTGGACTGGAGCAGGTGGATGAAGAGAAGGATGGAGGAAAAGATTTGAATCTGAATGTGATACAGAGAGGACTCCAAGAACAAAACTGTCTGTTAAAGCCAGGAGGATTTGTAAAGACGTGACTCTCCTTGACAAATACAGCTCGAAATGTGAGGTACTGAGCAGACAAACAGATCTTTTATATTTCATGTTAGTGTAAATTAAGAATTGATTTTCCTTCACTTGTCTTTTCTAAGCATCTCTAACTATGCTGTCTTTATCAGATGCTGTAAATAAACACTTTATTTGCATTTTACTATAACCTTGTAAGTTAAAGGTAGGTTCAAAAAACCTACCTAATGTATGCCTTACCAAAGTTGTGCTGATCCATATAACTAGGTCACTGCAGCATTTGTACACAGAGCCTGGCACTCCTACCAATTTCCACAAGGAGGCCAAAGGGTAACAAGGTATACATCCACTAAAGCTTCATAAATCAATTTGAGAGCTAGTGTTATAGGGGTCAGGAGAGAAAGCGTCTTCAGTGATCAGTGATAACCAGAAAAAAATCACTCACAACACTGTAAGTTAGTGGGGAATATTACTGAAACAAAGGATCCCAAAGGACAATGTGAAAAATAGAACAGTATTTTGATAATGCTGCAAAACTTCAAATAGTTTCTGTTTCAAGGTCACAAAGCAGAACCCATAATGCAATTGTCATTTCTACTGAAGCTGCTAGATAATACAGTTGATAATCAGAAATGAGGAAAAAGATAGATGTATCAAAATACATAAATCACCATCTATGACAAATAGTAAAAGTATGCAATCTGTTCGTAGGTGTTATATGGACAAAGCATATAGTGTTCAGTTATGCAGGCTGTCACTGAGTAACAGAGGGGATGACTGTAGTTACGTATAATCTTTGCTACAGCACATTTTATCAGGTTAAATCCTCAGGAAACAAGGAAGGACAAGGAGATTGCTGTTTCAACAGAAACAATTGAACATGATTTGATGAGGACTTTTTGGACTGGAGGGTAGGGACAGATGGGTGAAGAAAGACAGTAATCATGGAATCTGCAGCCGAAAAATGGACCAGAAGAGAAAGAGGAAATTTATATGCAAAAGAGTGGAAGTAATGCTTTCAAACTATAGAAATGTAGTGGGAGGGAAAAAGATTTATTTTCCAGCCTTTTTTTTTTTTTTTGTCTTTCTCATCCAGCAGTTCAGACTTTATTTTTAATTATCTTGTTCCAGTCAAATCAAATATAAATTTAGACACGAAGAATCCCTGATATCTTTTCACACATCCTCTTCTAGAAGGAGAGATGAGAGTGTTATCTCAGGCTTTTGACTCTCTGTTTGTTTGTTCACCTGGTGGTTTTTTTGTTTGCTTGTTTGCTTGCTTTGATTCAATAGCTTTTAAATATTTTAATCTCTAAATTAAGTGCTTTAGCATACAATATTTTTGGTGGTAAGCAAAGGGAAGCACAGCTCTTACTCTCAAATTCCCAGAAGCCCTGGATGACCTGAGGGGAATTCTAAAGGAATTACCCAGGATACAGTTTCAGTATGAAATAACCTATATGCTTCTGGCATCCTTCTACAGTCCTTGATAACCTGGGAAACAGAAGGCTTTTAAAGTTCATTTTGTGTGTATTGCTCTCAGCTGGATGAGAAGCACTTTAATTCATTTCTTTTCTAGAGCTGAGCCAAACTAGTTTATTGAATCTGAAACTGATTATTCATCTTCGTGTGATCTGCAAGAGAATTTGAAAAAGAGGAAAAATTTGCAACAAATTATTTTGAAACTACCGTTTTCCCCTCAAATATAGCTGCCTTTTCTGAAGATTGGCCTTGAAAACTAAATACAATCCAAGTCAACCAGCTAGATCATCAAAAGTGGAATGTGTCAGAAGTAATATGTGAATTGATGCTCTCGTCTATGCTTTTCAGTTATTTTTTTAATGGGAAAACAGATACCCATTACAGTCTTTCTTCCATGATACCCCTTACAGAAATGTTATTCATTAGATTTATGAGACATTGTTGAAAAGTCATGCAAGTGTTCAAAAGAACAGAAGTTCATCATGTTTGACTGGTATGTGAATAAGAGATAAAATAGTTGGTCATACCTCTATGAAAATGAGCCAGATTTTGCAGTGGACTGACTGTTCAAAGCAGCAGTTCTGAAGGCCTTAGGTATTGCACAAGAATAACAATTTTAATATGTAAGCCCTTAGAATCTGTATTGGGTTTATGAGGCAAAGTTTTGGTAGCAAAGAGGTTGCAGGAGTGACTTCTATGAGAAGACACAAGGAGCTGCCCCTATGTCAGACAAAGACAGTTTCAGCTGGCTCCAAGACGGACGCACCGGTGACCAAAGCTAAGTTAATCAGTCATGCTGGTGACACCTCTGTCTGTGAGAGACGAGAAACCAGGCCTGTGAGAAACTAAGAAAAACAGCCTGAGAAAGCAAAAGTTGAGGCTGATCGAAGAAATGCCTCAAACACTCGCAAGACAAAACTATGAGTCACAGGGTGCATTCTGTGGAGGTCGAAGCTGATAAGGCTGCCCGAATAACACAAGATGGGACTGGAGGAGGGAGCCCTGTGAAGACAGGACGGCTCTGCTCTGGTGCACCTGGCCAAAACTTCAAGGGCCATCTGTCCGGTGAATGACCTTTGCTTCATTATCCACAAAATGCATATTAAAGTTAACACCCCTCAATATGCTAACGAGGGCTAACATGATCATGCTAATTACATCATCCCATGAAACACCTCACCCCTCCCCGTACATGGGATACGTAGGTATGTGGGTCGACCTAGGGGATGGACCCAAGGAAAGCGGGTATAAATCAAGAAGGGGGGTGGGGGGGGTGGCGCGGCCCCGAGGAGAGAAAGTGCAGTGAAGCGAAGAAGACGGATGCCAGCAAAAAAGACGGATGTCTCCCGTGCCTCCCGGAACCCTCGTCGGCAGGAGCTGCACAGAAACCCAGACCGGTGATCTGTATTTCCCCATTCCCTCTATCTCCCTCTTTTCCCTTTCCTGTTAAGCAATGCAAGGCATATTATATTGCTCGCCACAACTTGCTATATACTTAGCCAACTATCGTGTGTTCAATTAGTACATTGTGAGTAGTTAATAAATGTTTAGACTTGGAGACTTGTTGTCCGCTCCATTGGGGATTTGCGAATCTGAGTCACTTGTCCCCCTCGTCTGAGCGGGACGTGACACTGTCATACCATTTTAAAGAGAGGGTAAAAAATGCTGTGCAGCAGCTTTGAGAGAGGATTGAGAAAATGTGAGAGAAAAAACTATGCAGGTTCTAAGATCAAAGAAGAAGGGGAGGAGGTGCTCCAGGCACTGGAGCAGAGATTCTCCTGCAGCCTATGGAGAAGATCATGGTGAGACAGGCTGTCCCTCTGCAGCCCATGGAGGACCACAGTGGAGCAGATATCCACCCTGCAGCCCGTGGAGGACCCTACAGGGGAGCAGGTGAATGTGCCCGGAAGGAATCTGCAGCCTGTGAAAAGCTTACACAGCATCAGGTTCCTGGCAGAAGCTGAGAAACACTAGAGCAGATTTTCTGGAAGGACCTGTGAACCACAGAGCACCCACACTGGAGCAGTCCATTCCTGAAGGACTGCACCCCATGGAAAGGACCCATGCTGGAACAGTTCTTGAAGTGCTGAAGCCCATGGGAAGGACCCACATTGAAGTAGTTCATGAAGGACTATATCCCACTGGAAGAACCACACACTGAAGCAGAGGAAGAGTGTGAGGAAGACATGAAGCAGCAGATATGAAACCTTATGAATTGACCACAACCCCCATTCCCTGTCCCCCTGAGCTGCTTAGGGAGGAGCTAGAAGAGTTGGGAAAAGACTTGAACCTGGAAAGAAGAGAGTTGTAGGGAGGAGGTGATTTTAGATTTGTTCTTATTAACTAGAAATAAATTAAAATAAATTGACTCAAATCTGTTTTGCTCACCATGGTAATTGTTGAGTGATCTCCCTGTCCTTATCTCAACTCATGATTTTTTTCATTGAATTTTCTCCCCCTGTTCTTTTGAGGAAGAGGAGTGATAGAACGACTTGGTTGGCACCGGGTAGCCAATCAAGGTCAACCCACTACAGAATCACAGTTATTTTCAATACAGTTAGAATGTTATTCCCCAACTTGCAAAATGGTGTCAATAGCTTTCTCACTTGCTGAAGAACACATTTTTTACTTTCTCAAAGGATATTGTCAATGCAGTATGATTTTAAATTCATGGAGATCTTCATGAGCTAATCCTTAACTTCTATAAATTCATGTTCATTCCATGTAATCCAATATTCAGTACTAAAAAACTTAATATTATATGCCTTACACGATCAATTGATAAGAAGGATTAAGGTAAGCTTTTTTCAGAAGCACATGCAGACTGCGCTTTGTATTGACACATATGAATATGTATTTATCTGATTCCACTTTCACCCGGATGTTTCATGCATATTCTGAATAATTTAATATAACTGATGTAATATTAAAATTATAATAAAATGCATAGGGCTTTTTAAATGATACCTGTTAATTCTTTTAACTTCTTTGATTTAACATGTCAGTTGATGAATAATACCGCATATAACAGGGAGGGCTGGGAGAAAGAGGGAAGAAGTCAGGTCACTTAAAAAATATCCCAAAGCAGAAAAGCAACAGTGTTTTTTTGCATGTTGCCTCTCTCCTCCTAACTTGAGGTTTGGAATGGCTTATGCATATAGAACAAATACTAAAAGAGTTATAGTTTGCTGGCTTTTAGTAGAGGATTACTCTAATACTGCTACCGATTTCAATGCTACTCAGCATCCTCCAAAAGATCTGCATTTTGATCCAAATAGTGTTACCTCAGTCACTGAAGTTCTTAGGGCATAAGCTAGGGATTAATATGTATGGCTGTCTAGAAAAGAGGAAATTAATCTTACAGGGTATTTTAAGATTTGTTTTCATTCCTTGTTGGAAGGGAAAAAAAAAAAAAAAGAAGACATTACAGAGTTCTGAAGCACAGCTAAGATGCCTGGAACACTAAGCATCACTGAGTTTTGCATGTCTGCAAGGTTCATGTTTCTGCTCTGAAGCAGGTAGGTCAATAACATCTCAGAGTTTTGATGATCTTTTTTCCTCATCAGAATTCCTCTTCAGACCTGAGGGACGGTTTTTCAAACCTATCACATTCTCTTGGAAAGAAAAATTACCAATTTTTAACCACCTCTGCACCATAATTTCTCCCAGATCACTTCATAGATCCCCAGAGAACCAAGGAAGATATGTTTCAAGCACTGTCATACAATGAACCATACAAGAATTTTGCATTAAGTTAATACTGAGAGAGACGGTATTGATTATGGTCATTCTACTGTCTATCTCTGAGAAAGAACACCTGAGGCAAAGCACCAAAGAATTAGTGCTACCAGAGTTACGCAACCATACATCAAGACAAGGGACTGTTAATAGAGTTAAGAAAGAGAATAAACATAGCTGTTCATGGATCTCAGATTTTTTATGGGTTTTTAATTTAATTTTAAAAAGTTTGATAACTGCATTTCACCTCTTCTTTTTAAATGATTGCTCCAAAAGCAGATACATTAAGAAGTGTGGCATTTTCTTTCAAACAATAGAGTGAAAAAACCTCTTTAATAGAAACTGAAAGATGGACAAAAAAGAAATATAGGGACAAAGCAATTAAATTGTTTTTGTCTAAGTCAGATGACTACATTTAAAACTCAGAGCAGTGAAGAAAGTGCTCTTTAAAGGAGAGGCTCAGATCAGGAAGAAAAATCCCTCCAAAAACTACCTTTTTTGGGCAGGCACCATTTTACTTTGTTTAACTTGTAAATAGGTTCTGAGTGATGAGGACACTGGGAAAAGAACAAATGTGGTTTCAATAACTTTTCCCTGGTTAATAAAAGGTTAGAATCACCTTGATACGTTGTAAACACTCAAAAAAGTAATCATCTTTAGAGTTTTCTGTCAATAAACCTTTTCTTTAATATTTTAACAAACATAAACAAGCTCTGTAAGAGTGTTGCACTTTGAACACCTATGAAACATAATGCTCATGCACATTTTTGCAATCAGAGGAATATTCAAATAAAAACACTAATTATTTGCTTTTATGAATTGTGAATTATTATCCTGTTGAGGAAGTAGAGTGACTGAGCAGCTGGGTGGGAGGTTGGCCCTTAGTCAAGGTCAACCCACCACATCCTGCTTACATTCTGAGCCAGTTGCAGTCTGAAAAGATGTGTTATCTGTATGGACTGCATCTGAGAAGCTTGATGTGGACTCTAAAAAGTTTATCTATTCTGTCTGTGTAAGCTTGGCCTTAGAATGGCACTGCAAAACAACCCCTTCCATGATGAACTGCAGCAACAAAGTTTAACTCATGCATAGGCGTTTTATGTTCCCACATAATATACTGCCCACAACAGCCTGACCTCAGAACTGTCCCTTTTCACCCTTTCCCCTTGCTCTTTCCAACCCTTTCACAGAAATGCTGACTTACTGACTTTCTTCTTCCTAGGGACAGAGATTACTTGTGTATCAGTAAGTTCAGAATTCTCCTTGCTGTGACTGGTAGCCTGACTATACACTGATTGGCCAGCCTAATTAATTAATTTTTATTAATCTGTCATTTTTTCTTGAAATCCAAAGGAACTTTTTAATGTTGAGAGCTTCATCCTCTGCAACATTTGGTTGATTGCTCTGTTTCAAAGTTATAGATAGGAAGATGAGGGAAGATAGTGTGATGATAGGGCAAAGAGTTTAAGTCTTGTTTCCTTAAAAAAGCCACAATCTAAGGAAAAACATGTCAGAAGCTTCTCCGTGGACAAAGCTGCAGCTACAGGCTACCCCTTTCAGATTGTAAGTACCTTTCTCAGCCAGGCGTATACCCTTTTCTCAGCACTTGATCCAAGGTTCAGATTTCTTCACAAAAAGTGGTCTCTCTTGTGTAAAACATCATACTTAGAGCATTTAGAAAGTGGGACATTTAGGCTCTTTTTTTTCCTTAGCCTAACCTAGTTCAACACGATGCCTCTTCACTAACTTCCATAACCAACAGGTTAGAAATATTATGTCCCCAATTTGTGTGTCCTTTGGTATTTTTTTGTCTTATAATTTCTTGTCTGCCAAAACTAAGTAGCTAGATGTCCACAGCTTTACATTCAGCCTGAGTAGTATTTTCCTGGTAAAAATATTCCAGGGATGGCAGAAGTTAAAAATTTTAATTCCTTTCATCTGGAAAGGGCATTGAACCTAGGAATCTTTCACAAAGGCAAAGACTCAATCAGAGACATGTTCTTAAAGCATGAGTAACACACACTGACAGGATCTGACTCTTTACAAACTATTGGTTACTTTTAAGTGCCATAACCGTTGGGCTATAAGTTATTCATATCTTTTGGAGTACTCTTCATTTCTCCTGTTGAAGCTATGTCACTGTGCAGGAAAGAATTCAAGATTTATGAGGTTGAAAAGAATGCTGAGAAGTGAGTTTAGCTAAATATCTTTACAGCTGGAACATCTACTTCAAAGAAGGGAACTGGATTTTCTGGGGTTTTGTTTAGCCTGTTTTAACAAAGAAACATAGTTTATTTGATCATAATAATTTTATTTTTTTAAACTATATGTCATATCAACCAATTTCGACAGAGATGTGTTTTATGTCCCCAATTTGTGTGTCCTTTGGTATTTTTTTGTCTTATAATTTCTTGTCTGCCAAAATTAAGTAGCTAGATGTCCACAGTTTTACATTCAGGCATCGTGTTGAACTAGGTTAGGCTAAGGAAAAAAAAGAGCCTAAATTTTTTTATTCTTTCAAGCTTCACAAAGCTTTACAGGTTAAAAAAGGAGGACTGGGAAAAACATTCATGCAAGTTCAGTTTACTAAGTGCTAGAGATTGAATTTAGGAGAGAGTACTTTTAAACCAGAAGTGGTTGAACTTCTCAGGATCCACATTCCTTTGTGTCCTGACCTATACTCTCCTACCTTCTAGTGTCACGCTTTCTACCTTGATTCCTGGTTCTTCCACCTCCCCAAAATAAAACTTCAGTTACATATCTCATATTTCTTGCAAAATTTTCTTTCCCTTTCCCATACCCTCTACTTTCCAAGTCTCTCTAACATAGGGATGGAATTTTCCAAGCATCTACACTGGGATCCTTGTAGGTTTGGTGAAGCTGCTTTGTCCTCATCACCTTCTTACATGTTGTTAGACAGATGGCACCTTGCACTCCCAGACTCAAGAATCTTTACTCTTTTATTCCCAGTAAAATTTAAACCCTCAGGTTTAAATAGATAAGCTTTCAGTTGCATGACATTCCTGCAACCTGAGCATCCACTATTCACTGGGAAAGAAATTATAATGAGATAGGACATATAACAGTTTCCAAGGTATTTTTCAACTCTTGAGTCAAGACTATTTCACACAGAGAAGTGTGACTAGCCCTTTGGTGATATAATTTGCCTATTGTGGAAAAGCTTCAGTTGAACACACTAGTGATGTTCACCTGTGCCATGTGGGAGACATCTTGGTGGTAGCCTGAGTAATTAAATATCGCTTAGGTTTTTAATAATGGCAAAGAGGATTATTTCATCTGTATTTCTGTGTGAGTTCCCTTCTAAGAATTTTCTGAATCCTCTGAGTGATTTAAAACAGATTTAATAGAGGACCAAAAATCTTAAAGATGAGTAAGCTCCTGCTAGTTTCACAGAAGTAAGTGGGTGGCTAGCACTGGGATTGAGGTCTAATCACTTTTTAAACTGTCACACAACAGCCTTCACAAAGCTGTTATATTTCTCTGTGGAAAAAGCCATAATGAAATTCTGCAATTTATTATACTGAATACAAATTTACTGAAAATTTGGTTTATTAAAAGTAAATTAATTAATCAATGAAAAGACAGAAATCTGTAAGAACAAGGCTTCACTATAGCCAGTCCTCTGTAATTTGTGTGACACAGAGGATTACATCCTGACCTATTAAGAAAGTGAATTAACTTGTATTTTTTTTTAGGTAGCATTTTAGACTTGTATTGAATCCAATTTATACATTCATCTCTATCTGAAAATAAATTAATCACTTTTGTGTATATATTTTAAAAACATAGGCAACTATCTTCATGATTTTAAGGTATTATGAGTAAATAAGGGTCCCATTAAAATAATAGAAGATTGATATTTAAGATCAGGCCCTGTCCTTGGCATTTCCTAATGGCTAATACTGTTGTAGTACACTGAATGTGACTTCAGTTGGCACCTACATATTGAGGTGCCTTTCTGAGGTACTCAGCATTTCCACCTAACAGTTTGGGGAGCTTAGACATATTAATCATAGAATCATCATAGAATCATAGAATGGTTTGGGTTGGAAGGGACCTTAAAGATCATCTAGTTCCAACCCCCCTGCCATAGGCAGGGACACCTTCCACTAGACCATGTTGCTCAAAGCCCCGTCCAACCTGGCCTTGAACACTTCCAGGGAGGGGCAGCCACAACTTCTCTGGGCAACAAGTTTCTTAATCAAGTTTCTCTATTCTTAACTGGGGCTTGACAATGCCTAAACTGCAGCATCTCACTCTTAGGCACCTCTAAATTTTGCTAGATCTAGCTCAGACTGTCTTAAATAAGTAATTCACATATGAAGACTCCAAAACCAAGGAAAACACACTGAATTTGGAACAGCTTTTTTCCTCTAGAAAGGATAATTTATGGTTTGAAAGAATTCCTGCCCAAAGTCTGCAAGTCTGAGTCTCCTACTGATTTTCAGTCAAAAATGTAATAAATGAAAATTATATAAAAGTTGTTGTCCTACATCAAAGTGGAATAAAGTATAAATTAGTAGTATAATTTAGATGTGCACAGAATCTCATAAAATAAAATTAATCTAAGATTTTTACTTGAGATTTGAAGAAATTTATTTTCTGAAATGTAGCCCTATTTGATTTTCTTCTCCAGATCTTTTCCTTTCAAGGATATTAAGCTCTAGTGTGATATGTCCACAAGTGCAGATTGCTCATGATATTCTTCAACTGGTTATCTAGAAAAACATTGTCACCATTTAGGAATTATAAGAGTTCATTTAGACATCTCAAGAACCTTATTCTGAAGTGGCATATTTTGGATTTCTCCTCACCATGACAGATAAATAAGTTATTAATATATTTTACAATATCAACTGTATAAATAACCAGGGAATTTACATGGTGAAGAGGCTTGACACAGCATACAATAGGAATTACAGGTTCATACTTTTTTCCCTCTCTAAAAAATAAGACTATTTCTTAATTATTCCAAAGAAAAGACAAAAATATTTTCTTAATATCTAGTAATTAAAAGACCATCATTAGTTTCTGTCTACAATATTTTTGAGAGCAACTCTGTATTTCTTATAAGATTTCTTAACAGTATTATCTGGGTATATATTTCCAATTAACTCTACTTAGATTTAGGCTTTGTACAAGCAATCAAAATGGGAAAAAAACACACTCCATGGAAAAAAAATTAGTGTCAATGAAAAATTGTTTCCTTTTTTGGTGTTTAATATACAACTTTGAATACGTTATATTATTATTAGAAAAGCACTTACTGATAATGTTAACATAAGACATTAACATAACAATAGCAAAATAGATCTATTCTTGCCTAAATGTCCTTTTAGTCTCTTAATCACTTTTGATAGGACTTTCTAGCCCCTTTTTATTCTGTAATCTACCTCCAAGAAACTCATTTTCAAAACTGCTTTGGGATGCCTTCGTCTAATTCTCAGGCTGTACTCCATAAAGGCAATCTTGAGTCTTTTGAAATCAGCTGCACACTCCTAGTAAAGTTTATAGAAAAAGATTGCTCCATTAGCAGCTGTTATCGGAAGTAAAAAAAAAAAATCTGAACCAGAGAAATGAGGTCCAAAGACAGAAGGTGATGTTGGGGTAAGCAGCAACATACTGGAACCATAAGGGAAACTTAAGAGGATTAGTGCAAATAGCATGTGTGTGCCTGGAGACAGAAGATATTTTTTGAAGGTCACTCACAAATAAATGTTGCCAGAGGACTTGCAATTGTGAATATATTTTTGTCACGTGTATGCTGCTTGGAGGTCCACCTACATTTTCTGAAATCTCCATGTGAAAAAGAAAAAAAAAAGTCGTAGCATCCTTGACAGATTCACAGTAATATATGACCAAACTATTATTGTCTATGAATTCACTAGTATTAGGTTTGGGACTTCAGTATATAATTGCTCTATTAGTTCAGCCTAAATGTCTTAGGTAAATCACCTCACAAAACCAAACCGAAAGCTGATTCACTTCTGAATTGTGTCACTCTGGTCCGCTATGTGTCCTTATAAAAGACTGTGATTATAGCCCACATTCCTGGAACCAAATCTTAAATTATTTTTCCTAATAATATTTAGTGGGAAATAAAGTATAAGTTCCATTGTAAATTTACCTACCTACTTCCTTTGTGAACTACCTGTGACTCCACTCTGTTGAAGATCTGTAGTCATAAGAGTCACGGGCTGCAATCTTTCATCTTGGAGGATTAACTTTTCTCACTATTGTTTTAGCATTCATGCCATTGAATTAATGAAGCTCATGCAGGAACATTTTTGATTTAAAGTATCTTGCACCATGTTGATAAGTTTAACGGATAGCCCTGACATTTAAATTATAGCACACATTCAATGAATCAGCAGAATAATAGGTCATCTAACAAACACAAGTTCTACCTCCAGTATATAAAGAACGCCTAACAAACTCACATCTGATCATTGGTAAAATACTCCACACTGTACAAATAAAACATTTGTTTATCCTACTAAAAAGTCAAGCTTTATAAACTTGAAGAGGTCACCAGCTAGAGCTTCACACATATGTATGTTAATTTAATGTGGTATAAAGGTAAACATGGGAATGTAAATTTATAGAGTCTCCAGTATTCCTGTTTTCAGGGGCATTAATAGCTGAATGTAGCTAAATATTTAGTTCCTCTAAAAGTCCAATGCCTGTGCAAAATATGAAGCCTGGCACAATGTAATCTGTGGGCTGACAGAGTCAGCATGTTGACTTAAAGGGAAGTTCAATGAAAGTTTATATTACATGTACAAGTGCAAAGGGACAGAAATGAGGTAATATTATTGAATACATGATTTTTTTTTCCTCCCATTTCTAAATAACTTCTTGTCTCATTAAGCACACTCCTAGTTTTCACTGCTAATTACAATATCACCTGTAGAAATCTATTATATCAATACACTGCATTGACAAATAGGTGAAGGTGATTTTGTACAGAAACTTTTTGTATGCGAAGTGAGACTTTGCTCTACAACAAGAGCAACAACAAAACAGTAAAAGGATGTAAAACCAACTCTGATAGCTGAATCATCCCTAGTCCCATTGCACAATGAGAAGCTGATGAACTTTCAGCAAGAGCTCCATGTAGAACAATACCATATACTCTTAGACCCTAAGATTAAGGTGGTGTGGTTTGAACTCAGACGGTAGCCAATCACCACGTGGCCAGTTGTTTACTCCCCCCCCAGTGAAATAGGGAAGGGACAAATAAAAGAAATCTGTAGGTTGAATAAAAAGAAAATTAGCAATAGTAACAAAACAACAGTAACAATAGTAAGTCCAATTGGGTAACATACAATGCAGCTGCTCACCACCCAGCAACCGCTATGCACCCCACCCCCAGCAACGATCCGGACCACACCAAAAATCCTGCCGTGCTGACCGGAAAACGGAAATCGGAGAGCACCTGTCTCCTTTATATACTGAGCATGATGTCACACGATATGAAATACTCCAGTGACCGAACCGGGCCTGGCCCTCTAGCTGTGCTCCCTTGCAGCCCAAGGGAAGTTTACTCTATCCTGGCTGAAACCAAGACAGTCAGGAAGTTTTTAAACAAAGAGTAAAACCCTGGAAGAGACAAAAAAGAAAACGCAAGACGAACTAAAGCCCCATACCACCATTCCCATTGTAGCAAGGATAGTCTAATATGCCCCTAGTGCTTAAAAATCTTATTCTACAACCATGTACATTAGTTGCAGTAGTAATGTTAAAAGATACAGTTTTAAAAGCTGTTGTACTGAGCCTTATTACTTACTGAAAAGTTGGGATTTTTTTTCCCAGTATATCTCAAAATAGAACAGTAGAATTTCTTCTGAAAGGTTAAGGATCACAAAAGGATATTTAGGGATGACAAACAGATGTATCCCTTTTTTATCTCATCGATACACTACACATGACCAGTTTCCAAAAAGTTTTAACTGTCAAATGTAGGATTCTGATATGACTTATAATTTCTATGAAGAGTACCTATGAAAAGCAAAGGTGGATAAGTGTTGTTTGATCTTGAACATGTCAGTCCTTTTTTATTTTTACAGAGAGGAAATATTCTTTTATTTGTCTCTCACACTATTGCAGAAACACTATATGATCAGAAAAACAAACATTTCTCCAGCTTATTACAGTGATTGTACAACAGGGGCTTTGAAAATTGGCTAGAAACTTTAAATTATAGAGTCAAACTTCATCTTCACTCAAATCTTTCCAGATTTTTATGCATTTTGAATCTCAAGGGTAATAACCCAGGAATTTGTTGATGGTCTTGTCAGCAACTGACACTTTTGATACATTTTATACTTTCTTGAGGTTAAGTGAAATAAAACTCATTTACATCAAGTGAGGAGCTGATCTTTGAAATTTGTGGAAAAGAACAAAAAAAGTTCTTCTCAATATCTTTGCAGAAGCTATTTTTCAGATTCAAAATGCTGAGATACAGATGCTCAGTACTTGATGTAATACCTGGGACTTCTGTAGTGTTTTTCATCCCAGGCACCTATCAAGAAGTAAATGTAGAATAAATCTTGTAACCTAGCCAAGTTTGCAATACATGCAACCTTCAATCTGTATTGATCACAGCAGCCTTCCAAGGTGACAAGGGTATTATACATCATTACTTGCCTGTACCTTACCTCTGCTGGTATTCTTATCATGTAAGCTTCAAATTTAACTTCAGTATTGAACAGATCTCTCACACCATGGTGATGAGGCATATAACTGCTAATAAATACATTTGTGCTTCACTTGTATTAAATAAACCTCACAGTATCAGAAGAACATACTCTAGGTGTTATCATCCCTCTTCTGCTGACAAGGAAATGGAGTCACAAAGACATTAAAGTAACTTGTCCAAGGTCAATAACAAATCAAGAGAAATATAGAGAGGTTTGCTGAATAAGCAAAATGCATTTTTTGGCCCCAATCATTAGAACCAGATGGTGATGCATGTTTCCAGTTTCTATGATAAAGTTGAGGCCATGTGGCAGCACACCTATTTTTCCCCAGCCCCTGCTAATCTGTTCAGATTGCAGCTGTGCCTACCCTGAGTGGTAGAGTTGAGATTAGTTAGCAGTCATGACAGCAATTGTACAAGAACTGGCAAGCATTGTTAAGGGACTTGTAGCTGTTTTTGGTAAAAACCTCTTCTTACTTTCCTGTCAGTAACCAGAGCCATAAAATCAGAATAAGGGACCAATTATCCTCTTTAAGTAAGAACACTCTTTCTCTAGTGTTACATACTGATCATGCTTTAATTCTTCATCTCAGATGATTCTGCTACATGAGGAATTTAAAAAGCCAATAGTAATTTTTTATTTTAAGGTTATTTTTGTGGCAGTAGTTTCTGTTTAGATAGACGATGTGTCATTTGTCAGTTTCTGTTAGCCTTAGTCAGTCTACGTCCTTGAATTGCCTGATGTTAATAGATGTTATTTAGTACTATTGGCACAGTGAGCAAGCCAGTGTTGAAAGCCAATAAGTGGAGTCAAGTAGGAGAAGGGCAAAAGAAACTGCAACAAGTAGAAAGAAGTAAATGAACTGACATCTTGGCAGACTTATTTTATTATTTGTCTCTCTCTAAAAATATGTTAATGATAATTGAAGTACTACCTATGTGGTACCAAATAATAACTGTAATTTCTCATTATCATTTGTTTCATGTATACAGGTAGCTATTACTATACTCTGACTATTTAGAGCCATTTCCATAACTGTAATGACCTTGGCATTAGAAATATTTTATAAAATGATCTAGAAACGACTTTTTGAAAGCATTTTTGAGCAATATGGACTGATTTTCTAGCTATTGACCGAAAAAAACATTTATTTACTTATTTATTAATAACTTACATAATGAGTGGGTTTTAATGTTCTTATTTAGTGTAATTTATTTCTAAATTATTTTCATTCAAAGTATTCAAACCTCTAGATTCCTAAATCTTCTGATGTATGTGTCTAGGTCCATAAAGGTAGATGTCTCCTACCTACATATCACAAAATGTTGTAATTATATATTTGACATTCAAACATACATTTTCAATCTAATCATTGGATATTGTGAATACATTAAAAAAATCTTCTCCTTTCAGATCACTGAATTCTTAACATCTGTCTCTGTGACATAGACTTTTCCAGAGACATGTGAGATATTTAGCCCTTACTAGAAAGTCAAATACAGTTATTGGAACCACTGCTTGGGAGTACTTCACCATCCAAATAAGACTCTTTCCGTAATTAAGAAGGTGGATGACTGATATTTTGTATTGTCCTGGAACCAAAATTCCTTTCTTCTAGCAACCCATACTTATATTACTTGTATTACCACAAGTGGAGATTTCAAAACATCACAGTTTTCTAAGTTCTGTAAGTATTCTTCATGTCCTTGGTATTTCTTTACCTCAAAAAAGTGTATGATTTCTTCAGTGAAGAACAGAATAAATCTGGAGTAGACCTTTTTTTGTGTGTGTGTGTGTGGAAATTTAGTGCTTTTCTTGTTTTATCTCTGCTCAATGGCAAAAAATATCTGTGCAAAATTAGTATCTGCACTGATCTGGTTGTATAGCACATGCTCTGGGAGTCCATTTACTTCAATTTTGAGGAACTACCGCTTATCCTTCTTGTGCTATGAACAAGTTGAATATGGTTGAATATACACGTTACTACTAGTAAGAAAGTGGTCTTGCAGGCTAAACAAAACATCAGATGATTCTCCTCTTAATATGCCTATATTTCTGTGTGTCTTATTATTTCTATTGGTGCTTCTGAAACTCAGAGAAGCACAACACTAAGATCTTCTCTTTCAGGAAACAAAAAAAATTGGTGTTGACGCAAATCAAATTCAATACCCTTAAAACATTTATGAAGTCCTCAAATCACTGTAATTAAAAAAATATAACTTTTTTTTTGAGATAAATTGATTACTTCTAAATTACTGGGGACTTTTTTGCTATAGAAATTCTCTTTTTATTAAAATAACAGTTCTGCAGTCAGAAAAAGACACAAAATAATCTGATACATTACAGTATATCTGTATGTGAATATTAATATAAATCCATAACCCCTCTTTTGTTTCTGAAGATCATTTGATTTCATAGCCCTTTGTACCACTTTTTTCTTTTATTAGCCTTCATAATAACCTAAAATATAGAATAGTTAGACTATAATTTGACAAGTATTTAAGCCCATATCAGCAGAAAAAGCAAACAAACAAAACCCCACATTTTTATTTTTTCTTGCACTTCCTCACTAGACCCTTACTGTTGTAGGCTGACAGCATTTGCAGAGTCTGTTGAAGGACATAGTTCATGCCCTGTCATCACAGGAGGGGTATGTTTTGGTTTTCACCACCAAGATCTGCTCCCTGACTCAGTTCACTAAGTGACAAAATAACTGTCTGTGCTAGTACAGCGGCATGGAAACAGAATAAAGGGCCAGTGGAGGGGATCATAGGACCCACATTTATGAAGCAAGTCATCAACTAACAGTGCATGCAACTGCATCACTATTCAAAGTGTAAAAGTGAAGGGTCATTAAATACTAGTGACCTTCTATTTAAAATGAGGAAATAATAGACAAAAAGCTTGTTATGAGCCCAGGGGAACCAGGTTTCATAGGTCAAAGAATCTTCTCAGGAGATGATGAACTTAAGACAGGATTTGTGACTGATCAAGAAAAGTCAAATAAGAAAGAAGAGTGAATACTGGAAAAGCACCAGAACTACTTAGAGCAGCCCTTTCTCTGCAATAAAAATGAAAGCTGTGATGGGTTCAAGAAAAGGACATATGAAAATCAATGAAAATCAAAAGGAACACTGACAAAAGATTGGGAAGTGAATGACATATGAGATTCCTTATTTAATACATATTGCTATTTCTTTTAGACCATTATAAAGGAAGATTTTTCTATGAAGCCTTCATCTTATTATTCAACTTTATTACATTCCTTAAGTAGGTTTATAAACTAGAGAATCTGTGAGAGGGATAGTGGGACACTTCTGAAAAGATATAATTATTTCAAACTACTGAACTTGTGTCTGGTAGGGCAAGCAAATGGGTTTGATCATGGGCTAAATTCCTGATTTGGAAAGTCCCCATTGAGAAACAGTGCACCTGGTTAAGGTTTTGAGGGAGAGATAATGATGACTGAGGAAAGTCAGAACTGGAGTTTACTCAGATCAAGAGAAACTTGAAAACAATAAGTTGAATTTTGGGACCTTGGAGAGAGCACTTAATAATCTGTATAAATTAAAACATGTGAATGTCCTAAAACCTTGTTGTTCAAGGGATTTGTATTGAGTTTGCATGGCAAGGTTTTGGTAGCAGCAGGGCTACAAGGGTGGCTTCTGTGAGAAGCTGCTAGAAGCTTCCCCCATGTCCAGTAGACCCAACGTTAACCGGCTCCAAGATGTAGCCACCACTGGCCAAAGCTGAGCCCATCAGCAATGGTGGTAGCACCTCTGTGATAACAAATTTAAGAAGGGGAAAAGAAATGCTGCACAACAGCAGCTGGAGAGACGAGTGAGAATATGTGAAAGAAACAACTCTGCAGACACCAAGGTGAGAGAAGAAGGAGGGGGAGGTTCTCCAGATGACAGAGAAGAGATTCCCCTGCAGCTCTTGGTGCAGTCCATGGTGAGGCAGGCTGTTTCCCCGCAGCCCACGGAGGTTAATGGTGGAGCAGATCTCCACCTGCAGCCCATGGAGGACCCCACGCCAGAGCAGGTGGATGTGCCCAAAGAAGGCTGTGGCCCTATGGGAAGTCCACGCTGGAGCAGGCTACTGGTAGGACCTGTGGACCCATTGAGAGAGGAGCCCATGCTGGAGCAGGTTTGCTGTCAGGACTTGTGACCCTGCAGGAGATTCATGCTGGAGCAGTCGTTCCTGAAGGACTGCATCCTGTGGAAGGGACCCACACTGGAGCAATTTGTGAAGAACTCTGGCCTGTGGGAAGGACTCATGGTGAAGAAGTTCATGGAACAGTCTCCCATAGGAGGAACCCCACAGTGGAGCAGGGAAAGAGTGTGAGGAGTCCTCTCCCTGAGGAGAAAGGAGCAGCAGAGCCAACGTGTGATGAACTGACCACAATCCCCATTCCCTGTCCCCTTGACCTGCTGGTGGGGAGGAGGTAGAGAAAATTGGGAATAAAGTGGAGCCTGGGAAGAAGGGAGGGGTGGAGGGAAGGTGTTTTAAGATTTGATTTTAATTTTTCATTATTCTACTCTGATTTGATTGGTAATAATTTAAACTAATTTCCCCAAGTTGAGTCTGTTTTGCCTGTGACAGTAATTGGTGAATGATCTCTTCCTGTCCCTATCTTGACACACGTTAGATTTTTTCTCCCCTTTCCAGATTAGGAGGGAAGTGATAGAGTGGCTTTGGTGGGCACCTGGTGTCCAGCCACTACAGGAGTCACAGAAGTGACACAGGAGGTGTGTCAAACCATCACAGGAGTTAATTAATACAGCTCATATAGCTATTGCAACAATACTGTGGGATTATTTCAGTGATTCAGTTCCCTTTGTCTAGTGCTTTCATCATCTTTATCTGAAATTCATATTTTCAAGTTTATGTGTTAGAAATTACTTTGCTGTGATAAGTATCTAAAAAGAAATAAAGAAATCAGTCTTGTATAGTCTTATTAATTTGACTTTTTTAAAGATTTTCTGCAGCCTACCCTGTGACCTATCAACACAAAATCATGTTGTAATGACAATACTTAGCATTGTGTATTCACTACTGATGACTATTAATAGCTGAGATCACAGCTCCACTATTGCATTTAACTGCAGTTCTTCATTGCTATTCATTAATGAGCTAAAGGCTTTCAAGAGGGAGAAGAAAGAAGAGAATCCATTTAGTGCTGGATTTTACTAATATCAGTGGTTGGAAATTTTCAATCTATAAGTATTTTATGTTTCCTACAGTAGAAGATACGTTGCAATGCTGAAATGGGCATATTAATGCTTGCAAAGAAATGTCACATTTTGAAACTATCTGGGAACGGTGATGCTTGCTTGAGTTTTACCTGACAGAAAAAAAATATGCTATTCCTTATATGAGCAGTAGCCTTTTTGTACTCAAGAGACTGCAGACATAAAAATCAATGAATTAAATAGTGGTACTATCGAGAAACTGCAAAGAATCTCTGTTCAGCTCTTGCTAACATGCTACCTAGGGTACAGAAGAGAGAGCATACTTTAAAATATGAAAGAACCCAACAGCTAGAGGTCAGCAGCATTTTATTATATTGTCTGAAGGTGAGCAAATGGTATGTAGATCTCCTGTAACTGACCTGTTAGTCTTATTAAACTGATTGTAATATACAATTAAAATTTGTTTTTTCACAATACAGATGAAGAACATGTTTTTACAGATGTCATTCAAGAGATTTTAGTGAAAAAACTATCTGCTGTAGTCCATATTGAGGCACAGGTTGAAACACTAACACAACTAACTCCTTCATGTGACTTCATGCAGCTGTGACTGACTGTTTTTTTCTGGAAATACAGCCATGGAATTTGATTGAAAAGTCATTTATTCATTATCTGATTTTTATGTAATCAATGATATGAATCTTTGCATATTTTATTCTAATAGGTGGTTACAATTGTGTCTGGAAAGACAGAGTTCTCTGTAGCTTAGATTTTCTTTGACAGCTATGCAGAACATTAAGATTAATGTATATATCTATAAAGCCAACAGATGTCCCTTTGTCCTTCATCAGTATCTATTTCATGCTGAAATATGCAAAACAGCCCTGGGCACTCTCCATGGTGTTCTTCTGTATGAATGCCCTGTGAAATTCATTTATGTGAAATTTATTTGTAACCCTAGCCATATCTGAATCCAATTTTACAGGTAGAAAAAAAATTACTAAACCTATTTACTCTTAGCTGTTTAGATGTCCTGAGCTGTGTCAGCATGAACATGTCTATGATTGCGTATTTTCTAGAGATATTTATGCAAATGATATCTCCATGCAGCTTACCATGCCTCCGTTTTCTTTATGATTCTTTAAGACAAAGGTTCTGAGGCTTCATATCAGTAGTTTAGCAACCTCTGCAAGTCACTTGCAGTGAGGAAAGAATGAGAATAGGAAATATGTTCCCCTGGAAATAGGTACACAGGAGTTTATGTATGTCATTTTTTGCATTCACTGGCTCCCCAGAAAGAGATCTTCATAATGACTAACTTCACCTCTAAATTGTCATATGAACAATATCTTTTATTGTTTGAATAACTGGCCTGTAAGGTCTGAATTCTGATCCCCATATTTTTTTGTCATTTAGTAAGCCAGACAAAAAGAAATAAATATTTCCTGTACAACTGTCATCCAACACTTCATAATCCAGAACCTGGTGATTTACCAAATGGTGGTGAATGTTTGTGTAAATTAAATTGGTTATACATTAAATTGATACCTTTGCCTTGTAAATACAAACACTATTTAATTTCAACAAGGTAGTTAAAACTATCAGTAAATTTTCTCTCTGCAGTCAGTGTGCTTTGATATAAGGTACTGATCAATTCAGTTGAGGAGAATAGAAATTTCCATTAGGGATTTTCCTGGTTTCAGCCAGGATAGAGTTAACTTTCCTTGGGCTGAGAGGGAGCACAGCTAGAGGGCCAGGTCTGGACTGATCATTGGAGTATTCCATATCATGTGACATCATGCTCAGTATATAGGCAGACGTGGGCTCTCTCACACCCTGTTTCAGTTTCCGGGTTGGCGTGGCGGGATTTTCTGGCATGTTCGGATCGCTGCTGGGGGGGGCGGGGGCGGGTGGCAGGCTGTGTACCTGTCACTGCACTCGGTAAGCCACTGCTGCATTTTTCCCATTTTGGACTTACTATTGTTACTGTTGGTTTTGTTACTATTACTAAATTATTTTTATTCAACCTATGAATTTCTTCTTTTGTCCCTCCCCTATTTCACCGGGGGAGGGCGGGAGGGGAGGGAAGTAAACAACTGGCCACATGGCAATTGGCTACCGGCTATGTTCAAACTATAACAGGGGTGGAAAAATGTCAATGCAGCAACTGCTTGGGAAGTGCTTGTTCTGTCCTCATCAAAATCCTCCTCATTGGAAATGTCTTCCCTCCCTTCCCCACGTAGCTACATGGTTCTGCTCTGAGGAGGTTAACAGTGGGGAGTTGAAGAGGGTATAAAGGCCAGTGTGTGACTTAAAGCAATAATGAAATGGTGAACTGATTATTAATGCTCAAACTAACCGGTAAACTGATTATTGTTTAATAGCCATAGTACACATTTTTCTTTTAGGAAGGAATATATGGTTGGATATTAAACTAAAAGTGTCCTTAGAAAAGATATTTTTGAGGAGACATTAAATGATGAGTGCAGCAGACTGTTAGTTCAATGACAACCACTGAACGTGTTCGGTATTCTGTATACTCCTTCCATCTGTTACTGCCAATGAAGAAATTTGGATGTTGATGTGTTAGTCCAACTGTTTAGAACCTGGAATTGTATAGAGCAATTACCTTGACCATTTGTTTCTTGAGCACATACTCAGGACTGGCTGTGTACTTTGAGTTAGGGAAAGTTAACAGCATATACATCCTTTATCAGATACAGTCTGTAACACTGAATGACATAGTCCATTCAGGTTCAAGATCATAGTCACAATATGTTTTCAGGTGCAAGCTTAGCACTTTCAGTGACTTCATGTTTGCCAGTTGTTTATAAAAACTTACCTGCATGCTGGTAAAGATGATGAGCTAGCACCCTTGGTTGTTAGTCCGTCTTATGGTACAGACTGCTAACTGATTTCCCAATACACTCTGCAGTCATGATCATCTACCTGAAATGCCCATTTGTCTTGAAAGCCAGGGACACGCTTCATGGGTTCATTGCTTTTACCAGATTTTATCCAGTTTCTGTCTCATGGTTTGAACTCAGCTGGCAGCCAAACACCACACAGCCGTGCGCTCACCCTCCCCCTGCCCAGGGAATGGGGGCAAGAATTGGAGGGATAAAGGGAGACTCGTAAGGTGAGATAAAAAACAGTTTATTAACTGTAATAAAATAAAACCATAATAATAATAGAAAGTACAAACTGGTAATGTACATTGCGATTGCTCACCACCCACTGACTGAAACCCAACCCAGCCCATTCCCAGCTAGCAATCCTGGAAAAACAAGATCCCGCAATCACAATCCCTAAAGTGAGAGAGACCCCACCTCCCTCCCAGCTGCCCCTCCTTTATATAGTGAGCATGATGTTACATGATATGGAATATTCCACTGGTTAATTTAGGTCCAGTGCTATGGCTGTGTCCCCTCCCAGCTTCTTGTACGCCTACACATGGACAGGACATTGGGAACTGGAGAGACCTCGATGTCTCAGCAACAACCATAAACATCAGTGTATTATCAGCATTCTTCTTATATGAAATCCCTTACTGAATCCAAACACAGCACTACTCTAGCTACTAGGAAGAAAAATTAACTCTATCCCAGCCAAAGCCAGGACACTGTTTCAGGCCTATTAATAAATTCATGACCAGTTTTCCTAAGGTAGTCACACTGCCTAGATCAATTCAATTTAAAAGAAGGATCCAAGGGTGGACCCAGAACATAAAAACCCCCACAATTTACTAAATACAAACTCTTCCCCTGGACTCGAGGAAAGCAAATTTCTGTCTAATCAGAGGAACTTGGAAGGCATTAAATAAACTGTGGGGTTAACATAACTCTTAAGTTCTAGGTTTTTAAAAGGTAGATGAATATTCATTCTTTCCCACTTCTATACAGAAGAGGGGATGGGGAGTTTATAGTCTTTACTGGTTTATAAAACGTTAGTCTAACTTTTCCATTAGAGAGACTGCTCTGTATTCCACATGGAATAACTTCAGTAATGCATTGTTTTGTATACAGAATAAAAAGAAATAGATTAGTGCTTTTAACTTTCTTTTAAAGTTGCTTCCCTAGAGCTAGCAATTGCTTCTACAGTATTTCACATGAATCTTTTATAAAAGTTTTATAACACAGTCTATTTCTCAGCTTTGATTCTACAAAGGTTTCTTTATTGAAATGCTTTCCAAAGTGCCTTCACAGGTTATTTGGATCCAGCTTCTCCTTTTGCTCAAGCCTTTCTCTGAAAAGGCACTGGGTGCTGTTTCAACATCTTTCTGAATTCCAAATCTGCAGTTTCTCCATTGTCTGATTATCAGAACTTTTAAGTCATATAGAGATTACTAATCTTCAGTATGTTGGTCATTTCTCCATTTTCCAATAAATCCCAGTCTACTAAATATGAGATAAATAGACATTAACAGTTCTTCCTTACTCGGAAAGTTAAAATTAGATTTTCACATTTTGCATTAGATGTGTTTTTACATCTGGCTTGTATCTTATTCCATGCTTGCAAAAGGCAATAGAAAGATTCACATATCAGTTATATATTGATCTTACTCACTTTGTCTTTGTTACCCAGGTCTGTCCTTCTATAGCTTTTTTTCTTTCATATATGTAAAAGATTGTAATTAAGCCTTTTATACCTTCCTTTTGTATGATGATCACATCTGTCTCCTTAATAAACAGACTTTATATCCTGATGGATCCAAGGATGGGATCTCCATCTGTAAATCTAAGCTCTTTTTCATGTTACATGCAACATTTCATTTTTATTGAGACTACTGTAAAAATAAAGCCACTCAGAAAGCCATTGCTCTTTCAGAAGCCCCATTTTCACCTCCTGCTTCTCAAGTGTATTCAGATGTTTTAATTTAATAGGTACTTATTTACATATGTGCTCCAAGAGGGCAGGATGACCCACCTTTTGCCACTGAAAACCTTTATTCTTTCCTCTTTATTTTATGTTCCCTCGATAGACTGCCTTCCTGCCCTCTCATCTGCAGTGATTCAGTGCTCATTATTCCTTTAGGTCTCAGATGTTTTTTTTCCTCTGTATAGATAACAATATATCTTAAATACAATTTCCTTTGTGTAATCTTTATTATTCTCCAACCTTTCTGTACAGTTTAGCGTGTATCCAATATTTGGATGTAGCTCAGATTTCACTGATAAGAGACAGCTATTTAATTTCCTTCCTACACTTCAAAGGAGTGCTGTGAATTTAGAAAATATCGGGTGCATGCATATAAACCCATTGCTTGTAACTTCCTCTAATGCCCATCAGAAGGTGATCTAAGAGTAATCTTTACTTGTATTTTGATGTCTTTCTTCTCCCAGGCAGCTTCTCTGTTTTCTAGTCTGGTGCTGGTTTCACATATTTCTTTCATCGTAACTTTAAATAGCTGATAGAACACTTTCAATTCAACTCAGGGATTGCAAGATTTAGATCTTTGCAGGCAGAATTTTAACTTAAAAGTAAGAGCTGGAATAAACTGAGTAACATTAAGGAAAACAGTGTATTTAGGCTGTAAAATTGTTTTGCTTTTTCCAGCTGAGTACAAGAAGGTAAGGAAACTTTCTGTATGTAAGATCTCATACATGTATCAGTATGTCACAAAAGACAGACAAAGCTACTAGTGCATGCCCTGCATACACTGGGGCTGCCCTTCAGAGCATGTCTTCCACCATCTGAGAGGACAATCAACCTCACTTGGAAATTACTCATTGTTAGCAGTATAAGTTTTTTGCAGAAGGAATGTAAGGATAACTAGCGATCAAAGGCACCTCTGTAAATTTCAGCTCTATAACATATAGGGAAATAAATATTTTTATTTTCCTGTGCTTAAAGGCTTTTGGAGAAAGAAACAAGAGAAGAAAAAGTAGAAGTAGAATAGAAATATGTACATAGGTAAGAAATTGTGTATAAATTATACAGTCTTTCCAAAAGACAAATGCAGTTGCAAATGTTGGAAATAGTAACAAAATAATTTTAAACATCAGGCTGAAAAAAAGAACCCTTGTACAACTTTCTGACTTTGCTCATTTAATTAATAACCATAATCCAAATAGCTCACTAAATGGAATGCAGAACACTAGAGAATTTGGAAAAGATTGAATTATTTTAATCCATATTGTTTTAAATACATTTAATTAAAAGGTAATGATGACTGTTGAGGTAGCTCAGGTTGTGGTCTAAAGAGCAGAAAAGATAATCAAATTGACTGGATGCAGAAATTGCACAAATAACTTAAAATCTACAGACTCTTGGTGGGTGAGATATCTGTCATCTAATTTTCGTAGAAGTGTAAACTTCTTTACACATAAAAGCATGTGCAACAGGAATAAAACAGAGGGAGATACCAGGTAGTAAAGGATTAATCAAGATGAAGAATCTGGATCTGGAAAATGAAGAACTGCAAGCAATTGAAAAACACAGTTACAAAGACGTGTAATCTATTTCCCCCCCAAAATTGAAAATTTGACAAGAGCCATGGCCAGGAATTGAAGTCCAAAATGAATATCAGCAGGATATTAAGAGAGAAACAACAAATGAAATAATAGCCTACAAATGAAAGGCTATACACTTCCATTTTAAAGTTAGAGAAAGAAATCAGACAAAAATATCTGAGGCTCTGTGTTAAGAAGTATTAATGCCAAAACTCCTGAGCACTAACTGAAAAATGAAAACCAATTGTTTCATAAGGAATTTTTTCAGCTTTATTGAAAAAGGAAAAAATAAATTAAAGCAAGGACAAATATCAACAAATATTTCAAAGACTAATAATGCCATTCTCTTTAAATACAGAACAGGTAATTTAAACCCCTGCTTTGTCTGACTAAGAATTCAATTTGGAAATGCTTCTTCTTATGGTATGTCCTTAACCATTGGGTTATTAGATGTTTTGGCATTGTGGATCTTTCTCTTTTTTTTTTTTTTTCAAAATATTGTCTTATATTCTGATGTAAAATAATAAAAAATATTTTTGGTATTGATATTGATTTATTTGCAGTACAGGATCCTAAATTTCTCACTACTTTTAGTGGTAATATATCTGAAGTTTAAAAAGGACAAAACAAGGAAATAAACAAAAAGATAGCATGGACATGTGTGCCTGTGAAGATGACCATTACTATTTCTGAAAAATCATATGTTCCTTTTTAATTATATGAAAAAAGAAATGTAAACCAGATTTTCCTAAAGATCTTTGATATGAAATAATATGAAAACTGATCATTTGTAATAGAGACAATACAAAATACTTGTCTCAAAAATAACAAAACAAAATTAAAGAGAAGGCCATGATTACATGACTTCCAAAATATTCCACTGGCAAAAATGTGATAGTTGAGCCTACCAAAAAAAAATCTTTATAGAATAATTCTTTTTTTCTTGAACTGTCAAAAGACTTATGAGAGCCACAGAAGAGCCACACTAGGAATTATCTTCTACATTCTTAATAGGCACATACTTAATTTAATTTTAGGGAAAAAAGTGTCTTTATACTTGATCTTTCTTCAGATCTGCTTTCTACAACATAGCAGTGCATTGCTTCTATCAGTTGTATCCCATTTTAGATCAGAATGAAGATAACAGTGAAACAAAGAGACTTGTGATTTAGCCATGTTTACTGATACTAGTTACACTACTATGTGACATAGAAATAAATATAATTCTCTGTGACACTTAAGTGTAACATGGTTTACAGATCTGTAAGCTAAATAGATTTTAGACACTGCCTGTTATTCATTTTAAAATACTTCATACTTAATGGTGTCTTTTTCTGCAGTTGAAAAAGCACTTATAAAATCTACCCATCCTTTCTTAAATTATTGTGTACTCTGAACTGTAAAACTCACGTACCTTTCCTGTGCTCAGCATTTAAAGAAATAATGCTGTCAAATTGCAGTAGATATGATATTACATTGACAAATATTAACAAGTCTAGCAAAACACTAGAGCCCCCCATAACATGAGAAAGGTTTTTTAAATAATGTAGCTAGAGCAGACCTGTGAATTTTATTTAGAGGACACTCTATGGTATATACATGTTTACTGTTCACTGCTTATAACCTGAAGGTGCACTTAAAACACATGCAGGAACAACTCAGTTTAGTTTTCAGTAATTTATGGTCTGAACTATTTGAATTTCAATGAGTATTTCTATTCTACGCTGTCTGACATAAGCGGGACTAGAAGCAAGAAATAGTTTTACTCCTGTCTGTAGGTTCTGCTCAGTATTTAGGAATATTATTAATTGTATTGTCATTTCGGTAACCAGTACCTAAGTTAAATCTAGAAAGGTATGCAGTGAAATAAAAATAGTTGGTTATGAACAAATACACTTTGTTAGTAAAGTGGTTTTAAGCAATAACATCAGCTTGTTTCCCTGTTAAATCTCTTTCAAACCTCTCTTTAACCTGGTAAACATAATGAAAATCATACTAAACAGGTTCTGAATTTCTCTGATAGTAAACAGTCCAGGGGGGTTGCTGCTGTGTAGGACTTGTTGGAATTATGTTATCCTTAAAATACTTGTTTGAGGACCCTAACCCCTACTTCATATTGCCCCACTATTTTCATGTGAATAAGAAAATCATCAGGGAGTACTACCTTTTCCACATGGTTAAATTAAGTGAAAGTGTATGGTCAAGTCAGTTACACTTCGACTAGAAAAGATTCTTGCAACACCTGTTTAATAACATCACATATGAAGTATACAACATTTAATGTTAAGATGTAAAAAGCAGTGGAGTGTATTTTTTGCTATAATGTACTTGTAACATCACTGAATTAATGGCTCTTTTAATTATCAGCAGAGTTAACCATGATATAGCTCAAAGTTGTAGTTACTTCTCTACTGATTAGTATTATGAAAGTGAAAGCTCATTAAATTAAGCAATCTGTGTTATGTACATTAGCTGTAGAACCAATGAATTCAATTTACCCATAAGTGACCTCTGAAACAAAAGGAAGTTTAAGAAATATAATAAGGTGTGCAGATGAATAATGTACAACTAGCTTAGAATACAAAGTCTAAGTCATTCTTAGAGAAATTAAATTTATTACATTTCAAAAAAATCTAAAATCTTACTAACTGTGCATTTAAGGCTAGGAGTTGCTAACAAAATCTAACATTCTGTGAAGATATTTCCCATGATGTCTTCTAGCACATAAGAAAATGTTATTTGTGTGTTATAATATTTTAAAAGTAATCAGTGTGTGTTAACTGACTTTATATTTTAGCTTGATATTCAGATTGTATGAAACTCTACATATTTTTACATATCTGTAAAACTATATGTACATATATATGTGTGTATTGTATTTCCAATATTCGGGAGGGAAAACAATTAAAGTTTATAGCATTTGAAGAGCTATTTGTTAAATGTTCTGAAATAGTACTTAATGAAAAAGCAAATACGTTTTCTGTTTCTACTAAAATAAACAGAGAGGAGGGTTTTTTTTATCTACACTATGGTTATTTATTGACAGGTTCCTGCAGACCTGCAAAACCTGTGGTGGTTGAGGGGGATAGGTACAAGGGCTAGCAGTTCTTCTCACTCTTTTTAATGTTTTCCAGGATGTCATGCATATTTCTGGGCATATAACAGTATAACATTTTTACTATTTCCCTCCATTCATTCAACAATTGTATTTGACTGTATTAAATAAATACAAGTTTTTATGCCAGCATTTTAAGAACTGCTTTATTGTTTGTTTGCCTTTGTTCCCTTTCATTGAAACAAAAGTATGCTGAGTAAGCACAACACAAAGTCCCATAAGGAGACTACTGGTGAGATACAGCCTATGATGCTTGTCCTGACAAAGACTCAGTCAGTGTACATGGTGTACATTATCCCCTATTTCATCACCTACATTCCTCAGAACTTGGCGTTTTGTCTTCCAAAGAATAATGTAGCAAAAATTGATGCCAGAAAAAGCTAGAAAATTGCAAACGTGGAAGTTCATCATCCCATTTGTGGGGATTCTTATACTTGACCTTTTACCTCTACCACTATTCCCTCCCTGTCAGAGTGAAGCAGGAGATAGAGGAATCCAGTGTTTAACTTCCTGTGTTAATCAACGTCAAACTGCACCTCCCCTTTCTTATTCCTGGAATTCCTATTTGAAGGCAATGAGGGAAAGAAGGCTTAAGAGCATGCTATTCCTTCCACACACTAACAAAAAAGCACTTTACTGCAGCTGTAATATCAAATAATGATCATACACTTTATATATTCTTTAAATGTGTTATAAAATTGTGCATACAATACAAGATTGCAAATTCACTTTTGTATCTCAGATTACAGAGAAGTTTCATGGTGTCTGCATCTTGAATTTTCATTCTCTCCTTTTTCCTAGGGTTGAGGACATGCATGATGTTTCACCTATCAGTAGTCTGGTAGGTGGCATGGAAAGAAGTTCTGAATATTCAAAGAAAGGCTAAAATGTTAGTGCTAATTAATATATCTCTAAAAATAATTATAATTGTGCACACTGGACTTCTGTTATCTATAAGGGAAATATTATAAGACTACATATATATATATACTGTGAAGGGAATCAGAAGTATAAATAGTACCATACACTGTCATCCCTGTGTCCTGTGACACAGTTGGCTGGTATCATTTTTAAGCACTGTGGCTTCCCACACAGCTTCCAGCAGTACCTCCAGCAGGACCTGGCAATCCTGGCAGACTGACATCATTTCAGACAGACCTTCACAGATGTCTTGGATACTGATGAGCATCTCAAATGGTACTAGTCAACTGCTTTATCAGAATACAGAATATGGGCGTGGAATACAGAAAATAAAACACGGGCGTGGTGGTGCGTGCCTGTAGTCCCAGCTACTTGGGAGGCTGAGCCCGCCAGATCGCTTGAGCCCAGGAGTTCTGGGCTGCAGTGTGCTATGCCGAGCGGGCATCCATGCTAAGGCCAGCATTAATATGGTGACTCCCAGGGAGCCGGGGGACACCAGGTTGTCTAAGGAGGGGTGAGCTGGCCCAGGTCAGAGAAGGAAAACTGTTGTGGTTTGAACTCAGCCTGTAGCAAATTGCCACCTGGCCAGTTTTTTATTTCCCACCTCCCCCAGTGAAATAGGGGAGGGACAGAAAAAAAAATAAATTGAAGGTTAAATAACAAAAATTTACTTAGCAAAAGAACAACAGTAATGATAGTAGTCCAAAATGGGTACAATGCAGTAGTGGCTCACCAAACGGCGACCATTACAGAGCTCATCCCCAGCAGCAATCTCAACCCACCAGAGAAGCCCTCCCAGCTGATCTGAAAACCGAAAACAAAACAAACAATGCCCATAAGAGAGCTGCTCGGGCCACTGCCTATATGCTGAGCTTTGACGACACATGACATGGAATGGTCCAATGATCAATCAGCTGTGCTCCCTCTCAGCCCATGGAAAGTTAACTCTATCCTGGCCAAAACCAGGACAATTACTTATGTTTAAGAATAAAATTACTTATTCTCTTCAGAAAATTCCCTACTTTTCATTGTTTTACATGGTCTCCTATTAACATGGTAACAACTATTGGTGAGTCAGTGTTTTGCTGATTAAGGATACCAATTAAACTCAGACACCAGAGTGAAGAGAGTAGGCGCATTTTACTGGTGATAACTAAATAATGTAACAGCGTAATACAGAAAACATGCAGTAAGAAAAAAGCAGAACACTGCACTTAAAGCAACAAACAGGAAAATACAGGGTAATGCATCAAATCATTACTACACGAGAGAGAGAGAGAATAGTAATTAAGAGAAATACATCACCACTTGCATACATTATCATCATCATCCAGATCTGCAGATGCTGGGGAGCCCCGGTTACAGCGAGGATTTGGAGAGCCAGTCCCGGCAAGTGGGAAACCCATAGGTGAGGCATCCAAAGTCACTGCAAACGGGCCCAGCCTTATATACCAGAGATCGACAAGCCAGAATAGCTGGCACATTTGTTTTGAGCAGAAAATTTCTGGTTTCATTCTCCTGTTGGATTCCACCCAAAGCTTGGCCAGGGCTCGGGGGGGGAACCAAGGGAGTTTCTAACAAGGCCAAATACTTGGGTTCTCAGCCTTGGACAAGGCTGCGAAAGGAAAGTTGAATACATTCTCTCCTCACTACTGATTGTATTTTGTCTTTCACTAGTGAGTTTACATATTTTATTAATGACTACATACTAAGTTAGCAGCTTCAGCTTGGGGCCTGTTGTTCAGGCTGCAGTATTTAAATGTTTTAGCACTTTTTACACCAGCATAAGTGGTTTGTTATAACTTAGTACAATACCTACTAGCACAATGGTTATCAGTTATAAAATATACAGGATTCATCTATAGGTCAACTCTGGCTTGGGCCTGTTGTCCAAGCCTTAGCACTTCAGTCAGCTAGGACTTCAGAGCCCTGATGATAGTGTGCCCTTTCTAGGTTTTGCCTACAGAACAAGCAGATTTGAATCGGGAGAACAAATGTGAGAATGTCAAGGATGTAGGCAAACTTAATAATGGGATAAGAGTTTTAGACTTTGTGAAACAAGATTGTCAGTAAATGATTTCGAGTTGAAGTTGAGGCTGAAGTAGACAGTTTTTCCAAAAGAACTTTGTTACAAATATTCGCTTTTCTACCATTTTAACAAAGTACAGAGAAAGAAACGAAACTTTATCAGCTTCCCTAATTACTATTTAATTCAAAGAAACACTTGCTATGTAAATACTGACATCTTAACCTCTGCTCAATAAAGCATTGTTTAGCTTATGTTAGCAGAGTTAAAACAATATGCTGGTATCCACATTTTTAAAATAATTCCTATCAAAGATAGCTATACTTCTAAGAAACTTATTTCCTACATGAATAATTTTAGTGGCTTGATTACTTATTAAATTGTATTATTTTTCAATAGATAAGGTGAATCTTTGTTTAAAAGGACCTGTGGTATCTGTTTAAGTCTAGGCCTGTCCTTAACAATGGTTAAGAAAGTCTTGTCTGCTTCCCTGGGAACAAAGTTAGATCAGCTATATAATTTTTCTTCTCTCAGTATTGCATAAAATATTTTAAATGTGGTTACATAAGCACATCAGCTTAATTTTCTACCCGAGATTAAATAGCGAACATTTAGTATATTCTGTCTTGAACAGTCAAAGATTAAAAATCCTTGACAATTTACATTTCAATGCCACAAATAATAATTTAATATATGTACATAAATACACATTTTCATCTATTTTTAAAAAAATTGTAATGGTCACAGAGGTTTTTGGAATTCTAATAAGTACAGCTGCTGACATCATCTACAGGCATCACATTTAGTTAGCAGTTCTTTGTGAAAGATTTGCAGGGACACATGTCTATACACAGCAGTGGAACTGCGGTATCTGTCACAACATTCCCCTCAGTGTAATGTTTTAGCAAACCTTTTGTATGAAGGAGGTAAGATCTGAACCACATGGCTTTAGCTACTGAGTACTCTCTGGGAGAATACTTTGAAGCTGAGAGAATTTGTGGCCTTGCAGAAAGCACTTCCCAGCTTGCATGTTTACACCCTGAAACCGGCAGACAAACAAATTTTCAGGTGAGAAAGCAAAAACAGCTTTAATTATCCTTAGACCACAGCACGTCTGTCAAGTGCTAGTGTATTTGCCAAAGTGCGCTGCTCCTTAAAAATGAACTGCAATTTCCAGATGTAGGCATGTTGACAGGTCTGTCATCATTTTTATTGTGGTCATATTACTTTCTCTTTGCATGGCCAATGCAATGTGAATGTGGTTTTGACATGAAAACATGATCATCACATTTGACTTACAAAAGAATACAATATTCTCTAAAACCTGTTGGATAAGTTTGATTCATCACTTTATTTCTCTTGCTTTATGTTTGAACTGCCTTTGATTTTAATTGGTTAGCTATAACATAAGGATATGTAAATTTAATTATAGGAAGTACTTTAAATACTTGACTCCTAAAAATCCTAGAAATTTCAAATAAATACAAAGAACTAGAAGTTCATAAGTTTAGGTATGCCCCAAAAACTTCTCCTTTCTCACTCAGAAGAATTCTGCTTTTCAGTATCAAGTTTGCCTCTATAAATATACTATCAAGATTTCTTTTTTACATTATAAAAGGCATAATATAGAATTTATGGTCGACATTCAAATATATTTTAAGATAAATACAGAATGGTGTTGGGTTTTAATTCTGTCAATAATAAGAGAAAAGCAAAAATCACAAAGTCAATGGATTTTTTAGATAAATTGAGTAAATTCTGACTTCTAAATAATGTTGATTGAGAAAGTTGGTTTTATTAAAAAAAATCATGATTCACCTCTATTCATCATGAACAAAAGACAAACCTTTTGTATGTGTTTGATAGAGAAAATGGAGAAAAGAAAATTAAATATGTGGATTTTGATTGTTCCCACTTTATTCTAATGAAAGAAAGGAGATCAGGTGGTATCCCATATCCCAGAGAGTGGTTTTACCACCAGTCTGTCCAGTCATTAGTGATGCAATTCTGCTTCAAACTAAGGATTAGATCCGGTCAGTCAAACAGTCATTGGAGATACTGCAGAGAAGCCAAAGCACAGTGATATATGTAAACTGCATGACATGGGACAGGTATCCTTCTTGGAGTAATATTTTGGAAGCTTTGTAGGAGTCTAGAGCTCCTGAAATGACATAAATATTCTACATTCAAACAACTGAATTGAGCCTGAGATATCTATGGAGAGATAATGGAGTTATACTAATAAAACCTTTGACATCTAACTGAAAATTAGACAAAATTTAATTGCCTTCTTAGGGTGACTTTTACTCTGTGTCTTTTTAGCTACATAATTAACTTAAAATTAATTTCTAGCCTTTAAATGAGGAGATACAGCCCATCCTTTATGTTTTATCAGAGTTCAATAACACTGAAATTGTTCTATTGTAATTTCTTAATTAACCTTCTCTATGTGAGCAAACTATAAGTTAGTATTTCTTGACTAGATTTTGTCAGAAGTAAGGTGACATTTAATTGCTGGAAAGGTCTGTTTAGCATCTCAAGTCATAGTGTTATAATTTGCCACTCATCTCAAGTGTTATAGTGTGGATAAAATGTTTTTATTTTTATAGTTCCTGAAATATATGTTTCCATGGTACTTGCAAAAGATCTGTCAGAATTTATGTCAGCTGTAGATTTCTTTTCATGTAGGGGAAGTACTTAGAAGTACCACAACTATATGGTACTTAAAGTGTTGGGTTCTCACCTTCTTTTTTCTCTTTTTTTTTTTTTTTTTTTTTTTCCTGAGATATATTAATATGAGTGTTTTATTGAAAGACATTCTGAATACAAATACCAAGGATGTTAAACCTTTTCAAAAAGCTAACTAATAGAAAAGTTGGAATAGGGTGTTTCTGTTTCTTTGATTTCCCCATTCTAGTAAAGAGAAGAATAGAGGAATAATAAAAAAAATCTATTTTGCAGAAGTTTAGTGTGAAGAGACTGTGGTAAACTCTTCCTTATGACCGCTGAAGGAATGAGAAAGCTACATACTTTGTACAGAGAAAGTTTCAGACTAGATAAAAACAGAGCAAAACAATAAAAAACTCAGATCTTTCTAGCACCAAAGGTAGGACAAGATGAAGCTAGTTAGGAAAGCTGTAGAATCATTAGGCTTGAAGATCTGTATAAACAGTTTAGAAATAATATGTCAGGGAGATCTAGAAGTATTTTACCTGAGAAAAAAAGAGGTGGACAGAGTAGCCTTCATAATAAACCATCCATTGCTATTGTATGTATGTATTTGATTGTATGTAATTGCTATTGTATGTATGAATGCATACAGGTTTGAGACCTGTATGCAATGGATTTTAAAATATCAGGTCTGTACATGTCTTGCATTATCTTAGTATCTGAGTACCATGTGTCCACTGCAGTATACGACTCCATGTATTTGCATACAAACCATCACTGCCCACACTCCCCACCTTGCTCTGACTCTCCCCTCCCAAAAGAGCTTTTAATCTAATGTTCATTAGATTACTGTTCCTCTCTACAAGTGGAAGATAAACTTTTGAATTTCTCTAAGTTTGAAGGACTGGCACTGGACACATGTTATAATTGATTAATATTTGAAGCAGGGACAATATCACATACGGCACTATTTAAAAAAAGAATCTCAAATTTTATGTGTCTGTATGTTATGCAGGATCTAATTCTTATGAATGTTTTTAAAATCTCTGTACCAAACTCCTAAAGAAAAAAATTACTTTATGAACATGAACAGATAAAAGTTTAACTGATCAGTATTGAGAAGAGAACTCTGTATCTATGCACAGAACTTCCAGTGCTAGCGAAACTTCAAAGCAGAAATTTGAGTAATTTTAAAATTTCAGGAAATTCTAAACTGAAGTAGTAGTTGAACCAAGAATCTTTCAATTGATAATTTCAGATTTAGGTTTCTAATTTCCCTCCGTGACCCAATTTAGATACGGTAGACATTTTTATTGCATCTAGACAAAGGGTGTAATCCTGTCACCTGTCTTTAGGTAGTTCTAATGCAGACAGAATTATCTAAGCCATTATAGATACCTGCCTTTAGATAAGCTGAATTTTGTTTAAAATAGACGTTTACATAGTGAAAATAAATAGCCTTTTCCTTCCAGAGTAGTAGGTTAAGTGGTATGCTAAACTAGGTCAGCTCAAATAATATCAGATTACCATTTTTAGAAAGTGATCTGAGCTCCAAATTTTTCAAGCCATGCATATGTAAAAAACACTAGTCTTCACTTACATTACAGAACAATGGGCGATTTTTACAAAAGAAAACAAAAATAAATGAGACAACATTTTAGATTGTTTTAGAAGTGAGCGTAATGAACTCAGACAACAAAATATGCTGGTTTCTTAAAAGAAAAAAAAAAAGAGTTCTGTTCCAATATTCAACAACATTTCACATTCATACATACAACACAGCTAACAACTTAGAAATGGTTGCACTACCCAGTCAAAGGCTGAGTGTATCTTTCATTTTCACAGAAAAACTTTTTTGTTTTCACTTTTGCAGTGTTAACAGCTAAGATTCATGCTCAGGGCCTCACTGTACCTCTTTCTCAAGCTGGAAATTGTTGCTTTTAGGGTGGAAGTCACCTGATCCATTATAATAGGTTATCTCAGGATAAAACAAATAATGTTGTGGAAGTGCTTATTTCAGTCTATTAGCTGTAAAGACAGTTTGGGTTGTCTCAGGCAGAGACATTGAAATAATCTACTTTTGTTGGATGAATCCCATACAAAGTATCCTTTTGAATTCAAGTTTGCTGATAATTTGTATTGTGATACAGTGGCAGAATTAAACTGAGAATTCTAAGTTTCATAGAATGACAGAAACACACACACACACACACACACACACACACACACACAAAGATAAAGCAATCACAGAAAAATTACGTGGAAGAGAGAGGAAAGGAAAGTAGACAAATAAGATGCAAAAAGCACACACCCTTGAAAATGGGGAAAACTACAATATACAGAAATAAACTATAATATAACAGGTACTTTATCTGTGTAGTGTCCAACTGTGTTAGGAAAGCCAGAGTATCATAAAAGGCTTATTAATAACTATGCATTTCTGTTACAACAGCTCCACGGGGCTTTCTTTCATCAACTGTTTTTTTTTACAACTTCTGTAAAAAGTTTCCCAGAATAATTTGAACCCTGTACAGACAATAACGCATATTCTTACATGCCTTCAAATCCATAAATTTCTAAAAAAAAATCTTCCATAGGCCCTCCCAAGATGAATAGCCTTTCTTCTTTCAAGGGAACCCTTTAGATACCTCCTTTGCAGTACATTGGCACCTGGAAATTATAGATAGAATGTGAATGGAGTAGAAGCAATAGGAAACTGAAAATACTCTGTGAGAAGCTGCTCTCAGACTCAGGGGCAACAAATGTAGAGAAATCCAGATTTTTCCAACTTTTTTTTCCCCAAGGCAAACAGCATTAATGTAACAATACTACTAACATTAGTTAAGAATAATTTATTTTATCCTCAGAGTCAGGATGCTTTAAAAATTTATTGACATCCTGTGAAGTCAGGTATTATCATCCCTGTTATATCCATGGAGAAGTAATCACAACACAAATATACATAACTGCCAAATGGTAAGTTAGAATACAGGTAAAAATTAAATGTGAACTTGACTTCTTGAAGGATATCTTTTGTTTCCATACAGCGATACAATGTTTCAGGAAGGACAAAGCTTTGAGGAGCCGAAACTTCCTGAGGCTTTTTTCACCAAATTTTCCTAGTCCCTATTTATTAAATGGTTTTAAATTATGACTTTCTTTTAGCAAATACAAACTGAAATTCACTGATTATTTTGCCTAAATACACTGATACACATTGGAGAAGATTTGGGCTTTAAGAATTTCCATTCTTATGGAATTCACAAATAAGAAAATAAACTAGTAGCTATGTCAGCAGTTCCAGCTGGGATCCTCAAATAGTCTGTAGTTATGCTTCCAACTTCTGGTCAAACTGATTACACAGCCCCAGTAATTAGTACCACTTAATGTAAAGCACTGTTCAGTGTATTAGAAATCTCTTGTCAGAAGTTGCCCTGGGCTGACAGCAGGGTGACCAAACTAATTCTCGCTTTTAGAACAGACAGAAATTGTAGGTCAGGGATAAGCAAGATATGCTCACATTTCAGCTGCCTCAATTATATCTGGATCTAGGATAAAAATGTTCTGTGGTTAAGTCATATATGCAACTGACCCTTTGCCTTCATGAATATGAATGCTCACAGAAAAGTTAAGTTAGGAAAAAATATACTGGTAATTTCTCAAGAGTAAGCGGGCAGTCTATGCCTTCTTATTTATTTATTTATTCTCCAGGCTTAATACCTGCTTTAGGATGCATGGGATTTTTTTACTCACACTTTGTTTACAGATATTCAAGAGTTTAAAAAATATTCAAAATATCCATAAAACAATACAGTTCATTTCAAATATGAAAATATCTTTAGACAATGAGCAAAACTTTCACAAAATCTAGCTACTGAATAAGATGACTGAGATATATGGTGACAAAGAGTATTCCTGTCAGAAGGGTGTTTCTCCACATTTTTTTTTTCTTATTTTAACACTAACATTTTTGACACAACATAAACTTTGCATCATCTCACTCAAGTTTAGACCTTGTGAACAAGCCTGAAGTTAACATTAAAACTGGCCCTGTAAGATAGCTGTAAATTAACAAAATACCTGATAGAAAACATGCTCTTAGAAACAATACTAAGGAAAGGAATATTCATATTCTTATTATTGAAGTAAATGATACTTTTTTTCAGTGATATCAGTGGGAATAAGACTGCATTATTTGAAATATATTAAAAATTCCAGCTTCATAAGAAATGTTTGATATGTTAATGCATTAATCGATCATATCATTTTGGACTTTGATATTCATAGCTAAGGACACCATATTGCTTGATATTATGATTTTCAGTGATGCAACTCCAAATCAAAATTACTGCAGAAGTGCAGATGATTAGAAGGAAAATGAATCTTAAACTAATTTATTCCACTGAAAAGAACAGACGTTTCTCAAGGAGGTCAAAAAGCAGATTTGCAGTCAAAGTATAAATATAAATACATTTATATTTACAATTTTAATATATTTCAGAGGTATTAATGTATATACAGCTCTTCACTGTTCTGAATAAATTTAACATAAAAAAATAGAACATGATATTTAATTCTGAATGACATTCTACAGTAGTGATTGCAGTTGATATTAAAATGCAGTTTTTGTCTAATGAACTGTGAATAATCAAGTTTTATTAAAAAAGTCCTAATTTGTTTAGGTACATGCATTGCCTAGTTATCCGATTATTGCTGCAAAATTACAAATGGGGAAAGTCAAATCTGTTAAATTAAGAAGGTCACCAAAGTAATTAAGACTGCTGAAGCATATTATTAATACTTTACAGTAGGTGGGGTACTGCTGAAATTTACCTACTTTTCCTTGTTATGAAAATGATGGGCTTTTGTACCAGTAATGTTAAAATGAGTTAATTTACAGATAAAAGAGTTGTAAAAGAGAAGGCAACGTTTTGGGCAAGAAATGTTCTTATCAGCTATAAAATTAAATGAAAGCTGTTTTCTTTCCTTAGTAATTTGATTGTGTGTTGCTAATTGTATGTTGTGGATGTTGGAATTTTTTTCTGTGCTTCAAAAGAAATAAGAGTTTTAGTAGGAAAAAAACCCAACTGTGTTGTGTGAGAAGAGTACTGCATTGATGATGAAGTGGATGATAAGCCTACTCCTGTAGTAAATTTATGTTTCTGTCATTTAACAAAGAACTCCGAGTGTAATAGATAAGAAATAAGCCACTATGTCCCTCTGTTCTTAACCAGAATTAACTCTTCTTTTACTATTTCTGTTTTGGCATTGTTATTTGGTATTTTGGACCAAAGGAACTAAATATGGTTTAAGACATGATGTGTTCTAGATACTGTGTGAAAAATAAAACAGTAATTGCTTTAGAGACTTCAACACCTAGAATTTTATATATTTTGGTTCAAATAAATAAATAGACCTGTTATATAGAAGTATATGAGACGACCACTAGGGACTTCTAAATTGGGCAGGTATTTTACTAACTCCACCCTGAAACAGTTTCACAATAGCAACTGTTTGATTTAGTATCAGTCACAGAAATAACTATTATGGATATGTGCCTGTGTATATATCAGCACCTATCCCATATTACTCTGAGCTTTATTCTAACAGTATAACAGCTCATAATGTAGAGGAAATACATCATAAAAAACAAGGAAACAAAACAAGAGAAAAAAACCATGGTAGAAGATATTGAAGATGGATAAAAATCAGCCAATGCAAAAGTGAATAGCTACATGTGTGTGTACATTTATTCTTTTTCTTCCCTCTCTGATACATTATCTCATGAGCAGTGTTCATCGCCAATCTTTACATCTTTGAAGACATGAAAACAAGTCACTAGAAACTGACAGACCCATAATATTGATTTAGTTGCATATCAAATTTATGACATTCAAATTTAAGATTATGCCTCCTAAAGTGTTGCCCATTGATCTGATCAAACAGAATAAGGTACATTGTTACTTCTCCCTCCTTCAGCATTTAAAGAGAACTAATTTGCTCTTCCAGTTATACAGAAGAGCCTCTTAGACTCTCCCCCTTTAGACTATTGTGATCTTGGGGAGATTAACTGACTACCAACTACTTCTTTTCCTTCTCTCTCTCTCTCACATATTCTCAGAATGCAGTGGGGGTAGAGAAGTAGATGAACGTTTTCTTTCTTGTTAAGTGTGAATAATAGCTAATGTCATCAACTTTGAGATCAATACCCTTGAAAGGTATCTTAGTCTGAAAGATGAATTAGAAATCGGCTGTCTATGACCACTTTGCCTAAGGAAATCAAAGCACTCTGTAAGAGATAAGAGCTGGCCTAAGATTTTAAAACAGTATGTGTTTTCCTCAAAACCCAGAATCAAGCCAGTTAAAAATTAGAAGAATCCTTAGAGATATAGATGCAGCAAAATCAAGATGAAAAGCCTAGAAGAATGTCTGCCTGTCAAACATCATGAACCAAACGACCTAGACACTGCTGCAAAGAACATTCAAATCCTATAATTATGAAGCTCCTCAGGAACACAAAAGTACTCATAAATAAATCCTGTCAAAAATATTTCAGTCTGTCACTCAACCTGTATATTTTCATACCTTTTTCTGTGAAGAAGGCAAAAAGTTGACATTAACCCATGAAAGACTACTGCAATTTACAGTGTCTTCTCAGTGTTTACTTCTAGTATCATCCCCTCAGAATCACACTTTTCACGATATTTTATTCACAGATCATGTGAATATTTGTGAAGAAATCTGCAGCTTGAATTTTTCGTACAGTCCTTTCTTTATACATGATTATTATAATTAGAAGATACAGGAAAACTGGAAAAAGGTTATATTCATCCTGAAAGGTTTCAGCTGACTTAATAATTATTGATCAAAATTATTTTTTCTTAAAAAGTGATAGAATAGGTTCTTATGAACTAACAATTTGAGTCCTTTTTGAAGAAAATTATTCAAATGGGGGGAGCTATATTAGTTGTGATTTTTAATGTTTTATCCATAAAAAGTCGCTTGTAACCAGGTTCTCAATATAAATAGTCACCTTACTTGTTCTACAGTCAACTCAATTCTCAGCAATAGAGTTATCAGTTGTGTTGACAACCAGATCTTTTTTTATGAGAATGTTCAGCGTTCAAGTTTCTGTGCTCACACTAATAAGCAATCAGAAACGTTCCAGCAATTACTTCCTGTAAATTTATAAATGTGGATTGCTCTTCCATTACATGTGTATTGCTTAGATGAGTTGAGAAATGGTTGAAGATGACATTAGAATGCTGAAGATCTTAATCTAGAGTCTTGGATTGAAGATTGAACATTAAGTGCTTCTAAAATTGTGGACACTCCTTTTGTCTTTCATTTTGTCAGTGTTATTTGCTTTTGACTAGGCATTTTGCTGAATGGTCTTTGAAGTTTACACCTGAGTGCATTTCTGAACTTTTTGTTGTCATGTTTGATGAAAATGTAAGACATGGTTTAGAATTACAAAGTGCAGCCAGGAATGAGGTAGAATATATGGATATTAATTTAAATATGATAACTTTAGCATTTGTCACTATGTTCTTCTTGTCCTGTAAGTTATGTTAGGAAAGAAGATCTCATAGTGAAAATACTTTCTCATTACCTAATGTTACACATATCCTCATTACTTTTCCTATCATTCTCCCTTCCTCTGAGACATGTTCAGCATTCATCTGGACAAAATCTTGAAGCAGAAATAAAAACTTTCTAACACTGCTCAAATCTTAATAAACACATTAAATGTTTCAACAGAACACTTCCATAAGCACCAATAAATTGTCTCCCACCCTGTAAACATAGAAATAGATATTTTTGTTATGATATAACCTTTATTCAATTTGCTTTCAAGTAATTTGAATTATTTTTCTTAACTTGACTTAAAATTGGATGATGCTTGTAAAATCTCACCAAAATCAGACACCACTCTTAGATTCATCTTTATTATGTGCTTAATTGTGGCCAGTGTTTTCATTTGTAAAAGCCAGTTATGCTGGCTTTATTTGTAAATATTAGGACTAAGAGTAGGTTTTCCTTCTGTCTTGAATGCTAATGGAGTATCTATTAGAGATAAAAATTGTTATCTAGTTTTTATTTTATTGGAACACAACTACCAGTGGTGTCCAATCCTATTTGTGGAAAAAATTATATTAACTTCTGGTTATCTTGTAATGTGATGGCAGAGGCACAGACATACAAACTGAATAGCTTACGTAGTCAGTACTTTTTGCTAATGGAATATTTTCATGGAAATGTTACTAAGTAGGATACAAATGGCTCTGTCACTAACAAAAGTATCTATCCCCCTTCTTTTTCTCTCCCAGAATGTACAGTCTTGCTTGCCACTGAGACAGCTGGCATGATAATGTAATTTAGACTGACAAAAAATTATCTGTCATCATTCTCTGCAATGATCTCCAGAATGTTAGAAAAATATGCTTATTTTATATTAAAATTAAACAATAGGAAGTTAGAAAGCTTACCTTAAAACAATTTAAAGTCTGAGCTCCACTGAGCCACAACAGGAAAAAAGGTTTAAAATTAAATGTGTATTTTACTTCACAACAACATTTTGATAAGAGTTATTAGACTATATCTAGCTTATTTTTGCTATGAGAATGAAACTCCTGAAGAGAATTGTCAATATCTTTAAGATAATTGAAATCTTACAGTCCTTCCTAGAGAGAATTTAGAGCCCAAACCACTTCCAATTAAAGCAAGTGGAAATATTTTCACTAAGCTTAGAAGGAAACAGGAAAAGTCATTCTCTAATATCTTGAAATATAATGAATGGTATGACAGACATGCTGCCATTAATTTAGATTTTTATGGAGAAACAAAAGAGCTGAGGAAATTGTTAGTCTATATATAGAGGAAGGACAGAAAGTAAGTAACCTGGCACATAACTGGAGGTAAGTCAGAATCACTCTGGAAGGAAAATGGATGTTGCAATAGACTCAAATTTATTTGGGGAATTTGGTATAGAGCACCAGATCAAAAGTATCACAAAGACGAGGAAACGGCCCGTGAAAGTGAAAGGGTTTGTGGTAAAGGAAGAACAGTACTGATGGGAGAGTTTAATGATCTTGATGTAAACTGGTATGAATCTGGTAAGACTATGATTAGACAAATGATTCTGCAAAGAATAATATTTTGAGGTTCCACCTCAGTTGTTTCTAAATGGCTCACACATCAAAATTGTTCATTTTACAAACCAAATGTTTCAGTTTTCCACTTCTTAGATCTAAACTTAATGCCTAAATATCAGTTTTACATTCTCACTGCTGCTATCCCTAGCTATGTTTGAGAATCATATGTCAAAGAGAAATGTTTTTCACGATGAACACAGCAGAACCACAGGTGCTTCAGTACTCAATTGTTCATATTAGGAAGATAAGTTTATTTAGTAAGTGACATAAACTGCTGATAGAAGACAGGGAGGTGAAATACAAATTCAAGGCACAACTTTTTTGAAAATTAAAACTACCTTATAGGAAATTAAGTCTTCCTAATAGCAAAGCTGGCAGCTCTTTCATGGATGTAATAAATGACTTTACCCAAGAATAGCTTGCTGCATATGCAGCTATATACAGCCTTATTCACTTTAAAGCTAAACAATGTAGAAGGTATATGTCAAAATAAACACTTAGGAAATTAGTCATAATCTCTTTCAGTTCTGAACACAAAAGAGAGCTGTAACATGTATACATAAGATGTCCAAAATTCTGAAGCAACCAAGAAAACATACAAAAGTTAGAAAAGTTAATAAAAATGAGATTAGATTATATATAGAAAAGCAACATGGAAGATCAATATTTCTGGAGGTTTTAGTTAGTCCATGGCAGTGTATATGACTTCCACTGCAATCAAAGTACTTCACAAAATTGGGTCAGTTGCTGTGGAATTTTATTTGTAAGCAATTCTCAGAAAATTCCTACAAGTTTGAGGTATACTGGGTTTAGGAACATGTTATTTTGATTATTCACTTTGAAAAAACTCTTTACTCTGATATTCACTAAAAAAAAAAAAAAAAAGTAAAGCAAATATGAAATGTTCAACTAAAAATGTTCAACTAAAAATCTGGATGCCTAAATCAAAGCTTCTTTTTTGAATTTTCCTCTAAAATATATCTGTGTTATTTTCATTCCAAATAAAACTACACTTTAAAAGTCATAATCTTATGTTAACTGAAGCTTCTGTTCTTTATAGAGTTGTGTCATTCATATGAGTGGCTTACCCAGGCAGTTCAGAACTAGTGGTGGTAATAAGTCCAGTATTTAGCTCTGAATCTCTGCAGTATCTAAGAGCCCTTCACTGTGACCTTTTAAGTTCTGGGTTTATAAGAAGTCACTAAGTAAATTTTGATGATAGATGGGCTATAATGGTGTTATATTTAATTTGTTTCAGCTTTGCTTCTTTTTTCATCATGTCCTAAAAGGCATGTTTACTTATCTGTCAAGGCTTATCAGAAACTTAAATTAAAAAAAAAAAAATCTGATCATTTTTAGATTTTTGGGTTTTGACTTTTGTTTGGGTTTTGCTTTTTTTCCCATTAAGACTGAAGTTACACTGCTTGGCACAATAAAAAAAAAAAAAAAAAGGTGTTGAGCAAGCAGTGACTGCATTTCCTCTCTCAGATGAAGAGTTTTAACCACCCAACAACACTTAAATATATAGACTTTACTGGGCCACATCAGTTGTATCAGGCATTCCTTCTAAGAAACAATGGGAATCTGTGAGAATACGTGCATGTACTCTGGAAGAATTTTGAAAGAAGACTGCAAATTCTATGACAGATTAAAGAGTAGATATGTCTCCATTGTGTAAATTATATCTGAATTAATAGTGAGCCATAGGCACAGCATCACCACACTGCCTGCCACTACAGAAAGGTAACCATGAATGATAGTAAACATAATAATGCTGATTTCTGTGTCTTTCCTTGTAGTCTCTGAAGTAAGCAAAAAGACAAGGAGACATTTTTTGTAAGAATAAATTTATTTTCTTTCCTTTCTTTTTTTTCTGTACTAATTAGATCTGCACTGCTAATAATTATTTGATTCAATCTTTAAGATTTCAATTATATTAACAATAATGTAATCATCGCTCAAAAAAAAAATTGACTGTAACAAGTACAAGGAAACCACAGTGAAAACACACTCCTAGGGTGAACTAGTGCAGTTTTTTAATTTCCTATGCTGATGAGAATACTAATTTAAGCTAGATATTAAATCACAAATATTCAATAAATCAACAACCACCACAAAATAATAATACCAATAGAAATACTATGTGGTCATTGTTTTAGTATACTGACAAAACCAGTAAGATTGTCTGTACTTTGATAGCAAAAAAATATTCTTTATAGATGTCATCCATGTATTTTTCATATCAGGTCCTTTGGAGCATAGGGATTCAGGAGCTAGCCTTTTCCCAGGCCATTTAAGAAATTTACCAGTGAAAATTCAAACAGCTGAAACATTTAAGTTCTTATGGCTGTTAAGGGGGCCAACACTCCCAAATTCTGTCTAAGCCCCTTGTGGATTTTGTCCTTTATCATTCTGGTGTTAGCATATAAACCCCTAAATCACTTTTCAAAATGTTACTTTAGTATTTACTTATATTTTAATATATATTGTAACAAGTAAATTCATGATCTAGAACCTGAATATTCATCTGTGAGTGAATGTAGAACAGCTGCAAATTAGAATTCAAAATGATTAAGATAAACAGATCAAAATTATGCCCCATTTTATAGGATCCAGTTCCAAGCCTGTTTTGAAAAAAGGTGTACCTCATACTTTAGCTTTGATATATTTTCTGATTATTTGTTGGGTTCTACACTTGCTAACTGTGCTACTAACATGCCAGTCCTGAAGGAGAAAGGTGTAGAAGTAGTCAAGATAGTACAATTGTTTCTTTAGTCCTCACACCTTTTTTTGAAAAGAGGTTAAAGACACACCTCTACACAGAGCTGCATGGAAAGAATTCAGCAAGAAAGAAATAAAACCACACATCACTGCAAGTTAAATATCTGCTCCTTTATGTTAATAATACAATTTAAAAGTTACTCTCCTGGACTCTTATTTAAGGATTAGAGTTTGTGAAGGCTAAATAGAGATGGGCATCACAAGCTACCCTATGCCGGTGAGCATGGAATAGCTGAGCTTTGGGGTTTTGTTTCATGTACTGGTTACAATTTGAATATTGTCAGTATAAGGCTGGGATGTACACCGTCCTCACTTAATTGTCCCAATCAGAAGACTAGACAATCAGATACTTCCTAACTAGCTTTGGTTCAGATAGCTTCAAGATAAAGTGTTCACTGGTTGAGATTTTACAGAATATTGAATTCAGACATATAGAGTCCTCCTAAATCTTGCATTGTGTGGATATATTTTAGCTTCTTGGATCTGCCTGGTTTTTTTTGGTTTTGTTTTTTTGTTTTTTTTTTAATTGGCTACTAGGTCTGAAAAACTGCAGCTCCTTTGAATAAGGATGTAGGAGTTATTACTTAGCCTTTAGTCTGCTAGTATGCCAAGAACCATGTAGGGGAAAAATTGTAAAATAAGATTTCTAAAATAGTCAACACAAAATTAAAATTATTGGAGAAAATACAGAATTCTGTTGCATTGATAAAACTACATCAGAAGGTATTAATTAAATCTACATAGGTAAACCAATTTGGGGTTTAGATATTTTTTTACATATAAGGTCTCATTTAAAAATCATTTAATATAGTATTATCTAGGACTGCTGTAAATAACAGAGAAGGTACTAAATTTCTCAAGAATTGAAATAAAGTATTTAACTTTTCCATAACATCCTTCTGTCAAGAGACACATCTCAGTATCTGTTCTATCTGTAGAACAGATAGTACATTAACACTAACATCCTCATTAGGAACACTAAGTCTTCCAGATCTTCTTCCATCTGCTGGGCAGGAAATAAAGGATTGACGTTAGTCAATGATTAAAATTTTGTCTTCTGAAAAAGCAAATTAGAATACTGGTTTACGTATTAGAAAGCTATTCCTCACAGCTTTGCAGAGAAGAAGCAAAAGTAACATTTTAGGTTGTTTTTCATAAAATAGTTTGATTTTTTTTTCATTCATTTTATATCAGATGTTTTCTAAAGTAAAAGATAGAGTTATGATAAATATATTAACATCACCAGTATATCTTTAAGACTATCCATTTCTTACATCCTTCCTCAAATTACTGAACCAGAAATTAACTAACAAGTTTTCATTTGGTAACTAGACAAAAAAAAAAAACAAAACAAAACAAAAAACACCTCACTATTGTCTTAAATACTTTGAATACGTGACTAGAATTCAGTGGAACTCATTTCTTCAAGACATTTTCTCAGTACATAATAGAGTTTAGGGAATTAACATATAATGAAATTTTTAAAATAAAAAGAAAATCAAGGTATAATTTCATAATGAAATTTGAGTAATTTTCTTTGACCATAGAAAAAAGTTTCTAACTTTTAAGTAAGAATTTAATATAATTTCACCTTCACAACACATTTTTAGATTCACCTGAGAAAAGTGGACATTGATTCATTACCTAGTTATTATATGAAGACAAATATGACAGTGAAGTCAGATATTTTACAAGTTTAAGTATGCTTTCATTATTAACAGTGCAGTGCAATGTGATTGCCTAAATCAAAATTTTAATCTGAGAATAGATTCCTAATTTAGAAGATACTGGGTTTTTTATAGTACAAAAGAGGTAGGGCTGGAATGAAGCTGCAGCTTCAGTAGGAGTTTAACATGTCTGGGAATAGTACTGCAACCTGCTGTTTCTGTTTTCTTTGTTACTATGGATACTACTGGTAATTTTGGTTTATTAATGCTTCAGGACATAAAATAACACTCTCCAAACCTATAGTAACCATTGCAGTGCATTATAGTAACAGTTAAACATTGCAAACTCTGCTGATAAAGGTTTGCTTTGCTGATACAATTTTGACCTACATCAGGTACTATAATCATTCAGAGCAACATAATCAGTGAAGAAAATCTGTGAAGGAATGCAAAGCCATTTCTGGAGACAGCTGGAATTTTACCTTGTTGCTGAATTACTAGATGATTATCATTAGTTTTTCAGCTAAAACAACTGTAAAACCACTATGTTTTCCAGTTTTAATCTAGCTTGGACATCCTGCCTCCATTAGACAATTCATTGTTTGTCGAGGTCAACTTGGCCATGTTCAGAAAATTGAAATGTAGATATTTAGTTCCATTCCTAAGGTGAATATCTTATTCCCAACAACTGGTTACATTTTATGGCAGTATTTTATTAACATTTTTTCTGTCTGGAAGATGGGTTTTGTCAGAGGTTTTTTTCCTCCACAGTAACAGCCTGTTCCCAAATTCAATGCCTGTGTTTTCAACTCACTCTGAATGATTGTTTTCTGTAGCATCTGCAAAAAAAATATTCTCTGCTTTGTGCCTGATGCTCCAAGGACAGCCATATAACTGAACATATCTGACAGTATACTGACCTCATAGGCAGGCTTGGGAAAGTTAGGCCTTCTAGGTCCTTTCATTACACATTAGTTTTGTGCACGGCCAGTAAGACTTCAGGCTACACTGAGAAGACGGGATAAGAGATGTACATATCTCGTTTGATTTTGGTTGTGTATGTTCTAGAAACAGATTGCAAGCGGTCTCCTTTGGGGAGAACAACCGCTAACTATTTAGGACACAATAGAAGCCTGTACAATTCCCCTCTGACTAATCTACATTGTTGATACTTTGGATTCAACTTAACCTTTCATGCCATGAAATCCTTTAAAAAGCCCTGTGCAATGGATCTGTAGTGTGTTAAACCATGAAGAATTGGTTAGGGAACAGTATGCTGCACTTAAAACCTTGTTATAAACACTAGAGTATACACCTTGTAAGCTCAGCCAAGAATTTTTCATTAGTCTAATTGCTGTTTGATCAGTATAACCAAATGCAACAAACAATAATAAGTAGTCCAATTATATATTTTTAATTCTTCCTGCAAACAATACAATAAAAAAATGTACTGAAAATTCTCTAAGAGTTATCAGTTCTATCTCCCCCAGATTTTCTTCACATAACTGAGTTAGAATATTTTAAGTTGTTGACTGGCTCCTATGATTTACATTTTAAGTTCCAAATTAAATATAACTTTTTATTTATGTCTTGCTACAGTACCATTGCTGCAATGTTTGAATTTTATATTTTAATGGAAACTTTAATGCAGGTAGTGTCAAACAGATCACTTTAAATATACAAAGCATATTCGTATTCACATCAAAGTTTAATGTAATAAATATGGTCCATACTCACTTTACACCAAACAAAACCATTTTCTGTACAATGCAAAAAATCAGAAGAGCATGTCACTGATTTCATTATCATCTGTCTATCATACTGTGAATAGAAACTGATAACAAGCAAAGTAGTTTCAACAAACTGAGTTTTTATTGTCACTCTAATGAAAATAAGATTAAAGACCTTCCGAAACTGTGAAGACATTCAAAAATAAATCTGAATACAGGTTCTATTATAAAAGAAAATACTTCTAAAAACACACATTATTTTCAAAATCAAATGTAAAAATTTCGATTTACCTAAACCCACATATTTCCATAAGTTCAACTATTAAAATTAATACAGGAAACTGTATATCACTTTGACATTTTAAAGTGAGTTTGGATTAAAAATAATACTAATAATAAATTACTGGTTTCCTTAGTCCTAGATTTGTATTCCTTAAAAAACAGATAAAAGCTTCCATACAATGAGTGCACGTATAGAATATAATTTTAGAATATTAACTTACTGATTTCACTGTAGTGTCAGTAGTGATAGTTTTAACTTAGCTTCATACCAGTGCAGTGCACTGTACCTTCTATCTAGAAGCTACAGGTTAGTAGTCGTAGTTGTTGTGGACAATCTTTGTTTCATGCCAGAATGAAGCAGCTCATATAGTCGTGTGAACACTTATACCCAGTGTTCTGCCAGTCTGCTTGGATGATGTTTTGTGTTCTTCTTCACTGTGGTCTTTTTCTTTTTTTTTCCACTTTTTGCTGTGAAGAAGGTGGACTACCTCATATTTGTCTCCAGCTTTCACTGAAGGTTTATCTGTTTACCTTTCTCAATTGCTTTAAAATCTCTTTTGCAAGCTTACACATACAACAGCTATCTGTAGATTTATTCTTAACATCTTGTAGAAAATTGAGACACATTTCCTTTTAAAGTTTTTAGCAAATTATTCCAAAACCCAGTATCTTATTATAGCTTTTATCCTCCAGTTGATTTTCCTTTAACAACTTTTGAATAATTTGAATAAGTGTTTCCATAATATTTATCATATTGTTTTTTTTCAAATCGCATAGACTGATGAATGAAGACCATGGTCTCCTTTTGAATACTAAACTCAACCTTGTTAAAAGGCGGCTTATAAGTTAATGCCTAAGGACCTGTATAAAGTTTTATTCAACCATTCATCCCACTCTATTTTCTTGTTTTATTAGAGTGAATCTCCTCAAATTAATCTCTTCCTTACAAGCACTTTGCATATTAAAGCATAACTTCATAATGCATCATTTTTTATTGAAAGTAGCAACAGAATGTCAGCCCTTAGCATCATTCAACAATGTATGAATCCCAATATAGTTAGTTACTGTTAAAACAGTATTCTCAACTGAAGGATACAATACCCAACATTTTCTTTGGTTTTTCTGTTGTCTTTTATTCTTTCATACAACCTTATCTTTTGCTGTGCTATAAAGACAAACTTTAAGATGTTAATATATTGTTTTAAAAAAATCAAAATTTGGATATTTTTTCCTTAATATATTGGAATAAAGGCAGCATGTTCATTTTGAAAATTTCTAATTTGGTCCTCCCTTGCTGTTTTTTTCCCATGTGACTTCAAAAGAAGTCAAAAATACGTTAGTTCTTAGAGGGAAAAATACTATGTTATGGATGACATAATGAGAATGGCCTTAACAGTGTTTTCTTCTAAATGACATCTGCACATTTCATAACTGCCCTACAAAACTGCAATACATGTACACTTCAGATGCAAGCTATAATGTTAATTTCTTATCTGCTGCTTCCTCACTAGTATACAAAATACAGAATCTACCTCCTGAGGTGTCACCCCCAACCTGAGCAGTAACATCTTAAAGAGTCAGAAAAGGAAAAGAAACAAGCCCTTAAAAAGTCTGAGGAGGTAGATGACTGAAGATGAATTATTCCTTGAGCTGCAGAACAAGAAAAGAAAGAATGAAAAGACTGTCAGAAAATACAGCAGGTTAAGTGCCAATAGGCCATAAAGGAGAGAAATTGTCATAGTGAATGTAGAGTTCACACAGTGAATATCAGATAGAGAAATGCTGAAAGACAAGTCCAGGTCCTCTGCCTACAACTAAAAAGTCACATCAGTTGAGTATTCTTTTCTCCACCCATACTTTGGAAGTGGTAATTGGTCTTTTATATCCTTTCATACCTCCTCACCTTCTCCAGTATTCTCCCAGACTGCTTCTTTCCAAAGAAATAATCTGTGACTTGAATAGTTCTAAGATAAGTTTCTATGAATTTGCAAATTTAAGACTTCTTTTCCCCTTCAGCTCAAGAAGATTATCTGTGAAAAGTTACTGATAAAAATAAATTGCATTATTTTTGATAGTCATTAAGGAGAGGAAACATGCAGATAGAATTTAATTGTTTTAAGATTAAAAATATGATGAAAGGTAAAATGATACATAATTGTGGCATGTGCACAAGCAGTCCTATTATTCTCTTTCTTGGCCACAGATTTTCATGAATATTTTTACTTTGTTTGTTTGTGTTAATTCAGTATTGCATTTGTAATTGTCAAGTATTGCCAGATCTCCTGTATTGTTAGCTTTTCTGACATTCACGTTACTGTTTGTTTCACTCAGGCAAGCGTATTTTGGGTTGCTAAGATACAGGAGCTGTTTCTGTCTTCTTATTCCACCCCCTGTAAAAAACTTTGACCAATGGTATAGAAAGCATGTTACACACTGACAGTGAATCAAAAAGAAATTTAATGTCCATCACAGTCAATTTGACTCACATGGCCACACTGCAACACTGCTGTTTATAACAGGCACCATTAAATACAACTCTCTGATAGCTGGAAAGAGTTAAAATACTTTCACATATATAGAGAGATTTATCTGCCAACCTTGACCATTTGTCATTGGCATTTTAGAGTCACACAAAACCATTTTTAGTACTATTTTCAACCTCACCAAACTGGATTTTGTTATCTGCATGTTGACTAACATTTATTTCCTTTATCAAAACAAATAAAGTTTCATTAGCTAATTGAGATGTAGTCATGACGCACAAAAATTGTGTAAGAATAGAGAATGTTTTATTATTTATATATCACAGGGGTGGTGCTTGGTTAGGAGAATTCCAGAAGTAATTCTGGAAATGTCTTCCAGGGCATAAACCATGTTATGCTTTACTCTTAGAAATAATTTAATATGCAATATATACGCTAAAGCTATAGTAAAAAGAAGAAGGACAAAAAAAAGTTGACATATATCAAAAAATTAGCTCTCTAATTCACTCCCAGTTTCTGGTTGTCTGTATACACACAACATAAATGTCCATTTATTCTTGGTCTTTGTTTTGTATGAAACAGTCCTTCAAACTGAAACACGGGTTTTTATCCTGAGCCCCTGTCTATTTGATGGCTTCTCCCAACAGATAGTCTACAGGAGATTGTTTCAGGCTGGGTTCCCTGTACCTGGATAATCTTTTAACACTACTTCTTGAGGCTTTGCAGCTTCCAGCATTCCCTCATGCCATTGCAACATAGGGCATAGAAAGCAAATCCTCAGTTTCATGATACAAACACACCTTTCTGATGAACTTCATTACTTCAGACTCTCAGCATTGAATCAATTAACAAATAAACAAACAAGATACATTTTTTTTCTTTTTGCCTCAGGGGCATAAAATCATCATATTAACCCTGGAGAAGACACAAGACCAAGTGCATTGAAGGTGACATAACTTAGAGATCCACACACTCCTGAACAGTGTGGAACAAATCATTCTGCTCCCTGAGCTGGGAGATGACTCACTGAGCAGTATAGATGTAGTGTTTTTGAGTTCTTTTCCCAGAAACATTATCTTGGTTTAAAGTGTTCTGTGGCGTATACCATACTTTGAGATTTTAAATTATTATATTTTTTAAATTATTATTTCTCATATTTCAAGATATTTTATTGCACACTTTTTTTCATGACTAAATCATGTATTAACCTGGAAAAGAGTATGAGCCTAAAAGATGTTTCTGTGGCTTCCACTATGACATAATTTATTTGGAAAGATTAAAATTCAAATTTATACTTCATAAACTGTAATAAGACATATCATTCCAAAAAAGATTTTTGAGAAGTTTGCTTTCTGGAATAAAGATAACCTATGGCAATTTGATTGTTTAAATGTAGGTGTGGAGACAGTGACAGATAGGTTGCCTAATCTCCACCTCAAATTCTTACAAGGTGAATAAATGCTTCAAAGGAAGAGTAACGACTTCTAACTTAGACCACAGAAGTGTACCAAAGTTAATTGAAGTTAGTAAACTCCATTGAGAAAGGTTAATATTATTTATGCTAGCAGATACTCATTAGTAAGTGTCACGATGGATACTAACAATGCGTTTCTTTGAATGTAACTACAGGACATAGCAAATACAGTAATCTTCCATCTGGCTTGGTTTCTAATCAGTGCCCAAATGAAAATTATGGATATTCCTGAGTTTGATTGGTATTATTTTCTTTCTTTTTACACAACAGTTCAAATACCCTGTGATTAATTTGGAATAAATTGAAGATATGCCACAAAGTAATTAAAAAAATCACTTCTACAATCAAAGTATTTGATATAGCAAAAACATAACTAATTAAATAATCTCTATGAATCTTAAAAAAAAAAAAAAAAAAAAAAGTAGTTGTTTGGTTAGGTTTTTTCTTAATTATTCCCTATTCATTTACTGGAGTCTTTTGTGGAAATAAATGTGCAGACCAGACGTTAATACATTCATGTGCATTTGTGCACTGGCAAAGGAAAATAAAGAGGTTATTTAATACTCTGAAAGCATAACGTTGCAAGCTAATCAAAAGAATTGTGGAGGATGTACTCAAACATTTCATTTTAAAGTGGTATAAATTAAAGCATCAGCTAAGCTCAATGAATGCAGTAAATATTAAATTACATTCGATTTGGCAAAAAGAGCAAGAATGTGCATTTTATGAAGTTATTTAGGGATTGTCTAGGCAATAATTAAATGCTAAACCATCCCATTTTATATATATCTATACCTTTATATCTATCTGTATGTGGGAGTACAGGAAGTTCATCACATGGCTTTCATAGAGTTTAATGAGTACTAAAATGGGAGTAAGTTTTTCACCTGTGCATATGAGTCCTTAATAAGGCATACAACATTGCTGTGAGCATTTCTTAGAAAAAAAATAATTTAGCTTATTTATATCGTTTTTCTTCAAAGATTCCATCTAAGTCAGTGGAATTATTACCTCCTAATACACACACAGCTGAGAGCAAACACATTTTGATCCAAATTCAGTGCAGCCATAGTGAAATGAATTTCCCTTAAATTTAGCTAATGCAGGCTAGTCATCTGAACTTTTTCTACATTCAGCAGAGAAAGACAGACACCTCCAGAGGGTAATACAATTAACCTACTTGAAATAGTTATTCAATAGCAGGTCTTACCTGGAAGCAAAACTAGTTTAAGGAGCTTCCATTCCTTCTGCCTCTTATTCTTGCCTGCATAGATAGTGCTGTTTGCCATAACCGCTGAATATCAGATTAGTGATATAATCTAAACGAAAGAGTTAAACACTGCAGCTCCCATTTCTTGGAGTCTTATTTTTAACATGATCATTTCAGTCATATAGTTCCTGGTGCCTCGTCACTGACCGATCAGTTCTGTGTCCACTGAAGTGAATAACCAAGTTCTGAAGCGTATATATCATATACGAAGATTCCACACTTCATGGATGTCACAAAAAAACCCAAACAAAATCACATAATATTCCTACTACTTCTGGCATGTTTATTTTGACCAAGACAGTTCTTTCTTCGAAAGAGTTAATTGTTTGGGGAAAATATTCCTCTTATTCAAGAGTTCTTATTCAGTTATTGCCATATCTAACATTTTAGGAGAACTAGACCAATTCTTAAACAACACACTACTGGGATAATTTTGCGAGTGATAAAACAGCAACCAACAAGTGTGTTGCTTTTGAGTTTTTCTAGTAGTTTCACTTCTCTAAATCGGCAAGATGGCCATTTCACCATACATGTTTTTCACTGTCCATACAGAAGATTGATTCAGAATCCTTTGCACTTTTTTAATTTTAGAGATTCTCCCCATAAAATGAGTTCTCAGAACAGACATCTCTCATAAATTCAAAAACGTTTAGTTCCTGAAATAAGTTTCTTAAAAGACACAAAAAGACTAAAATATATATTAAGAATTCAAAGCCTATTTTCAAAATAAAGGGGACAGCAGTGAAAAACTGGTTATCTGAGGAAGATTAATTTCCAGAGCAACACAGACAACTCTTTCTAATTCAAATCGAACAGATTGATGTGCTTTCACAGCTTTCTGCTTATGATTTCCCCTTATGATTTTCCCTGAAACATTCTCTCAAATGTCAAAAACCCAACAGTGGCGATGAACCTTCACACTCAGGTGGGATCCATGACACCTTTCTTGAGTGGTTTGAGAGTTGGGTATGTAATGTAGTGCCCAGCAGTGGCCAATGGAAATAAACAGGCATTTCTGGAATTAGATTTGTTTACATATCTGGGAACTCTTGTTGCTCCTTATTGGTGAATATTTAGTCAGCTAATGTTTGGTGACAGCAAGTCCACCCACAACTATCACATGAATAAGCCACATCTATCTAACACTTCAGTTGGTTATTCTCCTTTTATGTATATCATCCTGAGAACAGAACACAGATATTAGCTGGTATGATGGCAAATCACTTGACCAAGTATTTCTTATAAGCACCACTAGGCAGTGACCAGCAAGGACAGATTTAGCAGATAATAGGAAGGACATGAATTTTTACCACTTTATCACCTCAGAGAGTGGAGTATTTTTTCCTGCATCTTGTGGCACAGGTATGGACACAGATTTGCACATCTCTGTCCATTTAAAAGAAATAGAGCAAGGTAGTGGCTTTGAACTATATTACATTTTTATCTGACGGTAAATGCTGAGGATTGTCTAGGAAAAATAGTAATTCTGAGGCAAAATGTTGGTCCTGTTGAAAAGAAACATTGTATCCTGCTGTCAAATGAATGCTACAGATTTTTGTGCTGATTTAGTGTTTTTTGTCAAAAAAACTCCTATTGGTAAAGTTTCAATCTTTTACACTTCTGTTGGTCATTAATGAGTGGCTAGCATATAAAGATACTTTTGCCCTGTGAAATGAAGACACATACCAGGATAACTATTAAAGAAACAAAGAGGAAAAAGAGCTACTATAAAATGAAATGCATGCATTACACGTAGGTTGGATGATATATAGCACCAGGTGCATAATGTCAGTCAGTTGTCTTTTTTTTTTTCCCCCTTTTTTTTTTTTTTTTTTAATAGTTAGAAGATTCAGTTTCTGAGGCAGCTTTGATAAGATTTGGAAATTCTGGAGGGTTGTTGACATATCAGTAGAACATAGCTTATCATGTAAATGTGATTCATGCAAATTTCCAAAGATAACAGGCAGGCACATTTATAATCTCAGTGAAAAAGACTCTCAATAGGTAAAATGAGAAATCTGTGAAACTTGGTTCTATTTATTGACTTGCAACAGATATGGAAGAATACAAATAAACTAGGTTTATGTTTAAATTAAATAAATAGATACTCAGGATATTTTCCTCTTTTCAGAAGGCTGCTAATCATAATAACAGTAGATGAGAAATTAAGCAATTTTATAATATGGATAGTTATTCCCCCTTTATTATTATTATTATTATTATTGCTATTGTTATTATTGCTATTGCTATTGCTATTCTTATTGTTATTATTCCCTTGCCTCTGTGATTTCAGTCTGCTAAAAGCATGAAAACTGAGAAAAAATGCTGGCAGGATTCCTTTAATATTTTTTAGTCCAAATTTCTCACAGAATAACTCTTGTTTTGCATATCTGATTTGAGATATATGGCTATATTCAGTAGGTCTGAGTACCTGTTCAAGTCAAAGTGAAGTGTAGATTCAGAATATTTCTAAAAATTAAAACTCATGTTTCCAAGTTTTAGTCACCTTACACCATAGCTTAAAAATTAATTTTTTATATCTGACAAATAATAAGTTTTGAGACATTGCATAGCTAATTAAGAGAGGTACTGCCATGGGGTTATCAGAATTGACTGTACCTCTGATGTTTTCCTTATATTTCTAAATTAACTCATCTCAGTTATGACCTGAGTTGCCACTGCATAAAGCTGATAGAGAAACAAGCAATTCCTCTATTCATATAATGGGTGATAGGTCACATGCCCTGTTTACCATCCATTTTCTTGTGAGATGCAATTAATTCAAAATACTTTGGTCTTTCCTTTGAAAAAGCAGGAACACAGCTGTTTTCTTAAAACAAAGTATTAGGAGTGGAAATACAAAATGACAAAAAGATAAAAGATTTAAACATATATATATATATACACACATTATTTAAAATTTCTCCTGTGATGTCCTCAGTCCAGTGGTGGATGTTAGGCAAATTTCCACACAAGCTCTATAACTCTCCTTTTTAACCATCTGACATTTTTTCAAGACTCTCAAGCATTGCCACAGCTTTAATCTTACCATCTGTCAAGGACTAAATCTATCCTGACCAAAGCCCTTCAGGTTCAGTGGAGGATCACACTAAGGTTTTAAAACAAATTGCTCTGTGTTGCCCTTATATAGTTTGCAGAGATGGCCTTTCCAGTATTCAACTCCCTGTTGCTCTGTACTTATCCTCAGAAACAAATTACCAATTTAGACAGTATAAGCATACAGTAAACAACATGGCAATGTAATCACGGCACATAAATCATTGCAAGTGATTGCACAGCTGTCACTGGTATTACTTCATTGCTTATAGGAAGAATGTACTTTGGCAACTTATTTAACAAAACTTTTGTACTCTTTGCTGAAAAGGAAGAAACATTTAGTGATGCAAGTGTGGGAGACCTGAAGGATTATGAATCTGATTCTTATAATTTGAAAACTAATTTCAGTATATTCTGATCTATGCTGAACAGTTTTGCTTAATACTGCTTTTATGTCGAGACTGGATTCCCCTAAAGTCTTTTTAACTTCTGTTGCAGTTAAGCCTGTTTTAAAGTTGCTTTGATGAGGGTTTCCCTGAAATATTTTATTGTTCTGTTGTCTTCTAATATCCTACTGTGGACTGAACATTTTCTGAACCAAACCAGAAATAAAATTTTCTCAGCCGATCTTTCCTCTCAGAAAGCCTGGATTCTTATGGTATAACTTTGAAGAAAGAATCCAAACCAAAACAAAACAATAAAAGAATGGAAATGCACTCTTTACTTTCATTTCTGTGTTGGAAATCATGCCTCGTGTGTGTGTGTGTGTGTGACAGGGAGAGAGTGTTTTACTAGTTTAGAAAAACAATAAATTCCTCCTATAGAAAATGTTAGCTGTATGCCTCATTAATGTGGCACAATGCAGTGTTGATGGCATTTGTCTTTTCATTACAATGTAATAGTATATGAGGTCATAAATTCAAGGTTAAAAGTGATACAGAGTTGACCTTTAATAAAAATGCAACAGTTCTAATAAACAAGTGAATAGCTTGAATCATATTAGAATCATTCTTTTGTAACTGAATAATCTACCCTCCCCTTATTATTAACAACATTAGATGTGGGTATTCAGGAAATGAAAAGCTAAAATCTATGGGAAAGGTAATGATCTCTGAAAATTTTCTCTAATGACTAATTTGTGGCTCAGTGGATTTCAAGAGATTATTGGTTTTTGAAATGGATTCTATCAACTAAGGAGATAATGGAAATCATTAGGCTGAATAAAGTAAAACAGTAGATTTGTTATGTGGAGTTCTATTACATGAGCCTCTATTTCCCACACAATTTAGAAGTATTTTTTCTTAAACTGAACTACTGTGTCAACTTATATTATGGGACAAATTCTGATAACACAGCACTCAACGGCAAAGCTTTCATTAACCTCAGCTGAATGGGGATTTGACTCTGATTTTTATCGGAAAAAGTGCTGTGATCAGTGAGAATTTCAGGTGCTCAATATTGCTCACAATATGTCTCTGATTCAAGTTCCAGGTTTTTCACATTCAAGCAGAATAAAAGGATTTTAATCTTCATTATCAGCTCATAGACAATATCTTACAGGACCAGTGTTGAAGTTAAAATTCCACCAGTAATTCATCCTGGTGACATTTATAGGCCTTACTCACGATCAGACTTATTAAACCAGATGCTGTACAAATTACAGAAAGACAGATCCTATGTTTTGGAAAGCTTAATAATTCAAAGTGCAGTATTCTCCTGGAGAAAATCCAAAATGCTGGAAATATCAGTGTTATAATATTATAAATAATTCTGTATCATTCCTAGCCTTTGTTTTTTATGATACCCTACATATTATTTTTCTTTTTAGCACCATGAATTTAGTTTCTAACTTTAGAAGTAGATTGCTTTTACAAATTAATGTCTGCTTTTACAAATTAATCTCTGCTATAAATGCCACTGAGGCATATTCTTACAACTATATTAAGAACATTATTGTTTGGAGTTATTTTCTATTGTTACTTTGTTTGCTTAGTTTAGTGGTTTAGTTTAGTGGTTTAGTGGTTTAGTTTTGTATTATGCTTGCTTGATATACAAACCAAGACATTTGTTAGTTGTTTACAAGATTGTTATTTAGGTTAGGAAAACGATTTTAAATATAACATTTCAGAGTTCACTATGGTTACAAAGATTTGAAATTCTTAGAGTTTAACAACCTATTAAATATTGGGTTTTGGGGGATAGGAAAATTTCCAGGATTTTAGTTCTTTATAAAGTAGCATCAAGTACAGGAAATGCTAACAAATTAACCCCAGGAACACACCAGTAGGCTCATCTGCACAGTGGTGTCTGGAGAAGCAAAAAGCAATGTTAATTTTCTACTGAGGTGGAGGGAGACCTGCTGATGTCTATGTAACAGCGTTGATAATGTGCAATGTCCTGAACTGGGGGAAGACACTGCTGGGGTAACTCCTTTTTTTCTGATCTTCATTTGTTTCTGTTTGTATAGAGGTTGTAGCTGTCTTTTATATATTTTTGTTACCAGCTTTTAATTTTTCCTAAATATGAGATAATATACATGTATGCAGAAAATATACAGACTCGTTCTTTTTTAAGCCCTAAGAAAAATTCTATCCAACTCTCAAGGTTGAATTTCTGTAATGATCAGTAACTGACTATGTACAGTTTATAGAATTATAGAATAACTCAAGTTGGAAGGGACTCATAAGTATCACCATCATCAAGTCCAACTTCCTGTTCCTCACAGGACTACCTAAAAATAAACCATATGGCTGAGAGAGTTGTCCAAACACTCCTTGAACTCTGACAGGCTTGGTGCCATGATCACTTCCTTGGAGTGTCTGTTCCAGTGACCGACTACCATCTCAGTGAAAAACCTTTTCCTCATGTCCAATTTGAACTTCCCCTGATGCAGCTACATTCCATTTCCTTGTGCCCTATCGCTGCTCACCAGAGAGAGGAGATCAGTACCTCCCCCTCTGTGGCTCCCCTTGAGGAAGCTGTAGACTGCGATGAGCTCACCCCTCATCCTTCTCCAAGCTGCACAAACCAAGTGACCTCTAAGTCTTGCCCTCAAGGCCTTTCACCATCTTGGTCACCCTCCTCTGGACACACTCTAATAGTCTGATGACCTTCTTATATTGAGGTGCGCAAAACTACACACAGTACCTGAGGTAGTTATATCCTCATGGATGCCTGTTATCATCCTGTGCTTTACTCTCAGAAGCTCTGATAAAACAGAATAAAGAAACAATATTCAATATTTTCTTAACCACAGCAGCCTTTGGAAGAGGCTCTTCAAGACAAATGTGATGATTTTTTGTTTTAGAGAGAGCTAAATGGAATGGAACCATCCAATGGCTAACTGAAATTCGAATAGAACCTATAAGTAACCTAAAAGTAGGTCATAAGGACTCAAGATTATACCTTACCTCTCCTGCATTTGAAATTGTAGAATTATCCTTTTTGTGCACACACACACAAAAGCATTGAAGACTTGAATTCTGGGCAGGAGATTTGGCCTTCTGGAGCAATGGAACCATGACACAGTGATATCATTTCTTATCATTCCTGTCAACATTTAAAAGGAGCAGTGCCAAAGAAAAAAACAAAGAACTCAGAACCATGCTTTGCTCATGTAAAGACAGTGCTAAAAAACTTGTTAATGTCTGACACACTTTTTTCCTAACCTAGATTCCTTGCTTACTCCTATAAATGTATTAAACTTCCAGTTTTTCTTCACAGCTCCTTTGATGATTTTTAGACTTCCTGCACCACAATGGAACCGATGAAAACAAAGCTTATTTGTTCCTAATAACTTCTTTACATTGATGGGTTCTTTGGGTTTCTAACATCAAAAAAGTAACACACTGCTTATTTTCCTTACACCTGAAGATAAGTACAGTGTTGGCATAAAAAGGAACAGTATATATGAGGTAAGTTTGTTCAGAAAATTTGGAAGTAGTGGCTTGATATAATTAGTAAAGCTGATGTAATTTACCAGCCAAATGTACTTTTTTACCCTTTGTCTTACTTAAGCCAATGATTATTGGCCAATCTTGGTCTAATATTGAGAATGTCATTAGAAACAAGAGATTTTGTTTGCACTGGAAAATCAAGTGCATGTGGGTAACCTTAATATACTATAAAATTATGGTCTAAATACAAATTTAACATGCTTGAAAATGGAAAATGGAAAATGGCCTCATGGTACAGAATGTCTATGTGCTGGTGACTGTTAAAATACTGTGTAAACTTGTATTTAAGAGATTTAAGATTATCGCTCACCTTGGACAAACAGAGAACAATCTTTTTTTTATTGCTTAGAGATAAACAGTTGAGAAAATTCAGAGAAGTGGACAATCAACTGACATTCACATTTTTAAAGAAAGTGAAATAAACTGCATACCACAGGAGAAAGTTAATGTCAGTTAACTAACATTACATGGTATTTTCCCTCTGCACTGATAAAAATGCATCCTGAAAAAAAATATTCAGGAGAGACAAATATTTTTAATATTTCCATCCTGTCTAATTGCAGCTTATCTTTCAAAACTAAACATGGGATTTAGTTTTATATTGTTAGTCTTTGTATTATGGTTAATTAACCAGACCTAAGCCAGACACTGGGCAAAATGTGGCTTTGTAATAGGATTAAATTTTACAGCTCTTTTTGGCAAAAAAACCCATTTCCTTTTCAGGGTCTATTTTACAATTTAATAGGATTTGTTAGCAAGCAAAATTTGTTTGGTGAAGATTAGACAGTCAGAAAATGGGATTTTGATTCAAATTGCATCCCATAGTGTTAAAATTCTCATGTAGATACAGAATTGCTTTGTAATAGGGCAGATCTATACCTCCCACAGGCAGAATTTTTCCTTAAAAAAGGTTGTCTTGAATGATACTATAGCAGATGCCAAAACTGGAGATGCTATGGCATCTTCCAAAATTGACAAATCTATGTGGACAAACTTGAAGAAGGATCAGTTGACAGTCAATGATACTCAGCAAGTTAAAATGACCCCAAAAACTGTTCTACAAATCTACTACGCTTGCATTTTTCAAAACCTGAGTAAGATAAATTAGGTAGTGGTATAAACTCTGCTTCTCATTAATATTATTTGCAGCATGAGCTACATTTCTAAAAAAAAACCCTTAAAAATAGATTTCAACAAAGGCATTTCCCTGATATAGCATTATATGGTTTGCAAATAGTTCACTGCTTACAAGCCAGCAAGAAGAAGTGGAGTATGACCCCAAAGATCTTACTGTTTTCATTCATTGTTCCATGCAAGTCAGAAGGAGAAGAAATATCATGGATGGATAAAAAGCATTATGTACAGCTTCTAAAAATAAAACTTGTTTACTTGTTTTGCAAAGGGACTAGTGATGGCAGTTTATGAGAATATTTGTATGTAAACAGCAACAAACTAACAAAAGACAGTATGTTGAAAGATGAGAGTTAAAGGAACAAACCATTGTGATTTCTATAATGTTCAGATCAATATAACATAGATCTTGATGCAAATCTTTATGTACTTCGACGTGACTGAAATGTACACTAAGGCATTCATAATGAACCTTTTTCTTCTATCCTTTTTCAAAAACTGAAGAAATATACAGATGTTTCACTTACAGAGTCAGATCAAAAACTCTCCTTGAAATACTAGAACACATTTCAAACTCAGTTACACACCGAAAGCAACTCCTTTTTGCAGTTATTGAAGCTAAATTCAGAAACCATAAAATATTACAGATTTTCAATTAAACATCCATATTATAATTAATTTTGTTTCTGTTTTGTTGGGGGTTTTTTGCTTATATCGGGAAGGAAAGCCTTTATGAAGATCTTGCCTTTTCAAAGATCTTGTGAATTTCTGTATTGTGTTAATCATATGTCATTTTGAAAACTTGTCATACACAATTTTACTCTGGAAGTTAAAAAGCCAAACAATTCCAGGTGACTCAATCTGTCAGCCTTATATTAAAACACATATTGAATGAGATATAGCCAGTATCAATGTGAAAGAACAGTAATCTAATAATTACTCATAAGCTAAAATCATAGAATCATAGAATGGTTTGGGTTAGAAGGAACCTTAAAGATCACCTAGTTCCAATTCCCCTGCCATGGGCAGGGACATCTTTGACTAGATCAGGTTGCTCAAAGCCCCGTCAAAACTGGCCTTGAATGCTTCTAGGGAGGGGACATCATCCACAGCTTCTCTGGGTAATCTATTCCAGTGTCTCACCACCCTCACAATAAAGGATTTCTTCCTTACATCCTATCTAAATCTTCCCTCTTTCAGTTTAAAACCCTTGCCTCTCTTCTTATCACTAGACTCACTGATAAAGGGTCCCTCCCCATCTTTCCTGTAGGCTCCTTTAAGTACTGGACAGCCTCTATAAGGCCTCCCCAGAGCCTTCTCTTTAGGTTGAACAAGCCCAACTCTCTCAGGCTGTCCTCACAGGGGAGGTGCTCCAGCCCCCTGATCATCTTCGTGGCCCTCTTTTGGACCACTCGAGCAGGTCCATGTACTCATTACGCTGGGAGCCCCAGAGCTGGACACAATACTCCAGGTGGCATCTCATGAGAGAGGGAGGGTGTGGAGAGGGAATATCACCTCCCTCGACCTGCTGTCCCCACTTCTCTTGATGCAGCCCAGGATACAGTTGACTTTCTGGGCAATGAGCACACATTGCTGGCTCATTGTCAGTTTTCCATTCACTACTACTCCCAAGTGCTTCTCCACAGAGCTGCTTTCAATCCACTCATCACCGAGCCTGTATTTGTGTTTTGGACTGCCCTGATCCATGTGCAGGATGTTGCACTTGGCCTGGTTTTGCACAATGTTTTGTACAATTATTTTTGTATAACCATTTTCCACAAGTACTGTTAATAAACATATTTGTATAAGTAAAAATCCAGTATTATATACAGTATACAGGTTGAAATATTTTTTTTTTCCATTTTCAATTGTGTGTACTCTGTAGATGAAGACTTGGCTGTAGCTTACACAGGATAACCTTTTTTTCAGCTATCTGAGCATCATTGCCATAGTGCTTCTGGCAGGTACTTAACAGCCTTAAATCAAGTATTAAACTGTATTATTTTAAGTCTGAGATCATAATTGTGGGCTGCTTCTCTATTGGCTAGAGAGAAAGAAATAAGTACCTTCTGAAGATGTTTCATCATAGATGTTTATTATGCAGTGAGATAAATAAGTTATTGAAGATGCTTATTTATTTCTGATGTCTGTGAAAAGACAGAGTTTAACTTGATAAAGTCAGGTTTAGGCTTCTGACTTGAATACCTAAATTAGGAAAACTCAATCTCATCCAACATTTTTGGCAGAAAGAGGAGAGAAAAGTAATGGAAAGAGTAAAATGAAGGACATATTCAGTTCTCACTGTGACTGTGGTTATACTATCAGAACGATTAATGCTGCTTTGAATATGACTGTGGAAGTCATAATCACAACTCCTTACTATAGTGTTGCTAGACACTAATTTACGTACCTCATGGTGAAGTGGGAGAAAAAAGCTAGGGAGGTTCTGGAATATAGTTTTGTTGATGCATATTAAATTGATCTGGATTTTTCACTCTGAAATATTTGAAGTTATGCTTCATAATTCATTTTTCAAAGGAGAAGAAATAAAAAGGTGACAAAATATCAGGGACAAAAACAGTACTTGAAAGAAGTGCTTACAGAACATACAAAGAGAATCACTCTGTGATATTTTCTTCAAATGTGAACAAGATGGTTTCATAGCTGGACTACAAAAAGGTATAAGACTAAAAAAGCTCTCTCTATAAATATTTTGCCATATTCCTGAAAACAAAAGCTTAACTAGTGCAAACGTGTTAGATTTTTCTCCCATCGATGCAGGTAAATTCAATGAACATATTTAGAATGAAATTGCAAACATATCTAAATCAATGTAACTCAGCTGTACTTCTATGGAAACATGCTGATCTATTGTTGGTGAGATTCTGTCCCATTATCCAAAAGTCTTTTGTAAGGATGTGAGGAAGAAGTGTCTGTTCCTCCTTTAAGGGTATCTGGTCAAGGACCTTTTTCACTAAAACAAGGGATAATAAGAAAAGGAAGAAGCCATAAACAAGAATATACAGGGACACAAACCTGATGGACAAATGATAAAGGAGGCAGTGATAAAGGACACAGACCTTACAAAAGCAAATGGAGATAAAGTCAAGATGCAAACCTTGCCATTTACAATAATCAGTGGGCTATCAAGAAACTACAGGTGCCACTTCTAGGAAGATCAACCTGGACTTTGAAACTGATAGGGCTGTAAACTAGGGGGACCCCAGACTAGGAGGGGTGCAGGAATTGATAGAGCTATGCAGACCCATGGGGGGTCACAAAGGAGAAAAGGGAGCAGAGAGGAACAAAGAGTGGAGGTAGACAGAAAATGGTATAAAAAGGGGATGGTCGTATATAAAAAAGGGCTGGTCAGCACAATTGTCTGGCTGAGCTCTGCACATGATCAGCCCAGTGTGTTCTGTCTTCTAATATCTTCTTGTTAAATCTTCTCTTCACCCCCTCAGGGGATTTGTGAACGTGCATGTGAACCTAGAGAGTGACATGTGTGAGCTGTACTAATGACCTCCTGCCTCTGCCAGCCCAAGAGGAGGAGGGGACGTGGCTGTCTGTGCCTGTGTCTGGTGTGAGTCCTGAGTGTGGGTGCTGCTGGGGGCAGCGCCTTGTCTGTGGCCATCTGTGTGACTGGTCCTGTCTCCTGTGTGTGTGTCTCTGGGACATGTGCTCAGCATATATGTGCCAGTGGCAGGGCGGGAAAGGTCCTGGACAAGTGTGGCTGCAGAAGGGGGCCAGGCTTCCTACATCACATCTTTATTAATATCTTTGATTAGAAAGTAATGTAGTAGTCTCTCTTGTTGACCCTGAGCCAATATTGTAAGAACAGAATATCATGTAAACATAATCTGTGGAAGACCTGAAGTGAGAGCTATGTTAATAGCAAAATGACAGCAGTCTGAGGGCACTGCATGGTACAGAATGGTTAATGAATTATTATATTTATAGAGTACATCTAAACTAACTTGGAATATGTTATTATTAAAACTTTCTTATTTCCTGTACCTAGCATTTTGTGTGCTGATCTGAAATACATAGTATTCAGTTCTTTACTCCGTTTTATGTGTTCAGGCACTTTCAATTGAATTGAAACAAACAAAAAGAACTTTTGGAAATCAGAATTAGTAGAGGAGGCACTGATCTCCACAAATTCTGTTAGACTCAAACAGAAAGATTCAGATGGATATTTTGGAATTTTTTCTCACACTGGACCAGATAAATATATGCTAAAATAATTTTCAAAGCAAAGCTGCAGCCTGCAGCTGAGTGTTATAATGTCCAAAATAAAGGAGGGGATCATTTATCACGGTACATTATTCTTTGCAAAACCAGTAATGATTTTAGAAATGGCTCTTCCCTTTTCATAAAATGTTGTGATGACTTGGGAACAGCTTCTGAAACTTTAAGACTGTAAAAGAATTGCCAGGAGGTACTAATCCAAGGGAGTAACAATCTATCATAGACATTAGCATTTATTATTAAATAATGTATGAGTTTTATGGCCACAGTATGTGCTTGTAGGTGATATACACAAGTCTAAGAAGATTAAGAGATGACAATCTAATGGAAAAATAAAAAGAGGAAGCAGAGATTTTACAAGAGACTTCATTCGTTATAAAAGTGAACAAATGAAAAAAAAAATCTACAAGCAGAGAAACCCTTCAGAATTTATGCTTGTAATGTCCAGGATTGTTTACTGATTTAAGTAATAATCAAGTTTTATGTGTAAAACTGGTAAAGTTAAACTTTAAAAAAGAAAAAAAAAACACACAAAAAAATTTTATCATATTACATCTTATATATCTGTTTGTAATTAAGAGAATAAATGCGTATAAATGAGAGAAGATCAAAAGATTCTTGTAAATATGGCAATTGTTACAATTTTCTGTGAAGCCAAATAATTTTAACACAGCATTAATTATACATGCTGTTAGAGGCAAATTATAATGCAGACTTTAAAAAAGCAGGGTTTTTAATTAATCTCTTTTCTACAGATCTGTTCCCATTATTTTGGTAAGAAATCATTTTATTGAGTGAAATAATGCGTATTTAATTTTGATGATATCTGAAACAAAGACTTTTTTAAAAAGTCTTTGTAACAAATATATAATTATACAAGGTTCTGCAAGGTCCTTATTATATTTGTGTGTGACTGAACATGAAAACCAAAGAAGGTGGCTTTCCATACTTTTGAAGTGAGGCATAATAAATGATTGAAAAAAAATGCCATCCCACATATTATGATGAATATCCCATTGCATATAATATGTGGGGTGGGGTTTTTTTCCAATCAAAATTATTGTCAATTATTTTTACTTATTTAAAATGCAAAAAAAATATCAAGAGTAATGCATGTTCGTAAATTTTCAGTGGGGAACACTGCACAGAAATGGAATAGAAGCAATCTGTAAGATTTTTCTTCTATGTATTTTCCTCTTTATAGACTTTTCTCTGACAATCCTCAGCATAGTAGCTTAACACCTCACAGTCATAAATATATTGATTCCCATTAAAAATGTCACAAGAAAATTTTTTGGTTTTATTTTTATTAGTAAGTCTAGATCATATGCAGGCTGCATCTAATTTTAGGAATGAGAATTTTACAGTTCCCAGTTTAGATCTATCATTAGGTCATATCACAAATCCATGTGAGAATGAGACTCTCCTTCCACAACTGTATGGAAATAGATGATTTTGGCTGTTGCTAAAGAAACTCAAAAGATTGTGCAAATTTTCTAATACTGTAGGGAGAATTTGTATCTCTTAGATAAACTCTGAACTGTGTCTAGAACAATGTCACAACACAAACTCAAATACTGATCAATGATTTTTTGTAGTATTACTACTATTGCTTGACACCTAGACAATCCCCTGTTCTGGGAGTTCTTTTACTCAGTAGTGTAGGAATAAACCTGAAAGACTAGAGTCTACAGTGTCTAATGCTTGTTGGTTCTCATAACATTGATGGGTTGAGAACGTAATGGGATGTATCCAGACAGTCCTCCCAACGTTTAACAAAGCAATAATCAGACACTTAGTCAGAAGGAAATTTACAAGCCCAAATAAAATTCTTATCAGTAGTTTCACCTCACTCTCTTCAGGAGCCTAATTTATATGTCTTAAAGACAGAAAGTAGGATGAGAGAAGCAGACAGCTGATAGGAATGCACACACAGATGTGTTCAAGCATGTTCAGGTTTTTTTTACAAGTTTGTGGTTAAACATCCAAACCACGTTTGCCTCATGCTAACTACTCTGTAATATAGCTATACATCTTTACACATATACCATCACTGAATATCTAAAGAAAAGACCAAAATTTTTCTTAAAAAGGAGTCAAACATCTAATTGAAGCACTTACAAGTCTTCAGTGACTGCAAAAACCTAGCAACCTTCATAGAGCAATTAAATTATATTGAATATTATGGTGGGAGCTGTTAAGGCTTAGCTTAGGAAATGCTACAGAAAAATTATGCTGTTTTCTTTATGTAAGTAGGTGCTTATATTGAGGGTTATGTCTTGCTAGATTTCCTATAAAGTCAGTGGAGAAAAATGGTTCCTTCAGAAAATGATGTGGAGAGTATAAGTTACTGCTCTGCATCATCCTCTGTTTAAGCTTTTATTTTCTCATTTACTATATAGGTAGTGTGGAGAAACTAGCTGCTTTTCAGGACCTTGAGGGTACCAACCTGGGCTGATCAAAGACTTAAGCTGTTACTTTGCTTTCACCTGCTGATCACTGGTCCACTGATGGGAGCCCCTGTTATCACAGTGTTTTGCTGTTTGCCCAGCCAAGTGCTGTGGGACTGTGCCCTGGTCTTAATAGCATAGTTTACCTATGCTGTGTCTGCTCCCAGGTCCTGGCTTGTCTTCACTTCTGGAGCAGCCCTGCTCTTGCTGCTGCCTGGAATTCCTAATGTAAGCACCCAACTTCAGATGCTTATATAAATTGTTCCACTCAGGTTCATAAACATAAGATGTAATGTTATCTGAGACTGCAGAATACCACAACTTCCAAAATAACAGATCTCATGCAATGAGAAATGCACCATTTTGAGCTATGACAAGAGTAATGGAAATTAAGTTATGAGATATAAAGATAAAGTTTGTCTCATAATTATGGTGCAGCTGGTTATCAAGGCTGTGCTGGTGTGCACAGCCAATGTGCTTAGTCTTTCATTCCCTGGGTGGTCCAGAAACTCCTTGGCTAGTCTGTCTATAGATGAGGTAATGGTCTGACATGAAACCAGCTATCACCTGAACCCTTGCCACCTTCACATTTAGGTATTTCCCAGACAATGTCCAGCTGGAAACTTAGGACAGCCCCAGAGATTTCCTCAATTCTTGCTATGCCTAGACTGATTGAAAGGCATCACATTTTTTTTTCATTGCATTGACTAATAACTGGCACAGAGAATGAGACCATCCTAGACACCAGCCTATGTGGTTCCGGCTGCAGAACTTGTCAAACTATATATAACAAAGATCTTTGTAAATAGTCAGCAGGTGCAGGAATGGTCATATAGGATGCTCTTTTTCATAGTCAAGTTAGTTAGGAGAGGCTTTGTACATAATTTAAGATACCAAAAAAAATAAGGATCTTATTCTGGATATATCAGCGAGGGCTATTTGACAGCTGGATTACAGGAATTTACTAGAATAACATTTTAGGGAAGTCTCATTTGTTCTAGATGAAGATGCCATTACAGACAAAGTCCTATCACCATTCAGACAGCAACTGATCATCTTGTCCAAACAGAGTTGTGATAGGCAACTTAGCTTTTGTTTAACTTTTATTTTATTAAACAAACAGTCTCTTCATCAATATCTCTGCAACAGAACTGATAGCTGGAGGCTAGCCATTGTACTCACAGGCATCTCAAGAGGCACTATATAGCTAGATAGCTATGTTTAGGCAACTGAATTATATGAAGTTGTGCCTCTGGCCAGGGTCTTTAATGTACACAGACTGACTTCATCCACTTGGAACTTAAAACACAGGGACCTTTTCTGAAGACATCACCGAGGAAATAGCAACATCAGCAGCATTTGTATAACTACCTGTTGGATGTCTTCCCAGGATACAAGAGATCTGGAAATGCAGAATTATAAAATCAAGTGGAGTTCAAATACAAAGATTATATTAGTTTATTTACTTGATTGATTGTTTTCAAGTGGATGCCAAACCTGGCTGTCATGGATCTGCCTTACAACATTCTTAATGCAAACAGGTCATCATGCTCATCTGGAATTCCTCGAGCCCCACGTTGCATGCCAAAAAGGGCTGTGGTAGGTTGACCCTGGCTGGATGCCAGGCACCCACCAAAGCTGCTCTATCACCTTCCCTCCTCAACAGAACAGGGGAGAGAAAATATAACCAAAGGATTATAGGCTTGTAAGGACAGAGAGAGATCACTCACCAATTAATGTCATGGGCAAAACAGACTTGACTTGGGGAAATTAATTTAATTTTATTGTCAATCAAAATCAGAGTAGGATAATGAGAAATAAAAGCTAAATCTTAAAACACCTTCCCCCCACCTCTCCCTTCTTCCCGGGTTAACTTTACTCCCAATTTTCTCTACCTCCTCCCACCAGCAGCCCTGGGAATGGGGGTCACAGTCAGTTCATCACACATTGCTTCTGCTGCTCTTTCCTCCTCAGGGGGACAACTCCTCACACTCTTCCCCTGCTCCAATGTGGGTTGTCTTCCACAGAAGAATGTCCTCCATGAACTTCTCCAACATGAGTCCTTTCCACAGGCTGCAGTTCTTCACGACCTGCTCCAATGTGGGTCCCTTCCATAGGCTGCAGTCCCTCAGGAACAGACTGCTCCAATGTGGGTCCCCCACGGGGTCACAAGCACTGACAGCAAACCTGCTCCAGCGTGGGCTCCTCTCTTCATCGGTAGACAGGTACCGCCAGGACCCTGTTCCATCACAGGCTTCCCATGGGTTCACGGCCTCCTTCGGGCATCCACCTGCTCCAGCGTGGGGTCCTCCCCAGGCTGCAGGTGGAGATCTGCTCCCCCGTTAACCTCCATGGGCTGCAGGGGCACAGCCTTCCTCACCATGGGCTGCACCATGGGCTGCAGGGGAATCTCTGCTCTGGGGCCTGGAGCACCTCCTCCCCCTCCTTCTTCACTGACCTTGGTGTCTGCAGAGTTGTTTCTCTCCCATATTCTCACTTCTGTCTCTAGATGCAGTTGCACAGGTTTTTTTCCCCTTCTTAAATATGTTATCACAGAGGCGTTACTGCTGTCACTGATGGTCTCAGCCTTGGCCAGTGGCGTGTCTGTCTTGGATCTGGGATTGGTTGTATTGGACATGGGGGAAGCTTATAGCAGCTTCTCACAGAAGCCACCCCTGTAGCCCCCCTGCTACCAAAACGTTGCCATGCAAACCCAGTACAAAAGCTTACCAGATGTAGAAAGGAAAAAGTGAAAAGAACCTGAAGACATAAGGATCTCTGGGATGCTCAGTGTCCTCAGCTTATAAAAAGATTTTCATACATTATTTAGTGTCATTTTAGTAAACAAATAGTTTGAGGAGTGTTTATGGTCTCTGGGGAACAGCTATATGTATAGAACAAACTGTTAGTGAGCTATATCCTATCTTCCACTTCAATACTGAGATAAGGTCCTCAAATGGCTGTTTCTCTGTTATTAAATTAAATAGTGTCAGGGAGTATTCTTAGGTCCTGGAAGTTAATTGACTAGGACAATTAGTATTTTTGTTGTTGATTCTCAGGCATAGTATAAAAGTTAGTGCTGGACAGGGTTTATTCTCTGCATGTAGGATTCATATTACTTATGTGTCTATTTATTGAAATATCAAAAATCTATTTGTTGAGGGGAATAAATGAAAGGCATTTTCCAGTAGAAAACCTGAAGAATATTCACAGTACAGATATATCATATAGACATAATATAATTTGATTTTACATATACAATTACAATTTCTCTATAATGCATTCCTTAAAATTATTTTTCTTTTCATTTACTAATTTACACAGTACATTTTGTTTCTGAAGTATCTGTTTCACTTATTTTGTATTCTGCACTACAAAAGGTATTGCTTCTAGACAAACAATATCTTTTAGCTTGCTTTTTGGATCTCTTGAAAAAGAACTTTTTAAAAAATAACTCAGCATTTGAAATGAATGCTTCAAATTCTTGGTATGACATGAAGACTACAGTAGAACAAAATGAAATTTAAAAGTATTATCTAAAAAAATATCCCTTGCTATGAGAATTATCGAGTTTGACTTTACTCACTAAGGGTAATGACCTAGCATAAGTAAATAACACAGAAGAATAGGGGGGGTTTAATCACAAAAAATTGTCCAGTTCTTTTAATATAATAAAATTCTGCTTATCACAAATAATGGAACAATTGCAGCACATTTAGACACAGAGTTTCACTTTTAAGAGAGTTAACTGGAGGAATAATGCTTAGAAAAAAATAAGAAATGTAGACTTATTGTACCAAAAATGGGCAAATGCTAGCAGTGATCCACTGAGTAAAACTGTTATATGCAAACCACAGTTTGACTTATTACTTTTACCTTCATCATTAATTTATCTTATTTTGTCTTATCTTAAATTTTACTTCTGCTTTCCCTTTTGATCTTTTTCAACAAACTAACCATTCCCCAGCAGTCCCGATATGTAATGGCAGTGAACTGAGGCACGAGAAATGATGCTAGTTAGGGATTGTGGTTTATATGACAGTAAAAAATAACTGTCACTTTTGCACATTTTGTCTTTTTCTAGAAGTGTGGGCTAGTTTCCAGGAGGGTACCTCTAGGTATGGTAAATACTGGTCCCTAGCATTCTGTTCATTTTCTAATTTCTATGTTTACATTTGGTCTTCTTAAATTTTACATTTAGTTGTATGTGACCATGATTTTGTTTGTATTTCCTGACTAGATAATGTATTTTATGGATCTGTGAGGTTTCTACTCTTCACCATAGAACTGACTGTATATACTGTGAAGAACTTAATCATCTAATACCTTTATAAATACAGATTCATTTATTTTGCACTACATTAAAGGAAGGAAAATTGGGAAATTCATTTAAGTTCTTATTTTTTATAATTTCTTGGCTTAATTATAAAATTATTTTCTAAGTGAACTCAAACTTCAGAAAAAAAGCATGTCAAGTTATTCAGATAAGCACTGGGATAATTATTCACACTGAGTACAAAAATCAAAGCATAAAATCTATATATGTACAAGTTTATATATGTATCCTGTCTGTGCCGTTGATGGATAGGGAGGATGTGGTTAGAAATATTTTTATTTGTTTATTTTTCTATTAGGTTGTTTGTCAACTAAAATATTCCTGTTGACTAGGAAAACATTAGTAAGTAAACAGATGGTAATTTTGATTACTAAACAGTAAGAAGTGTTAAAGACACTAGAGCTTTATGTGATGGCACACAATTTCTCCTCGATGAACAAACAGTAGTAAACAACATGGTTAACTATATGGCATACTTATGAACAGTACAAGCTTGGGAATTAAGCTTTCTAACCTCTGACTAATTTTTTTTTTTTTAATTCACTTAGTCACAATTTACTTTTAAGTGCTCAACAAGATATGATAAGAAAAAGATGTTCTGAGTTTTTAATTAAATCTTAATGATTACATGAAACAGACTCAGCTGTTTGCAATACAATAAAACTTATTAAAATTACAGTGTTTCTTCCTGCTTATGTATTTCTATGAGTTAAGAGAGATTTAATGAGAACTATTGGAAAGAAAAAGCTTTCAAAATGTACGTCAGAAACAAAAGTTAGATTGTTCCCAGATTTTGGTCAGAGGTGGTAAGTAAAAAGACAACTATTCACCTTCTTCACTTTGTACAATGAAAAAATATATAGAAAATTCTTATGCCCATTTGAACAGAAGAAATTCTTCTTCTGTATACATATGCATAAAGCACTATTTATTAGAGCTTCTGAATTTATTGACAGACACATCGCACATGTCTACTACAAACTTCCCAGCTTGCACATGGGTAAAGAGAGTACCTTTTGAGTTGCAGTCCCATCTTGTGTGTCCTAGAAGAGAAAGCAATGCTTTAAACAGGAGGCTGTCTTTGTATTTTTTCAGTATTTTAGCTGGAATACTTTAGTAAATATCTACATTCTGCAGTGTTGCTTCTTTAAAGGCAGTTTAATCATTGTACCTTATGGGATGTGACTGTTACTTCAGAAAATGTCTTTGAGTTTCCAATACAGTACTTTTTTTATCTTGAAAAAAATATTTTGCTTTATGATTGAGAGAATGGCAGCTAGTTAATGTAACAAAATCTGGATCTTCATCTGGCAAACAGCAGGTTGATAGACATTATAGGACATATGAATTCATTCTTCCTTGAGGAGTCTGACCTCTAAATTTTCTATTTACTTCACTTTTATCAGAAGAAAAATAAAGAAAAGGAAACACTTAATCAAACAGAAACAGTTTATCAGTAAATCAAAATTTACAGACTCTAAACCCAAGGATTAGCTGTAGTGTTGAACTGGTATTTTAAATCAGATTACTCAGATATCTCCTTGGAATAACTATATGTTGGGGTTGGGGGAGGGGCTGTGATCTATTTTTTGGTTTTTTTGTTGTGTTTTTTTTCTGTTTATTTGTTTGTTTTTACAGATAAAAAATACTTAGAAGTAATAGTTTCAGTTATTGGCAAACTTTATATGTTTATTCATGATTAAGATCATGGCAGTAGAACAGTATCCATGGAATTAAAGAAAGATAAGATCTAAGAAAGAATCTAACATTTTGGTTCCAAATATAATTCAGTTTTTACAAGTAGACTATTATGCTGTAAACAATTTAGAAAAAAATGTCAGGTGGCATTTTAATGGTCAGGTGGCATTAAAATGTGGCAACATTTTAAATTATGATGAATAGAGACCACAATTCTCAAAGAATTGTTTAATCACTTTTATAAGATTTTCAATGAACAAGTACTGTCAAAATTTCTTGCAAAATATTATTGGTGAAATTTCACAACACAAACCATTAAGTGATGGTATCTCTTTAAGTGTTGTCCATGATGTTAAAAACATTGTCTTCATCTTTCTTGTCTCCACCAACTCACAAAATATGTTTCATCACACCTGTTGTATAGACCTGTACATCTGAGTTAATTTTTCAGATGATCCTCTCTAACTCTTCTCTGATCTTAGATGACTAGGTAATATTAATTTCCAAACTAGTTTGCTTTTACCTCCAGCTTAAAAGGAAATATTTTATCTTTCCTAAAATGCAGTGACCCATGCATTGTAGCTCCCAAGACAATTTTCATTTTTTCTTATTGCATGTGAATATAAATGAGAAAATGACCAAAGGCTCCAGGAGGTTCTCTTGGTTTCTTTCTGTTGTTTTTTATAGTGCTGTCTTGTGTTTATGATCTCCCATCAGACCTCCACTGATTTCTGACCGTAACTTTGCTGGTGCTAATTTTCAGAGCCACTACTATGGAAAAGTTAAGCTACACAAATGAAGTCTCATTTTTATGAAAATCTATTTTTGTTTGTAACAAGAGGGGTTTTTAAGCCCAGGAAGAACTTAGGAGTAAAACTCTTCTCTTCTCTTGATAGAATTTGTTTATAGAACAATTGTCTTGGGGAGAGCTGGAAACTGAAAGTTCTGATCATTCAGTAAACTATATGTGCAAAACTTTTCTCCAGAATTTTTCAATGTTAATTCAGCTTCATTTCCTACAAATTCCATACAAAAACTTAAATCTTTTTTCTCATCATAAAAAAAATAATTATCCTGAGATCTGACCAATGAGGGCTGAAAGTCCTGACTCTTTGTAGTCACCTGTAGGCTTTTCTATAAAGTAGTGATCACGTATTAAAGGTACTTGTTATTGCATGAGACTATGAACATAATGATGGATGACAATATGAAATATCCTAAGAGAGCCAGCATCTAATCTGCTTACTTATTATTCAATGCTAAAATTGTAGTATTTTCTGAAATTTCATAAGCTCATGGGTAAATATCTGGCCTTGGAATCAATAGCAAGAATTTAATACATCAGAATGACAAATTAAAATTATCTGCTTTGCAGTTAGTGCAATCTATATCATTTGTGGATGCGGTCAGCAATAGAACCATAGCAATCTGGTATTTTGCATGATCCCTTTTTTAAAGACATTGCAGGGAGGTCTTCTAGTTTCTTGGATGGAATTCTTGAGTGCAAAGTTGACCTATTGGCAGTTCCCAAAGTGGTTAATCCTTGTTCTGATTCAGGAAATGTTGAAACTCTTTTGGTTGTAGGAGGTACAAAGTTTTTCCAGCCACTCCTGTATAGTCTTATAACAACAGTATTCCCAAAAATTTTCCTCTCAGTTGGAGGCTGGATTTGTTTCTTTCAAATGTAACTATTTTATTTTATTTTATTTTATTTTATTTTATTTTATTTTATTTTATTTTATTTTATTTTATTTTATTTTATTTTATTTTTATTTATTTTATATTTTATTTTATTTTATTTTGTTTTGTTTTATTTTGCTTTATTTTATTTCTTTAATGGGGATTACTGTAATGTTAGGAGAAAATATTAGCTCACTCCAGAGTTAAATTATATATTGAACTCTGTATCAGTTATGCATGGCAGTGACCTGTGAGTAACCTACAATATAAATTTCTTCATTTTACCTCAAAGATTTAATTTTATGCATTAATTTTAAAATACAAATTCTCAGATGATTTGGTTTCTTTCTATATTAGACTCTTTTTGATTAGCTGACTTATACACAACTACATATATCCATATTTAGGTGACAGGTAGTCAGTATTACATAGCTAAATATCCAACAGGTTATACTATTTTTATTGAATGCTATTAAGAAAATTAAAATTATTTCTTAAAAGTGATCCGATTACAAATACTTTTCATGGTAATGTAATTGTATATTCAGCATTTTAAATAAAAAAATAAATTCTGAAAATAAGTATCAAGGTTTAGATACCCTATTTTTATTCAGCAAGAGGCAATTTTTTTCTGGCATTTTTTTTCAGTCATAATAAATGGCTCATCCTAAGACTAAGGCTGAAAATTGAAACCTAATAAGTGAAAATTTAGGATGTTTGAAAGAGAAGGAAGTGACAGTGCTCAAGTATTATTGTAATGTGAGATGATTACACTCAGTGAGATACAGAAGTTTTGGATATGTCTCGGCTGTAGTCCAATTATCTAATCTACAGATATTCAAATTCAGTGAAACCACAAATATAGACTACTCTGTCATTTCTGTTATACTACTGTGTTTTTCATATGTTAAAAGGAAATAATAAACTATTTAACTGGCATGTAAAATGGTGATATTAAGATTAAATGGCAAAACCACTAACAAATAATTGATGTGCTAGTTATATGATGACACTTCTTTTAGAAACTGATAATTATTATTAATAAAAATATAGTTACTTTTTAAATATATTTGAAAATTGTTTAATCAGCAAGGATTTTTTTCTACCAGTTTATTTTTTTTTGCCTTGCTTAGCTCTTTATTATGTAAAGTGTATTAAGCTGTTATGATGTTACCAAAGCTCAGTAAAAATCAGAAGGCTGTTAATGACCTCAAAAAGCCATGTAGCCCATCCTCTATCTCAAAATGGGATTATCTGGCCTGAATCTTTGTGCAAGGATTTTATCCAAAATGTCTGACAAGAATTTAAACAGTAATATTTATTCTTCCACATAAGAAAAACAAAAAAATAATGATCCCAATTATTGTTCCATGTTTCAAGACTTTCCTTTATGAACTGAGTGGTCGTAAGACATTATGTATACCTAGAATTTTGCTCCTCAGTTTCGAGATATATATTTGGTAAAACAGACTCTTACAAAACATTTGCAGATTACTTATGTACTTGAGGAACTATTTCAAAATGTCCTGTTCCAAACTGTGGCTTCCTCAAAACCGAGATTATTTTGAAGATTAAAAGTTTTGTATTTTAGGTTCTGTCAGACCTAAATTTATAAATGCTGTTTAAACCAGTCTTGCCACAAGCTCTGAACTGAGATTCAGAACAATTTATGTTTAATTTCAGCTGAGTTACACCACTATGGTGAATTCATATTGCAATTAGGTAATCCAGAATCCTGAAATGAGGGCTTAGTCTTGTCCAAAACAACAGCCTCTTATAGATGTAGTGCATTTATGCTGCCATATTCTTATAGATATCAATTACCCATATTGCCTATGGTGATGGTTCTTAAACCTTATATTTTTCATGGTGTGGGTTTTTTTGTTTTTGTTTTTGTTTGTTTGTTTGTTTGTTTGTTTTTTCTGCAACTCTTTTCTCACTGGATTCATGTTGTCTCTGAGACTGATTCTCCACCCACCATTCTCGCTGCTGAGAGCTGGCTCCTTGGTTCCACAGTAGACTGCACTGGCAAGGGAGATGAACAAGTAGAGACAGAGGGAAAGATACATCCACGAGGCGCTATTTGCGTATAGAATGGCATATGCCTGCTAAGAGGTGTCTAGAGCATTCCCACAAAGGAGTTTGAAGAGGAGCCATGACATCTTCTCCAACCTTTGTCAGCAGGTTTACATTTGTAATTCAAAATTACATTTTGTGTGCCTAAGCTCAATAATTTTTCCTCTGAGACAAGAGATGGCAAACTGCTGAGTCACAATGTTGTTTTATCACTTGGGAATAGTGCCCTACAGCAGAAATAAAGCTGCCAATAATTTATGTAAGATATTACTGGGAATTTTTTTCTAGATGTTGCCCTTACAGATAGCAAGAGAAGGCTATTGTACTGAAATGAGAATTCTAGCCCAGCAGAATCATAAATTGACTCAGCCAGCCAGCACCTTATTTAGTTTCACTACTGTTTCTAGAGCAGGAAAACCCACAAATACAGACAGGCAACTGTTTTTTGGACACAAGTCTTGTCAAAGACTGCTGTCAAAACAAATTCTGTAGCTATTGTCCACATCAGACTGCCTCCTACTGTATGAAGAAGGTAAGATTGGCAAGATTACTCTCATACAAATCTGAGGAACAGATAGATTTATTATATACTATTTTGTATATAATTAGCTGAGATGAAATTAAAAAATATGAGCATAAGTAAACTTCTGTAAACACCTGTCCAGTGTGATATTATACATATTGTGAGAACCCTGTTTTGTTTAGGGAATCAAACAGTGATAGGTCATAGATTACATATGATAGCAGTGCAGAAATAAAGAAATGAGGTAATAAGCGATCAGAAATAATTGATAGATCCAGACAATTAACAGGAAGAGTCAGGCACTTCTCTGAGCTACAGACACAGAAAAGTCTTCATTGTTTGTTGGTGCATTTTTTTAGTGTTCAGGAGCAATAAACTGAAGCAAAAAATCTCAGTATTGTGTAGTCTATATGGTTAAGGTTACAGTCTGTTAAGAATAACTAATGTGTGTGAAAATGCTGCTTTTTCCCCCTTTGTTATTTAAAGGGTATTATAGCAACAGGTTTCCTAGTATGAGATCTTTCAGAAAAAGAAGTATTAAATGTGTGTCACACTGAATTTTCAAACTTCATAAAATATTATTATGTGTTGGTTTTCCTCTTTCTCTTTTAAAACTGTTAATTTATTTTCCAGAAAGAAGCCAAATGTATAAATCAGTATCCTTCTGTAATCTGCAGATGGGGGTTTTATTGTGCACTATCACATCGGAAACATCCAGAAATATTACCTCAATAGAGAAACCATGAAACAGTTTTTCAGAACAGATAACAGTGGCATGACAATTTGTAATAGTTCAAAAGTGATGTTAAGTATGGTTATTAGAGGAAATGTCTTTGCAAGTCTCTTAAACATAGAGTTCTACTATTTGTATTACTGCCGTTCCAGGTATGTTCCCCATGAGTTAGTTATATTAAAACACTGACATACACAGGAGCATGGATCTATCTAAAAGCCCAGTTTCTTCAATTTTAAAAGGAAAAAAAAAAAAACTTTTACAAAGTAAAACACTGTTTATAGACCAGTGGAGAAAGAAAGACATTCACTAAGCAAGTCATTAAGTACAGCATAAAGGCGGCAAAACCATATACATTCATTTTTGCTAAAGATACCAACTCTTTTAGAAAACAGTTTAACAAATGGTGTGTTAAACATCTTAATAAAGGAAATTGTAATGATTAGGGAAAGTAATCAGAAGATCTTGTAGCACAGCAGAAAATGGAATATAATTCTTCTAAATTTCTTTCAGTGAACTGTGTTTTGGGCCAGGCTGTAAAGTGTCTTCATAAGAGTGGACTTCACAGGCAGAACTTTAAATGATGAAAAGTGAAGGAAAGACTCATAACACTTAAGAGCACTGAAGTCCCTTTGTATGCAGAAACACTGCATGCAGAGTACTGAAGTCACCTTGTATTAGAGTTGTCTCATTTATCTTCAGAAAGAGTATTGTTTGTTGGTGCATTTTTTAGGGAAGAGAGAGATAAAGGAGAGCTAGAATCAAAATGCAATCACAAAAGAAAGATAAATATATTTCACAACAGTGCTTCTTGCAGTCCATATGAAAAAGAAAACTCATGCCATTCGTAACTCAAGAATTCAGTCTTTCAGATGTAGCTGATATTTGCCTTTTCAGATGGAAAAAAAAAAAAAAAAAAAAAAAAAGAGCTGGTTCCAGGGAAACATCATATATACTTGTCATTCACATCAAAATTCTCTTTCCATCAGGGGCTAAGAGGGCAATGTAGCAGGACTGTTGGCATGTGATATTTATGTTTTCAGGGAAAAGAAGATCCCTTTGACCAACTGAGTTTCATACCATACTTACTTTATTGCTGTTGAATAGGTTCTACAATCTGTGGCTTGGCAGCAAATGAATGTGGGGGCATACCTGAACATACAGCAGATGAATGCTGCTATATTTTATTTAAAATGTTATGTTCTGACCACCTTAACCTCATGAATATAATGAAAAGAACAGATGCATGCATGACTTAACATTTTGAAGAGTGAGGTTTTTCTGCTTTCCTCTGGGGCTAGATTTTTATCTGATTTGGGCTTGTTTCATAATCATAAAGTCTGTTGCCAGCTGAGTATTTAGACAAAAGCAAATTTCTATACCTTTGCTAATGTTCTACAGAATATGTAATAAAGGTATCACAAATTATTGCAAATTTACAGATGAAAGTAAAGAAGGGAAATATGTTTTAAAAACACTGCTTTACTGTAATACCTGTTGCATAAATAATGAAAGCAATTATTAAAGCTACACCATTTTTTTTCCTTATTACTTGTAAAAGCATATTGCAGAAGGCAACCAGGAAAATGTTTAAATGAAAATGAAACCAGCAGGAATACTATTGCTGCTCTATTTAAAAAAATAAAGAAATAAACCCCCCCAAAAATCCAACCTTTGTGTTTGCCTCAAGCATAACCAATTTGGAAAACAGAATTGTTTTCACTTCTGTACAACATTTGTATAATGCTTTTTACTAATGATTGTGTATTTATGAAAAGGCAGTATATCATTCAAAAATAAACTGAAGCAAGCTTTGGCAATACATCAAGTCTGCATGCTATTTATTAATCCTCTGGATAAATGCTGTTTCATTTTAATGATAGGAATTAATTAATTTAATTCTGTGCCACCTATAGAGAAGAGGTACACTTTATAGAAAATCCTCTCACGGATAAATGAATTTGCATCTCTGGTTTTGCCCTTGCAAAAGATTCCTGGCTGCAGTCCTTCTAGCTAGGGGAACATTTAGTTTTCTGTCTAAGAACAGTATCACACTTTTTTCCTTCTAGTCCATGGCACTTAAACGTCATACCCTTCCATGAAAGCAAAGGATGCAAAGCAGTTACAAATATTTGTGAAGCCAATAGTAGGCAATATCTGTCTTCTTTGCAAGTTGCAAATACTAATATATTCACCAATTATCATTCATAACAAAGAGAAAATTGCACTTCTGTATCTTGAGACCATAGCTGTTTTATTATTGCTGCTGTTCATTCAGGATGGTCTGAAACAGGTTTTACTCTAATGAATTCCACAGGCCAAGTTTTCAACAGCTTTAAGCCTGCTGGGCATATGGTGGCACTGCATTTCTATATACAAATACTATCTTCAATTCTCTGTAGCAACCTGGGGCAGTGTATGTGTGGAAATAACACTGGAAGTGGAATATCTTTTAGACAAAAAAGGTCATTTCAATGTTGATGATGTTTGAGCTTGGGAGTTCTACATCTCTCTTCAAGTGCTAACTTTTCAGGAATGTAGTTGGCATTGCCACAGAATTTGATGGCTTTTCCTGCATAATATTTTCTACTACCTACTTATTTAAATTACGTCGTCATTTTATTCAATTTAACATCAATGAAACAAAATGTCTGTCATCTTGTTAGGAAAACATTGTCCATCGTTTTAATGCTGTCTGTATAGAAAACTTGTTCAAAATCAATTATTTGAGAACTTCATTTTTAAAGCAGAATTAACCCTTTTCTTTACAATGTATCATAATCTATTTGATTATCATAAATTTCAAGAGTGCTCTTTACCAGTCAAAGAAAATCCAGCCATCATGGCTTTCTTTTCACATTAACAACAGTGACTTGCTATTTTTATTGGCAAATATTGCACCAATTCAAATAAAGTGATTCAAAAATAGACTGTGCAACTTATTGAAATGGATTTTCAAAAAAATGTGATACAGTAATGTGCATTCTAGACTGTGATGGTGTAAAAAATTTTAAACATCTGCTTACACAGTAGCCATCTACTTCTCTGTACCTAAAATGAAGATACTGGTAAATTAAAAGTGAAAAATTAAAACAAAACAAAACAAAACAAAACACACTTTGTGTTCCATTGGTAATGATTAAAACTGTGCATCTTAATATTCCATCTGTTCATCTATGTATTTCAAAATGTATTATTATCATTTTACCCAGGTGCCTTGTGCATGATAAAACTGAAACTGATAAAAATAGTGAGCCAGAATTTTAATCCTGGTATTTGTTTAGAGAGTACACTCCTTTTTATCCTTGAAGACACTGGTTCAAGTCCAGTCCACATGATAGTAACTAAAAGCAATTATCTTTCAATGATTAATGCGAATGAATTTGTAGCCTCAGTCCATTTCCTAGGACAAATCATAAAACTCAGCATCAAAACTATCATTAATTCACTATGCCAGCAGATAAACCAAGGTTTAAATGTTCTGGAGTGAATCATTATTTTAAGCCCTGACACAATACTGACAGTTTATGACTGACGCATTTATGTAATCTAAATTTCCATTGGATCTCCTTCTCAGTGGCTGCATTTACTTACTCCAGACTGACATGCTTTGGCTTCACATTTCATTTATTTTTCATTCTGAACAACAGCTTGCAGTTTTATTTTCAAAGTATTTACAGATGCTGTAACATGAGACTTGGTGTCTACAAAGAAGCCTGTGTTAGACAATTGTGACCTGTACCTGGTTGTTTCTTCATTTGTGTCATTATTTAAGCCTTTATACAGCAGATGGAGAGTACCTACTGGTTCAAGAAATGAATAGAATTAAGGTGACTTAACCATTCTGTGCAGTCGCTCCATGTAGATTATTCCTGGTTCTCTCTATAGCTCTCTTTTCTGCACCAAAGAAGAGTGAAAATAATTATTTTCCGAAATCTTGCAAAGCTCTTTCAAATGTAGGCCAAATGAGTCTTCAGAGAGAAATAAATTACTTAAGAAATACTCAGTCTTCTGGATAGAACTGTTTTATCATGGATGTTTGGACCTACTCATGAAGATGGGGGGAGGAGGGAAAGTTTATTGCAAATAAATTTGGTATAATTAACTGTATCATAAATATTACAAATGCATATTCACAAGTCCAAACAACCTAACAGATTAGGTTCTGTGAGTGTGTTACTCTGGGATGCAAATTCAAACCCGAAAAAGGATAACACTCTTTTGATTTTTTTTTAGTCTGAATTCCTACATAGGTTAGAAGGCCCTCAGTGGAGGGGGAAAAAATAACACACACAAAAAAACCCCTAAAACACACAAAAAAACCACCAAACTGCTGTAATTTTCATATCCAGCAAAGGCTTTTATGCCTTAGGAGAGGATAAAGGATGTGTAACTTGTTAGATTGCAAGAAGATTAAAAGCGCTCTACTGAGAACCTGTATAATGATGACTCTAAGGACACACAAGGAATTTGTTCCACATGTACGCATCAGGGTTTGTTAATTTTCCTGTCACCCACAGGGACTATTCTCTTTCAGTTACTATTTAAAAAAAAAAAAAAAAAATTATCAGAGACAAGGACTCTGAGTCTCATTTCTCATTTTATAGAGTAAGTTAATAGCAGATCACCTGATGTTAATAGAATTACAGTACTGAGAAGAAATTTGGTGCAAACTGCCAGTTTGGAATATAAAAATAGTGTGTTTTTTCCCTTTCAGGGTGTTCATTGCAACTCAGCAGTTCCAGTACTTTGTATGTGGAGTCAAGTGCCAAAGGGGTTGCACAACAGCATAAGAATAGCAGTGTCACCATTGAATGGAGTTTCCTGTTATATCATCCATGACACATCATTTATTTTAGAATATTCTGAAGACCCTTTTTTAAAACTAGAAATGGATTTGAGGGTTTTGGTGATTTTTTTTTTTTTTTCTATTTTGTTCTATTTTCAATGACCTACAATATTTGTTCTCTCAGAGTGGAAAAGAAGAAATTGAAAGAAAACTATGAGCTTTAAAAGCCATTCTGAGAGGCAGAAGAGTCAAAGGGAATGAGCTCATTTATCAACACTGTGTAAAGGATAAAATGCATAGCAGGAAAGAGAAAAAAGGCCTTAAGAAATTTTGGAGAAAATGATCCTTTTGAGATATAGCTTTCTAGCTTTACAGGAAAACAATACATGCATATAGTTTATTGGTTTTGAGCTATGTTTTCTTTCCTTCTGTTCAAATGCTTTTTGAAATTAAGATTAATTTAAGACATAGTGAAAGGATGGTCACTGGTTATTTCATATATCCAAGTAGTTTTCCCAGAGTATAAAACCCTGAAAAAAATATTAGTTGTGTTATGATCAAATCACAAGTTTTTTGTCCCTATTTCTATAACAAAAAAAAAGCAAAGAAATTCTGAATATTTATTAGTTTAAGGTATCAGAGAATTTAAGAGCTCAGTAATTAAATTGACCCAGATGATTAGATATGATTCGGTCTATGTATATAGCTGTTTCCTTTATCAGGATACTTGTGTTCCATGTATAACTAGCAGTGAAATAGTTAAAATAGAGAAGATAGCATTCACATTTCTACATTTTATCTACCTGTTCTTGGGTTTGACCCCTCTGTGAAATCATAATAAAACCAAAATCCAGAATGAAGAACATCATATTCAATAAGGAAGCCATCAGTTTTTATTTGGTTTTATTTATTTATTTAGACAAATTAGGAAATTTCTGTATATATACAAGTGTAATGGGTTAACTTTGGCTGGCTGCCAGGTTCCCACCTAGTGCTCTCACTCACCATCCTCAACAGAACAGGGGGAGAAAATAAGATGAAAAAGCTTGTCGGTTGAGATAGGCACAGGGAGGTTACTTACCACTTGTTGTCACAGGCAAAACAGACTTGCTTGGGGAAAAATAATTTCATTTGTTGCTAATTAAAAATAGAGTAGGACAGCGAGAAACAAGGAAAAAACAAAAACCACCTCCTCCACCACTTCTTCCCAGGCTCAATTTCACTCCTTCATTCCTGACTATTCTACCTCCTTCTCCTGAGCAGGGGGTTGCATAACACTTTGTCTCTGCTGCCCCTTCCTCCTCATGTTGTTACCCTGCTCCATTTTGATGTCCCTTCCATGGGATACAGTCCTTCATGAACTTCTCTAATGTGGGTCCTTCTCACGACTGCAGTGCTTCAAGAACTGCTCCAGTGTGGGTCTTTTGCATGAGATGCAGTCCTTCAGGACTGCTCAAGAGTGGGTCCCCTTTGGGTCACAGGTCCTGCCAGAAAACCTGCTCCTGCATAGGCTTGGTTTCCTCTCCATGGACCTCAGATCCTGCCAGGAGTCTGTTTCTGCATGGACTCTCCATGGTCTGTAGCTTCCTTCAGGGCATATCCACCTGTTCTAGCATGGGATCCTCCACAAGCTGCAGTGTGGATATTTGCACCACTGTGGTCCTTCGTGGGCTACAGGAGGACAACCTGCCTCACCATGGTTTTTTCCACAGGCTGCAGGGGAATCTCTGCTCCTGTGCCTGGAGCACCTCCTCCCCCTCTTTCTGGGTATCTGCAAGACTCTTTCTTTTTCATTTTTCTTCACTCCTCACTGTACTTTTTACACTTTCCTAAATATACTTTTCTAAATATGCTTTTCTAAATATGCTTTCCCACCACCTTGTCTGAGGGGCTCAGCCATGCCCTGCCAACTGGAATCAGCTGTGTCTAGCACAGGGCAGCCACAGACTCTCCTCACAAAGGCTGCTCCTACAGCCCCCGCTGCCAAAACCTGGGCACCTGCACTCAATAAAAGAAGTAATAAACCAATATGTTTACAAAAAAGGAGAGCCAGTGGGGGAGTCATTTGTTAAGAAAACCTTCTTAGGAAAAACATTTGAAGAGATGAAATTTCTGAAAGAGCTCAGTGCAAAAGAGGTAAGAAAAGTATGCTGGTAATTTCAGTTTTTCTCATTGGCATCTGATTATAAACTTAAGGTACTGAAATGATATTGGTGCTTTTGCTATTGATCTTATTACATTACAATTTTGTAGCAATCATACTGATTCCAATTTCACACCAAAATTCTTCTGACAGGCTTTTTATACCAAAAGGAAGTTAATGAACCTTTTTGAAAATACTCTTTCTTGTTTCCATTGATGTTAACTGTGATTACTTTCTTGTCTAGACAAAAAAACATCTAATGTGATCAAGGGCTCTTCTCTGACACCCTTTCATTAAAGTATGGGTGAAAGCTGGAATGCAATACCTCCAAAATGACAATGACACACAGCAAAAAAAAAAGAATAAAAAATCTTAATTTCAGGAAATCTCTGTGAAGATAAAGTTTATTGTGTAACAGGTTGTATTTGAAAGATGAGAAAAATAAAAAAAAAAGAAAAACATGACACTGGTGACAGGAAAAAAAAATCTGTACATTGTGCATTTCAGTCTTATACATATGTGATATTTCAGGAGTGAGATATTACAGGCAGAAAAGAAGTTGTGTTGGTCTTGGCTGGGGTAGAGTTAATTTTTTTCCTAGTAGCTGGTGTGGGGCAAAGTTTTGGATTTGTTCTGGAAACAGTGTTTATAATACAAAGATATTTTAATTATTGTTGAACGGTGCTTACACAGCATCAAGGCCTTTTCTGCTTCTCATACCACCCCACCAGTGAGTAGGCTGGGGGTTTACAAAAAGTTGGGAGGGGACACAGATGGAACAGCTGACCCCAACTGACCAAAGGGATATTCCGTAACATATGATGTCATGCTCAGCAATATAAAGCTGGGGGAAGAAGGAGGAAGAGGATAACATCTGGAGTTATGGCATTTTGACTTCTGAAGTAACTGTTATGTGTGATAGAGCGCTGCTTTCCTGGAGATGGCTGAACACCTGCCTGACAATAGGAAGTGGTGAATGAATTCCTTGTTTTGCTTAGTTTGCATGCACAGCTTTTTCTTTACCTATGAAACTGTCTTTATCTCAGCCCACAAGTTTTCTCACTTTACCCGTCCAATTCTTTCCCTCATCTCACTGCAGGGTGAGTGAGAGAGCGAGTGGCTGTGTGGGGCTTAGTTGCTGACTGGAGTGGTTTAACAAGTGTATTTTTCACTGCCATGCTACTGATACTCCCATGTGAGTCTTTTAATCTTCTGTTATATAGTCCTGCTGATAAATAAATGAAAAAGTTCTGCTTCAGCAGGGCAACATGCACTGAAATGTTGTAATTAATTTTTAGATCATACCATAGAAATGCATGTTGGATGCAAATTGAACTAACACTTATAAGAAAATGAGTGGACAGGTACAAAATACATAGTTTCATTTACATCATCAGATAAAGGTGTCATCAGTAGTTACACAATATCTTTCCTTTGTTTAATAAATTTGTGTTAAGAATACTAATATAGTTATGAAAAAAACCAGGACTGAAAGAAATTTGAAAAGGTTATCTACTCCATTCCTGTACTTTAATGCAAAGTCAGCTATATTTTTCCTATTTTTGCTAGATATTTATATATATTTTTTTTTTTTTTTACAGATTTCCAGTAATGGAGTTTCTGGAGCATGCCCCCTCCTCCGAATCCATTAAAAGTGCTATACAGTTTTTATGAACTAAGAGGTTCTGTTTGCTGTTTTTTCTTTTATCTTTTCCAAAGTTAATTAGATACATATCTGTAATCAACATTTTTTAGGAAGTTGTAGATGGATATCAGTGTTGCCCAGCCTTAAATGAGCACCAACACCCTGGTACTGAGATGTCTGAGTGCACAAGCACTTTGGTCTCTGGCCCTTCTGCCTGTGGAAACATTTATAGTCAGAAAAACAAGTTTAGTTTATTACCCTGATTTAGGCTGTGGAGACCAAAAGCAAGGCTGCCCAATGGGTAACCCCAGACAGCACCATTCACATAACTTATTATCCCTTTCCCATTTCTTGACACTTCTTCTAGATGTCCTCATAGCTCCCTTGTTCCTTTCCAGTCTCCTCTCAAACATGTAATTCTCACTTAATTACTTTTCTCCTTTAGTCTCAATCTTGCTACATCTGTATCCAAATTTTCTAATACATTACCAAGGTAATCTCTGACCTTTATGGCATTACTGATCTAGTTATTAAGGTACTGTTGACTTCAGAAAATTGTACTTCTGTAAAGGTCCCCAATATTCCCTGCCAGTGATCTGTGATATTTAGTCAGTTCTCACATAACTGCCCCCTAAGCACCTGTGAAATCTGACTGTCCTTCACAGTGCAATCATTAACATTTGCCAGCTGTTGCACTATTATCTGTTATATCCAAAAATTTCTCATGTGACGACCAGTAGTTTTTCATATGCTGCTAAGTTAGCTTAACATCAGGCCGGGTCCTAGTCAGTGGCTTAGTTACTTGTCTAATTCTGTACCCCAAACAGTATTCTTCTTTATTCGGGGAGGGGAATTTCATAATATTAATATTTATCTGTAAAGAATGCAAAGCTTAGAAATTTTCTGACTGTAGTCTGAACAAGACACTTTATAGCTTCACCACAGCATAAAGCATTGCTTATTGCCAATTTAGTGAAAAATGTAGGTTTTGCCTTTGCACATCTAACAGTGTTAAAACATACCCAATATCCAACTTACTTGCCTCCCACAATACCTTTCTGTGGCTCATTAACTACAGCCCAAAAATATTTGCAAATGTCTTCAGCCACACTGTTTTGAATTTGTAGAAAACTACTAGGCTATCAACTTCAGCTATCACACTGTTTATGATAAGTGTGATACTCCCAGAAAGACAAATTCTTTCTCAGCAAGCAGAACCAGAGATATCCTGTAGTGTGCACAGCAAAATTGGTTTTGTTGATTAGTCAGCTCATGCAGTAAACAAAACATTGAGTTCTCAACCAAAACCTCAGGCTGTGAAAGTCACTTTACAGTTAAGTTCACAGCTAAGTGGTGTTACAATAGTTATGTTTTACTGTAAATATTCTCTAACCACCCTATTTTTTCTAACACTTTTGCCTTAAAACATTATGCATATACATTACTCATGAAATAGAAAACACCTGCAGAAAATATCTACGAATTTATTAAAGCATTGTTGAAGATCTACTATTTTGATGATATAATAACCAAAAAAAGAAAAAAAAGAGTATTCTGCCTATTAAAGCAAAACTACATAATTTTAAATGGAAGTCCCTTAAAGTGCTTTCTTTACATGTATATCATCAGCAGTACCTAAACAGAACTTTTAAAAAACATTTTTTTGTTGTTGTGGTGGTTAGAAATTAAGTAGGAAGAGAAAGGCCCTGTTAAGAGACTAACTTTCACAGCTGTATAAATCAGTAGCCAAGGAAGAAGACTACAAGAGGCTGAGAAAATATTAACAGTTCTGGAGAAAGGTGAAAGAATTTACCATCAAACTGTCACTATTAGACCAGATCAGTGGATCATCAGACATATATTTCCTCATCTGTGGGAAACCTGTTATTTGAGACACAGAATCGTCCAATGACCTATTGATGTACGGTAAGAAAAGGTCAAAGGAGTGGCTAAGTCTAAGCGGATATTGGATTTATTGAGAAATTAAAATCAAAGTTACAGCAAAACAAAGAAATACTTTGGAATTTTCAAGCATCTTTATATATATATCAAGTAACATGGTTTAAAAGAAATTTGGATTAGTAACTTATGGATTTATTAACAAAATTTATTAATGTAATTCATCAGCAGTGAGTGAACTATACATTCAGGATCAATATCAGCAATAAGACAATAAATGACAACACTAGAAACTGACAAAGTATTAATAAAAACATATATTTCAAAACACCCTTCTGTAGCTAATTCCAAAATTATTGGATCCCAATCCAGTTACAATGATGCTAGCACAATTCAAATAATTTATATGTGTGGTAAAAACCCTAGTTAACTTAAAAACACTACTAGTCCACACTTTCACTTCATAGAAGGTCTAAGAACAGTGGTTTCAGTGCGGGGGAAAGGGTAGAGGGGGCTCACTCTACAGTGAGTGGTCAGCATCCCAAGTCTTTTTCTGGGAGAGGTACAATGGTAATGATGGCTTCTAACTTCTTGCTCCAGAATCAGCTTGTCATAATTTTTGCATGTTGCTAACACATATTCTGCACCTTGGTTTTTGTTCATTGGTCTTCATACCCATGTTGCATTTGAAAAAAAAGACTCTTGTGTTCCCAGGTCAAGGAAGAAAACAAATCTAAACAGACCTGAATGGAAACAGGGGAAGAAGGTTTTGGGTTCAAGTAATTTTTCCTTCAAAAACAAACACAAAGAAGTTATCCATACCTGACAATATTTTGCACACTAAAAGCCAGGCGAAGTTTGAATGAGGAGTGACATACAGAGTGAAAGGGCACTTATATTTTTAAGTTCTCAGACTTATAAAAATTCAAATTCAGTCACCTGCTTCCTGTAGTGGAATTCAAAATACAAACACCTTTTTTTTTTTTGTAGGTAGCACATGGACAAAGGTGCTAGTTTACTAATGCTATTCAAAACTTCCAGTACTGTACTACCAAAATGCCAAAATCAATCACTGAGAAGTATGTCTTTGGGTCAGTTTTTTACTCCTCAGCCCAATGCCTACTTGAAACCCATATTCATAACTTGAAAGTAGCCTGTACATTTAGGATCCTAAACAAATGAACAATTATTTCATTATTCTATTTTGAGGATAGGTGGGCATAGAAAGAGAGAAGGGAAAGAAAGAGAGTCTAGAGAACTATCATCCAGTCAGTGTAACTTCAGTCCCTAGGAAGCTAATGGAGAAAATCCTCTTCGAAGACATGTCCAAACACCTGAAGGGTAAGAAGGTGATTGAAAACAGTTCACCCAGACTTACTAGATTTCCTTCTGTGACAGGATGTATGGCTCAATGGATGAGGGGAGAGCAGTAGAAGTCTTTTATCTTGGCTTTAACAAGGCCTTTGACATAATCTGCCATAATATCCTTAGAGTGAAATTGGTGAGATACAATCTGAATAAGTGAACTACACTGCAAGTGGAAAACTGTCTGCACAAAATCCAAATGATGTCTGCTTAATAATGGTTTCCTAAAGGGTTGATACGACTGTGGGTAATGTTTAGTGTCCTTATTAGTGACAAGGACGATGGACTAGATTGCACTGACAACAAGTTCTTAGATGATATCACACTGGGGGAGTGGTTGACACACTGGAGGGTAGGATTGCTATTCAGAGAGACCTCAACAAGGTAGAGAAATGGGCTGACAGGAATGCGAAGTTCAGCAAAGGAAAGTGTGAAGTCCTGAAGCTGGAAAGGAATAATCCAATGTATCAGTACACGTTAGAGTCAACTGACAAGAAAGCAGCTTTTCAGAAAAGGACCTGGGAGCTGTACATGAATATGAACCAGGAGTTGCCCAGAGAGTGAAAAAGGTCAGCTGTATCCTGGGATGTATTAGCAAGATCGTGGACCCAGCAGGTTCAGGTGAATGACCCTTTCCCTCTACCCAGTGCTTGTGAAGTTGCACCTGGAATGCCATGCTTATTTTTGGGCGCTCTCACAGAAGTCAAACTTTTATAAACTGAAGACAGTTGGTCAAGAGGCTGGAAAACGTGGCATACAAGGAGATGCTGCAAGAGTTGTGTGGCTTTAGCCTTGAGAAGACTAAATCAGGATCTTATTTCTGTCTTCAGTTACCTAATAAAGAAGACAATGCCAGATCTTCCTGGAAAGACACAGAGATGTGGTAAGGTGCAGTGGACAAAAGCTGCAAGACTGGAAAGTTCTCATCAGATATAAGGAAAACTTCTTATCTTTAAAGAAGTCAAATAATGGAACAGCCATAAGAGGCTGTGGAATCTCCAAACCTTGACCTAAGTTGGTCTTGCTTTGTCGAGAGTTTTTCTTGTTGTTATTTGACCAATAATTTTTTCTTGAGTAGTTTAGTCATACATGAAAATTTATCTACTGAAGCCCAAGCAAAAAAAATCTCTGCTTATAAGTAGGGAGAAAATCAAATTACATTTATGAACATTATTGATCTGGGGATGAGAGTAATAAAATGAAAGAGAAAAAACTATAATGTACAGATTCATCTTGTATTCTAAAGGAAAGAACATCTTCAAAATCCACAGTTCAGTATTCAAGAATGAATGACCCTTTAGGAGTTCCACAGATAGTACCATGCAGTCTCCATCATTTAAGAAGGACTCCATGATTGGACTACATTGCAATTGATTAATAATTCTTTGATAAAATCAAGGTCTAAAATTCCAGTGAGTCTGTTATCCAAACACTGGGCTTCTTTTTGTAGTGGTTTTTTGTTTGTTTGTTTGGTTTTTTTTATTCTTTGTTTTCCTTAGTAAATGCAGACAATGTATTTCTCTGTAGTCCTCTCTGCTTACATCTTTGTCTTCCATTTTAATCTGCTAAAATAATAAAAGGTCCATTGATTTTAATAGGACATGGGCCAGATCTAAAGCGTGATTTCATGTGTAAAATATCTATGTATCATCAAATTTATTAACACTAAAAGGTGCCAATATTTTTTGTTCCAATTAGCTTCGTGGGTATTTTCCACAAACAAAACAATTTGAAAAGGACACTTATTGTGGCTTAACTGCAGAAAATGTGTATGCTTTCTGTGTATTCATAACATATGACTGACTATGTGTAATACTTCTCCTGTGAAGTAAGATTCAAAAAAAATATTCATCCAGGAAGGAGACAAGAGGTTCTAATTTCATCTTAGTATTCACTCTAATTCTCTTTTAATCATTCAAGATAGATGATATATTTTTTCCTTTTTTTTCCCCAATGGGGGAACTGTCTATTAAGGAACTGACTTCAGACTTTCATTTCTGTCCATTAGCTTCTCAATTTAATATGTTGTAAGATTTTATTTGTCATGTTGATGGGTTAGATAAACCCTACTTTTACAAAATTAACAAAATAAATCCTGCTGGATCAGGGAAAAAAAAAAAAAAAGTCTAAATAAACCTCATAAAAATGACCAAATTTTAATTTTGTGTTTTACTTGTCTAGCCAAATAAGTTAAGTACCATGACAAGTTTAAATATCACTAAAATGTCTAAAAGCTTATCTCTTTTCAACATCTTCAGAAACAATTTTCCTTCTCTTTCCTTCTATACCTTTCTGAAATGTATTCTTCCTCTAATACATACTCCATCAAATCAATGAATCTTGAAATGCCTCAAGACTTCTGTATTCTCTTCAATACATCCTTCCCATGCAAAAACAAAGTTTCAAAATATTTTGACCATATATTCTTTGCAATATCCATTATCCAATTACTCATTTACAGTTGTTTGGCATGATATAGTCATATCCTCCTGCTATTAACTCAGAAGTATTTTCCTTTTCCCTTTCCCTTTCCTTTTCCCTGGAATATAGATAAAATACAGTCACAAAACATCTGATTTTGCTAGGGTTTTTTTTTTGAAAGGTATTAGTCTACAAAGCAATCTATAAATCCCGAGTCTGCAAACAGCTAAATCGAGATGACTAAATAAAAGACATTTCATGTAGAGCAAGGCCATTTTGGTGGATAAAATTGTGTTTGCAGATAAAGAATCATAGCACCAAATAATTATTTAGTTTGTTAAAGGACCTCTGGAGGTCATCTGGATAAAAGTTAAACAGGAGTTTAAACTGCACAGCAGTTTGTACACCACTTTGCATAGAAGGGTACACAGGAGAGAGCCAACAACTCAGTTCACAAAAGCTTATGCTTCCTGGCGGTGATGCAGCACAGGACACCGTCCCTGGCAGCCACTGCAGCAACTGTCCCTATAACACTAGCATCCCTGACCCAGCTGGAGCTCCTGAGGATGAATGCAGCCCTGCAAGTCTGGGACTGCAAGGATTCCTGGGGCTTCTTGATGAACCCAGGACCAGGGTCAATGCCTTCCTTCTTGCAGGATATGAATGCTCATGATCTATGTTGCCAATTAAAGAAGGTGTGGGAGGACGTCAGCAGTCTGTGCAGCATCAGGGATTATAAGAAAGAAATTGACTGGATGTTCTCCAAGACCCTGCACCTTCAAAAGCCTGAACTCCAGCTGTACTGAGGGAGGGGTAGGCAGAATTTGATCTTTGGGAATGGAAATGGGGACTCCTATGACAGTGAAGAGAGAAAGCTCATGACTTCTGGCACCAGGAGGACAGGTCCTGCTCTATCTGCAGAGCTACAATTACAGAACAGGGTCAGTTCCCTGATTGCAGAAGAGGGCCTCTGAGCCACCTGGACATAGAAGCCCAGATGTTTTTCTCCTCGATCCTGCCAGTGAGTGGGGAAAGGTTTCAGAAGAAGATAAAAGATTCTATGGATCAACAACTGGTTGTGCAGGAAGTGTCAGCAACAAGGTTTTGGTTACTACAACCATGGGACCCTCTTTGATAATAAAGGTCTGCTTAAAAGATACAGGAACCTGACCAAATTGGGGAAATCAAGCTGGCCAACCTGGTAAGAAGAACTTTAAACTATGATTGACAAGGAAGGGAGATGATGACCAATAGTCAAGAGAGGACATGATAGACCTGGACAGAAAGCAAAGAGTTAAAGGTGGCATGAACAGGAGGGATCTCATAATCAACAAAAGTAGGGTTGAAAGGGGCCCAGTTCAAATGCATGCACACAAATAAGTAAATGCTTACAGGAGAACATTTTGGGGAAAGCTCTCACACTTTTACTGGGAAAACAATACCACCAGTTATTTCTGTGAAGTGTCTGTATTCTAATGCACACAGCCTGGTGAGCAAACAAGGAGGAACTGGAAGTCTGCATGCAGTTATACAGCTACAATGTCACTGAGATCGTGGAGACATACAGGGGCATCTGACAGGACTGGAGCACTGCAGCGGATAGAGACAGGCTTTTCAGGAAGGTCAGGCTGGGTAGTTGAGGAGAAGGAATTGCCCTTTATGTAAGAGAGCCGCTGGAATGCGTGGAGCTTTGCCTAGGGATGGTGATGAGCCAGCTGAGACCTTATGAGTCAATGCTGGCGAGCAGAGCAACAGGGTCATATTGCAGGTATCTGCTGTAGACTGCTAATCAGGAAGAAGTAGATGAGGCCTTCTCTGGAGAACTTGAAGATGTTTCACAATCACAAGCCCTGGTCCTCATGTGTGGCCATAAACATCCTGAATTCTTCTGGAGGGACAATACAGAAAGAAAAAAGCAGTTCAGAAGTATATTGACAAAAGCTTCCTGTCACAGGTGGTTGAGGAACCGATGAAGGCAGACATGTTGCTGGACCTCAAATTTACAAAAAAGGAAACAGTAGTTAAGCATGTGAAGGCTGGTGACAGCCTTGGCTGTTGCAATGATGAGAAGGTGGAGCTCTTCAGAAGAGGGAAAAAAAGTAAAAAATGGGATCACACCATCAATGGACTTTAGGAGAGCACACTTTGATCTCTTCGGGAAAGTCTTGCAAGAGCCTAATGGGATATGGCCCTAGAGAATGAGGAGTCCAGGTGATTTGGTTGTTATCAAGGGATCACATCCTCCAAGCTCATGAATGCTCCATTCCAATGAGGATAAAATCAAGCAGAGAAGACAGGACATTTGTGTGAATGAACAAGGGACTCCTGATAAAACACAAATATAAAAAGGAAGCACACAAGAGGTAGAAGAAGGAAAAGGTGACCCATGAGGAGTATAGAAACACTGTCTAAACAGTGGGTAAAAAAGTGGCTGGATGGCTGGGCTCAAAGAGTTGTGGTGAATGGAGTTAAATCCAGTTGATGGCCAGTCACAAGTGGTGTTCTCTAGGGCTCAGTAATGGGGCCAGTTCTGTTTAATATCTTTATCAATAATCTGGATGAGGTCATTGAGTGAACTCTCATTAAGTTTGCAGACAACATCAATTTGGGCGGGAGCGTTGATCTACTTGAGGTTAGAGGGATCTGGACAGGCTGGATTGATGGACCAAGGTCAATTGTATGACATTCAACAAGGCTAAGTGCTGGGTCCTGCACTTGGGTCACAACAACACCATGCAACGCTACAGGCTTGGGGAAGAGTGGCTGGAAAGTTGCCTGGTGGAAAAGGACCTGGGGGTGCTGGTTGACAGTCAGCTGAATATGAGCCACCAGTGTGCCCAGGTGGCCAAGAAGGCCTGTACCATCCTGGCTTGTATCAGAAATACTGTGGCCAGCAGGACTAGGGAAATGATTGTCTCCTTGTACTTGTCACTGGTGAGGCTGCACTTCGAATACTGTGTTCAGTTTTGGGCCCCTCACTACAAGAAAGACATTGAGGTGCTTAGGTGTGTTCAAAGAAGGGCAACAAAGATGGTGAAGGGTCTAGAGCATAAATCTTACGAGGAGTGGCTGAGGGAACTGGGGTTGTTTAGTCTGGAGAAAAGGAGGCTCAGGTGGGACCTTATTGCTCCCTATGACTATCTCAGGGACATGGCTTAGTGGTGGATTTGGCAGTGTTAGGTTTACGGTTGTACTCTATGATCTTAAAGGTCTTTTCCAAGCTAAAGGATTTTCTGATTCTATAAACCAATAGGGTTAGGAAAGCCAAAGTCCACCTGGAATTGAATCTGGTAAGAGACATGAATAGTAAAAAGTAAGGCTTCTACAATGTCATGGTTTGAGCCCAGAGGGCAACGAGTACCATGCAGTCACTCAATCATCCCTTCCCCTCCAGCTCTGGGAAGGAGTAAAATGAATCAAAAGGCTCAGGAACTGAGATAAGGACAGGGAGGGGTGGGGCACTCATTACGTTCAGGGACAAAAGACAGGCTCATTAGGGGAAGAAAAAAGGACATCACTGTAATTCAAAACACTAACAGAACAACACTTAACAGACAGAATGGGACAGTAAGAAGTGTTACAATATCTTAAAAACACCTCCCCCAACCCCTCCCTTCTTCCCAGGCTCAGTTTTGTTCCCAATCTCTCTACCTCCTCCCCACAGCGATGCAGAGACAGGGGATGGGAGGTGCAATCAGTCTGCCACTTCTTTCTGCAAAGGGGGGAGAAGCATTCTTCTGCATTCTTCCTTCTGCTCCACATGGTTCCCCTCTCACGGAAGACAATCCTCCATTAACTTTCTCTGGAATTGAGTTCTTCCCACGGGCCTCAGACATTCCTATGCTGCTCCTGCATGGGTCATCCCTGTGTGTTGCAGTCCTCCCAGTGCCAAACTATAACAATGGGGGTTTCTTCCTCCCTCAGAATCCCAGCCTCCTTTAAGTGCAGCTGCCTTCTCTGGTGTGGAGTCCTCCACAGGGCGCAGGTCGGCCTCTGCTCCACTGTACACCTTCATGGGGGGCAGTAGGAGCAGCCCTGCCATCTAACCACGGGATACAGGGCGGGGTCTCTTCCTCAGTGTACCTCCCCCCCTTCCTTCCCCTTCCTTTCACTGACCTCGGTGTTAGCATAAGTGTCCTTCTCGTAACTCCTCCTCACAAGTCCCAATCCGCCTGAGATTCCCCTTCATAAATATGTTATCATAGAGGCGTGGCCACCATTGCTAATTGACTCGGCCTTGGCCAAAGGCAGGTCCGACTTGGAGCCAGGAGAGCTTTAGAGATACTTCTCACAGGGGCCCACCACTGTAATCTTGCCCCCACTACCAAAAACCTTGCAACAGAAACCCAGCACATGCAAGTACATTGGCAGAGAAAGAAAGACTAGGGAAAATGTGGGCCCAATGCTGAATGAGACAGGGAACTTGGTGACAAAGGTGGTGGAAATGGACGAGGTACTCAGTGACTTTACTGCTAAGACTTTACTGATAATTCTTAGTCTTTACAGGTAAGGCCAGCCTTCAGGAATCTCAAGGTTGTGAGACCAGTGGGAAAGTCTAGAGTGAGAAAAACTTACAATTCATGGAGGAGGATCAGGTCAGTGAATAATTAAACTGGATATAAACAAATTCATGGACCCTGATGGCATGGATTCATGAGTGCTGAGGGAGCTAACTAATGTCATTGTTGGTCCTCTCTCAATAATATTTGGAACATCATGGTGATCAGGAAGAGTTTCTGAGGCCTGGACAAAAACAAATGACCCCTCTATCCTCAAGAAAGGCAAGAAGAAGCATCTAGGGAACAACAGATATATCAACCTCACCCCTGATCCTGCAAAAGGTGGTAGAGCAAATCCTCCTGGAAACCATTTCCAAACATAAAGACAAGAAGGTGATCTCAAGAAGTCAGGATGGATTTATGAAGGGGAAATAATATGTGACCAACCTGGTAACCTTCTGCAATGAGGTGATTTGCTTGGAGGAAAAGGGGTGAAAAGTAGTTGTGGTTTATCTCTACTGTAGTAAAGCTTTTGAAATGGTCTCCCATAACATCCTCACAGACAAACTAAGTAAGTATGGATAAGTTAACTGGACACTGAAATGGACTGAAAAGCAGTTCATCCACTGGGCTCAAAGTGGTACAAGTCCAGACAGAGACTAGTCACTAACAATGTACTCCAAGACTAACTGAGGCTAATACTGTTTAACATGTTCATTAGTTACCTAGATTATGGGACAATTGCACCTTCAGTAACCTTGCAGATGATGCAAAACTGGGAGAAGTGTTTTATAAATCAGATGAGTGTGCTGCCATTTAGATTCACCTTGGCAGTCTGGAGAAATGAGGAGAGAGGAATCTTCCGAAGTTCAACCAGGGAAAATTCAAAGCCTGTCATCTGGGGAGGAATAAATCCAAGCACCAGTACAGGCTGGGGGAAAACCAGTTGAAAAACAGTTTTACAGAGAAGAATGTGTGGGTTCTGGTGAACAATAAGTTAATCAAAAGTTGATTGTGTGGCTTTGTGGCAAAGAATGCCAAAAGAGAGCATTGGGACTGTTTAGCCTGGAGAAGAGAAGGCTTAGGGGGATCTTAGCAATGTGTAGAAATGCTGTATGTGAGGAGTAAAGAAGATTCTCCTCAGTGGTATGCAGTGAAAGGACAAGAGACTATAGGCACAAATTGAAGTACAAGAGATTCTTACCCCTGAGTGACCTACTTCTGCTGACCCTGCTTTGAGCAGGAGGGTTGGACTATATGATCTGCAGAGATCCCTTCCAACTTTATCCATGCTCTGATATTGTGATTCTGTAAATGGAAAAGTGGTTAATACTCTTCTAAATTATGTTGATAGGTTTTTATTAATTTTCTTTTGGGAATAGATATTAGACAGAAAGACAGGAATAAACACATAAACAGCAGAATAAAAGAAATGCCTGGAATCTGCTATTATTAGATACTTTGGCAAGCCAAATTAAGACAATTATAAAGTAATCTTTGCAAAGTAAGGGCCTCCTAGCATTTCTAACAAAAATTCAAGGGATGTTTTTAGGAATGGAGGTATAGATGTGGAAGGAAGAAATGTCTGCAGGAAAAACAACATGCTTGGAAAAATTTTCCTATCCCACATTGAATTGTAGAACAGTAACGTCCAGTTTGGGAAGAAAAGCACATTCAAGTGAGTAGGAGTGTGTGAGGGAGTCTGTGATCACTACCAAAGATCAAGCAGGACTAGTGAGAGAGTAGGTGAAGAGACCTGGAAGCCAGGCAAGTGTGTGTCACTCTAAGGGCAAGACCATGGGAGGAGCTGGCTATTGGGGAGAGCAAAGGAGTTCAACACAGCTGACAAAGAGTTTGTGGGGTCAGGGTGTCTCAAGGGGCAAGAATCTTGTGTGTGTGCCTCTGTCCTGGTTTAGCCAGGATAGGGTTAAATTTCCCCAGCAGTGGGGGGGAAGCTCTAGCCAGGTTATTCATATACCATCCTGACGTCACATCCTGGCGCGAACGCAGGAAGAATCGGTGATCATGTGGGTTGGCACAGCTGGTTCTCTCACTGCTGTATCGGTATATACTTTGCTCTGTTCATTGTTATCACTGTTATTGTTATTGTTTGTTGTGTTGCTGTTGCACTGCTGTATTAAACCTTTCCTTATCTCAGTCTCAGGACTTTGTATTTCACTCCCTTTGTGGGGGAGGGGCAGCGGCCAAGTGGTCTCAGACCCCGGCAGGGGCTAAACCACCGCAGCCTCTAAGGGTGACACTATGAGGAGATTTCACTACTGGGGTACTAGAGGACTCTCAGTGTGTGTGCATGCATGCGTGAGTGAGACTATATCAGTAACTGGAGTGAGGCTGTGATCCCAGGGCCCTTATGTCGAGGTGCCAGAAACAGGTGAGACTGGGATTCAGGGGCAGGTACTGAACAGAATAAGTGTCTGTGCCCAGCTGCTGGAGGATCCACATCGTACTTTTGTACACACACACATATATATGTATATATACATATACACAAATATTTCCGAGTAATGAACCTTTATCCTGCTCATCTGGAGAGGTAAGTAGGATGAGGTTGTTGGTGTTGTATGTGTTCATGTGTGTACTCTGTACATGACTATGATCTGTGTGGCTGGCCCTGTATATACACATATACATGGCATATACGTGTGCTCCGTGTGCATGTGTTTCCTGGGAATACATGACCAGCCTTGCAACTGGTTGTACCTGAGGGCACCCTCACCTTTCTGGAGCTGCCCTAACATAACAATCAAGTATCCCTCAGTTTGTAATTTTTGCATTTTTTTATCTGTCAACAGAGTTTTTGACAAGCCTTTCACAGTACTCTGAATAAAGTCTATGCAGCTGTGTCGAGTCTGAGGTGGGTCTTGGATCTAGCCAAACAGCCACAAATCCTCTGGGTGGGAGGGAGGCTTGCAGCAGGGGTTACAGAGAGTCCAGTTTGCAGTGAACTCCCTTGTTAATCTTCTGGCTGACTTTCTCTTTTCTGCCTAGTTATTGCCCTGGGACTTACATCTTATACTTGTTTTTACAGGTAATGCAGATCTAAAACCATTACCTTATGTTCAAAGTAATTTCCTCATTGTTTGTCTTTGCGAAAATAACATTAATTTATTTTTTCAGAATCATGAACACAAACTATTACCCAAAGAAATGGGTACACCTCTGAAAGGTAGCAGTCTGGGTACCTTTTAAGAATACAAGAAACAGTGATAATTCTGGATAATTTGTTCCTGCAGGCATAGGATTTCCTTAAGTTACATGCTAAATAAAGTTTAATGGTTAATCATCTGTATGACTTTAAATAACTAATTTAAATAATGACTGAGTCTTGTTTTCCATGAATTATCCTTCATGCTAATTCATGCACAAGAGAATGCATCATCCACAAGCCATAGTCTGTTTCACTTATACGTGCTGAATAGTCTCTGCACCTTGAGAATTCTTCCTAATTTCAATTCTAACTCCCGTGAATAAGGGTGTCATAATCTGCCTTAAATAGAAAAGCATTTATTACCTGATAGGCAGATATTGTGATCAGATGTGTCATTTGATACATGCCCTATCAAATAAGGATAAAATCTGTCAGAAATGTGCTAATATTTTACACAAGCATCATTTAGTGTAGATGAAAATAATCTGAAGGATAAAATCCAGTCTTCTCTATGTATTTTTTGTGCCATTCCTTTGTGGCTGTTTCTCTCCACAGAGGCTTCAAGGTAATCCCATTGGGGTTCTGTAGGACTTCAATTTATACTTATAGAAGCATTTGAGGAAGACACACCAAGAGTAAAAGACACAATGTGCACCCTGAGATCTCTAAACAGCCTCCATGAGGAAAGTTCCACAATTAAGAAAGGACCATTTTCTGTCTTCATTTATCAACTAGTTTTTTTCTGTATTTAATTCAGGGAAGCAACATTGGTAGTTGCAGTTTGCTTTTTTCTTATAGGTCTCATTTCCCAGTTCAGATAAACAGTTACTCGTAAAACCTGCCTGTGCCAATCTGGGTGTAATGTACATAATATGGGTGATAGATATCTTTCTTCTCAAAAGAAGATATTTTCTATTTTAATTAAGGATCCACATGGGGAAACCTTATTTATAATTGGCCAAAAGTGAGCATGGTGAATTACCAGCACTCAGTAGAAGTGTATACAAGTCTCCATTATCTATGATCCTGATATCAGATATTTCAGACTGGAGATTGCACCTCTCAGAAGCGAATCCTTATATGTAGAGTAGTCACAATGTTGTTAATGCATCTTTTCATATAATGAAAGCCAATATAAGAATTCCTCTTTCCATTGTCAGGTTCTGAATTTGTGGAATCACTTGCAGATTTATTTTATGGCTAAGGAATAGCAGATCCACATAGAATCTAAATTTATGTGGAAAAGAGGTAGTGTCCTCAAGATAGCAGTAAACACTGCTACTTGATAGTCTTGTTAGGAGCATGAAAAATGATGAGGATCTTAAAATACAAGGAACTCAGTAAGAATAAAAATGATCAGAACTTCTGTTATCATAACATGTAAGACATGCACTAGATAAAAGGCACAATCTCCAGCTTAAGCTTATTTCTGGTATGTTTCTTCATTGAATTTCAGCTATTTTGTGTCCACACATAAATATTTTCAGGGAAATGTATATAATGTTTACAAAAATATTGGTTATGTGAATATTTTTGCCTTATAAACTCATTACAGTAATTCCCTTGGAATGTAGCTCCAAGTGCAGGTTGGCAAAAAGTGAAAACTACATCCAGTTAATATATGACCAGAGAACAGACTTTTCACTAAACAACTTTGCTGTTCTTGATGTACTGAAATTGCAATAGTAACTGTAATGTTTATTCAAATTTTATACATTTATTGTATTATCAAATGCTATATTTGTCCTAAAATATGTTTACCTTGTTTAATTTTAAGTAGCAACATCTTCCCTTTTATTATGAACTTATTAAAAATGTCACGTAACTAAAATTTTATGAATATGTACAATCTCAAGAAATACTTTCATTTATTATAGCAATGTTGTTATCAATGCAGAAATGTCATCTCAGAATTTTTGTCATTTCTCCTCCTCGCCAGACTTGAAAATACCTATCCTGACTGTGTCTGGCTTTCCAAGGCCAAAATGTTAACTATTGCACCAAATTTTCTTGATCTATGTCCCTTTCCCCCCACCTCCCATTGCTTTTAGAAAGACAGGTTAATTTTAGTTTTCAATGCTTTTTGAATAAAAATTTGACCCATCTGAAATATCCTATGTTAGAGAAGAGATAGCTAATGCATCTGGAAGGATTGAATTTTCTGTGGTTTATGCCTCCATAAACGTAAAAGCAGCTTCATAAAAATCACCCAAGTGTTTACTCTGAAAAAGGCTTTAAACAAATAGAAGTAGTTATACTGACACAATATATTTAATGCTTGCAAAGGCTCTCTCTCTGCATTGTGCACAAGCATGTATTGTCACACTACGATGTACCAGACTTATTATTTCAACTGTCTTTGACTACAAGATTTAATGTAAAGGGCAGCCATGTGCACACAAACTCAGCAAGCAACAGAATGAAAGAGAGTGATTCATTTATTCAAATTTCAAACATGCATGATGCTATACTGCAAAAGACAAAGCAACTGAGGCAACATTTTAGTCAGGAGTATGTATCAGGCATTCCTTCCCAGGATCTTCCTTCTTGGGGTCCTATTGATCTTTTCATAGTTAACTAATTAGTTCAGAAGCATTTCATTTTATGTTTGTTGTCCCAGGAAAGCCTACACTGTTGTCCAATCTAGAAGGCCAGCTCTTCATTAAATGTGAAATTAGATACTCAGTTGATGAAGCTTTATCTCGTATTTGATGACTGACAGTAAATCTGTGGTATGTTCTCTGTCTGAATCCCTTAATAGGTTTACAGAGAGTTAACTCTGACTTTGGTCTTCCATTAACAGCAAGACTTTGCTGGTTGGAATGTTCTGCTTGTTTAATTATTTAGTGGCTCAGTAGCACAGACAGCTTTTACAAAAGCCAAATGATCATACACAGCAACAAATGAACACCATAATCTTAACAAGATTATCATAATAAAGAGTCATCAGAGAAATTAAAATTATCTGCTTTAATTATGAAATTATAACCCCATTAACTCCTCTGCATGAAAAGCAGGAATTGGGGAATAGCAAAGAAGAACCCAGAGATGGCTATTATAAATGTGATAGCAAATTAAGGAGGGGGTGAAAGAGATTTGCTGTGTGGGCTCAGATATTTCAGGTAATTTATTTTACAGCATATGTTTCCTATAGATTAGGCTTTCCAAAATGAGACCATGGGAACTGTGGGTTTTTTCCTTGTCTTGTCTTCTTTTGCCTTTTTCCCCCAGATTGTGTTTACCAGCCTAAGACAAGCTTAGTTGAAAGTTATAAACTTAAAAGCAGACCCTTATTTAAATATGCCTAAAGCTGTGAATTAATTATGCTCTAAATAAGTTATTAGAGCAATATTGCCACTAATGCATTATTTATGGCTACTTGTTGAAAAGTTTGTAACAGCAAAACTACTGAACTGACATTTCTAAAGGCATTAACATGAAAACGAGGTGAATTTTAAGAGAAAAAAATATTCAGTGAGCAAGCTTTTACCAAAGTAGTCTTCAGTAATGCATATACTAGCCACAATTTCTTTTATTTCTACTGTACACATGCAGTATTCATAGGACTACTTTAAAATTTCTTTATATTAGTTTGCATGATAAATAAATAAATAAGAATACAACAATAGGTCTCTTCAAAGTACATTTATACTTTAGGAAAAATATTTAGTATCATTGTTATCTCATTGTAAAACACATTTTCATGAGAATTTATCTTATAAATAATTTAGGTAGTAGATTTGCTAGTAACAGGTATTGTCCCTTAATTTTAAATTTGACATGGTTCTCTACAGTTTTGCTAAATTAAACTTTTGAATATAAAATAAGAAAATGCAGAATCTAGTGAAGTATATAATTTCATTTTTATATCTCTAAAATATGTCATTGACACAATAGCACATAATGACTGTCTTTATAGAAATTATTACTGAAATCAGGTATAACACATTTATTGTTGAATAGCTGACTTAGTTTCTTTCAGAAGAGACTGAAAATAGCCATGAGATCAAGTTATACCTTAAAGAAGTCGAGATAAACTGTCAGAGATTGTTTTGGAGTATTCATGTACCTGGAAAAAAAAAAAAAAAAAAAAAAAAAAAGGATATTTACAAAGCTTTTAGTAGTCCATTTTCCACAATATATACACTAATTCTTTCTAATCCATAAGGACATTAATAGACATTTGAAAATTTCACATTGCTCATGAGAAATTGCCCTTTTTCTTGTGCATTATTTGAGTTCTATGGACTTCTGTCTGCTTGTTCCCAAGAACCAGGATTTACTGGATAACAAGCAGCATGTGGGTAGTTATTTTGCTGTTGATATATGTCCTTTGAAGAGGAAGGAAAAAGAGTTGCTAGCTATTGTTTTTCAGGATTTCTTTCTGGTTGTGAATACTTCTCAGATATATCTAATATACATAATATATCTAATACATAATATATCTAATATCTAGTAATTCTAAACAGACTTTGACAGCTTTCAAAAGATGTCCCTAGGTCAGAGAATTACAGGCATGCTAGACTTGTATTCACTGTTGTTTCACAATAGTGCAGTTTCTACAAGTGTGTTTTATGTTTCTACAAGTGTGTTACAAGTGAGTAAGGTGTTTTCAATATTACACATATAACCACTTGATAAAGCCTATAAAAATGAAATTCATTCATCAGCTACAATGATATTTCTAGGGAAAAGCTATGTCATTATTAATCTCAGTTGAAGCCTAAAACATAGGCCACATTTTTTCTGTAGGTTATAGTATTGTTTCATTGTTGTTCCAGTGATATGCAAATATAAAGATTCAGTAGCACAGTCAGGATGCTGTGAAGACTACTTGATATAATCTAGATTACTTTGTCTACTTTGTTTTTTTTTTTGTTGTTGTTAAACAACACATGTTGCTAGTCTATAAATGTTGTACAAGGCAAAGGGAAATCTGACATATAGTTCTCACCTGTATTTGAGGATTTTATTTCTAATTTGTGTTTTATAATGAAAAAGACATCCACTTTTGATGGATTTCACAAGGAAGGTCATGGGAAGAACATGCTAAACAGCTATGCTTTTGTGAGTTCCCATCCTCATCCTCAGTCCAGTGCTGTAGGATGCATGAAACTAAGACCTTCATGAAATTGGCAGAGAAGTTTCACAATGCACATAGGTAATTTTAAGTTAGGTCTGTCTGTCATTCCAGGAGGTTTATCTGAATTTACAGACATAAAAATATCATGATAATCCAGATCATAATTAAACAAGAAAAATAAAGAAATTGGAAGAAAGCATTAATGACCATTTTTAAATGGCTTATTTTAAATAGACTAAATCTTAATGAAAACACAATTATGGTACAAATCTATTATCTCCATCATCTTTGAAGAGCTATCAACTTTTGAAGGCCTTCAAGCCCACCAGATATAAAGAGCCTTTACAATTCTAAGTGAAAAAGACAAAGATTAGTGAGGTGCCAGTATGGAAAGAGAAAGTGTTTAGATTAAGATATAGCAAAAAAAAGTCCTCTTCCCCTCCCCTCCCCTCCCCTCTCCTCTCCTCTCCTCTCCTCGCCTTGCCTTGCCTTGCCTTGCCTTGCCTTGCCTTGCCTTGCCTTGCCTTGCCTTGCCTTGCCTTGCCTTGCCTTGCCTTGCCTTGCCTTGCCTTGCCTTGCCTTGCCTTGCCTTCCCTTCCCTTCCCTTCCCTTCCCTTCCCTTCCCTCCCCTCCCCTCCCCTCCCCTCCCCTCCCCTCCCCTCCCCTCTCCTCTCCTCTCCTCTCCTCTCCTCTCCTCTCCTCTCCTCTCCTCTCCTCTCCTCTCCTCTCCAAAATTAATATACCTTCTAGATGTTGCAACAGATTTTTAAAATTGCATCAATAAAATAAATACCAGGAAGTTGATGAACAGCAAGCCTAAGAGACTTTGACAACTGTAACTGTTAGAAGTAAATGCAAGTACTGTGAAAAACAAATATGGATAGTATGACAGAAACAAAATAGGGAGGTAAGTGACAAGTACATCTACTGAACTGTCACAAATAGCGATTATATCATAACGATCAAAAGACAAGCTGGCAAACGTAAGAAACAATGCAGCACTGAAGGAAACAAACTAAATGATCCTGATGCAAACTCAAAACCAGACCTTGGTTTCAGAGAAAATTGTGGCAATAGCAGAAGCAGCAGCTGTATTACATAAAAGTGTTCTTGCCAGTAGCAAGGATAGTGGTTTACATAGCACACAAGTGGGAGATTAAAAGAAAATGGAATAGAAAATCCTTCAAAACATAGGCTATAGAAGTGTAAGGGAATAATAAGGTAAAGAAATGCGTGACTCATAACAGCAAAATACATATGAGAGGCCATGGTGTGACTGTGACTATTTCCTTACAACATTGCCTTCCCAATGATGATTTTTTTAGTCTAGAGTAATTAGATACAACCAATTAATTTTGTTATAGTAGCGGAATGTTATCGGAGCTTCCAAATGGTCTATCATTATTCATTCAAAAAATCCATTATGAAATAGGATTCCAAGCAAGAGATTGTTTGTTTTTAGTAAACTTTATAGCAGCCCCCACAATTTATAATATATGCAGTACAGAAACACCTGGATTGCTTATTTTAGGTTTCCAACTAAAAGCCTGAGCATCAGTAGAATGATCCAAACAGACTATGTAAAGTGTTTACACTCCTCATAGAGTCAATGGAGAGAGTTAAATACTTTTACAGAAGAAAACAGAAAACCTGTACGAAGATAGGCAGCTGCTTAAAACTAACAAAAGAAACCCTCAGCTATGACAGCATGTCTGATTTGTTGCTACTCCACAGCCTAGGCTCATAAGTCCATTTAGGATACAAAATCTGTTCTTTGAGAATATATAAACTTCATTATTTTTAAGACAAAGAAATTAGTGAGACTACTCATACAGGCAATTAGAGATCTAGATTTCAACTTTGTCCCCAGACAGAGACTGGCAAGGCTTGGTCTTACATGTCTATATCCTAAAAGATTTCTCCACTTGTCCAGGCCCTGAGGACAGTCACAGCCATCACAGTCCCTGCCTAAGTTCCCCCAGTGCCTCCCTCCACCCAACTCATGGTCCAGGACCACATTTCAGACCAGTCCAGGGCCATCAGTCCATGTCCCAGAGATGCTGTGTGTGTACCAGTCTCCAACCCCGTCTCTGACTCTGCTGTCTGAATGGACCTTAGATCGATATTATAGCTCTGTCTCTGGCCCTGACTCCTTCTCTTTCTGACTGGGCTCTCAGGATGGACTCTGGCCCTGGTGCACCACAGTGCCAAGGTTGTTAATGGACCCTGTTACCAGTCCCTGGATCTGCCTGCTGTGCTCAGGTCCTGTGGGACTGTAGCCCATCACTGGAAGCATTCCTTGCGCTGGGGGTACTCTTGGCTCACCCTGTTTCTGGATCATCCCTGTTCTTGCAGCTCCCTGACAACTAGTCATTATACTGCAGATGAGTCTGAAAAGTGAATAATCTGTCTTTTCTTGTGGATTTTGATGTGTATGACTTTCTCTCAAATTGTCAAACTCTTTCACAGCAGGGGACTGGACCCACCACTGTCTGCACAAGCACATACTATTTTTTTCCCCTGGCTTCATTATGAAGACAACCCTCTAGTTTTCTTCAAGAGAAACGACAGCACAGTCAACTGCACAACACACACCAGCAAGTATTTAAGACGAATAACCTTACCTTTGTGTTATATGAGACCCATCAACACAATTCTTAGGTGGACAAGACACTGGATGATAAAATATGGTATGTGTTTACTCTGTCCCAGGCTTGTCACCTCTTGAGCAAAGTGGATGAACCATGTCTTTTGAATGTAGATTTCCTTTGAGCCAATATGGTGGGTTTATGGTCCAGATACATAATTATTATTTTTAATATTTTTGCTTGTTTGATTGCTTTTTACCCTTCATTGTGTCTGCAATGTTGTGAATGTTGTGATGCAGCCCTAAGGGCCTACAAGCAGTTTTTGCAGCATGAAGAAAAAATGTGTTACATGCCTTGGTATCTGGTGTTAGAGTTTGATGTTGGTGCTAGAGTTAGATGTTACAGTGCTGGATGACGTAGATCTGAAAATTGTAAAAGGTAGAGGAAATTAATTTGCTAGTGTCATTCATACCAACTTTTTAAAGGGATCTCTGGAGTTAGCTACCTCCAAATCCACACCACTAGTTTTCTTTCAGCAAAATTAGTTCATTGTAAAAAAACAAAACAAATAAAACAGTGCTGTAGAGAATTAACATATATGCAGATTACAATAAAAATATATGCATTTATGAGGTAGACAAACACAAGACCAGTGCCCAGGTAACTGGGTTCTTTCACAGTGAAGAGGTATCCTTTACAGTATACAGCAGAGATGGTTTAGAGATGCAGGGATATGACAGATTTCAGAGGAGTGCTGTGCAAAGTGGTTGTAGCTACTCTGCCTCAGTGGTTGGTTGCCTGAGTAGAATGGACTTAGGCCATTATATGGTTGTTGGCAAAGTTGCTGAGGGGAGGGGCTCCAAAGAGGAGGATAGCAGCAGGGGACCCTTCTGAAAGCATCAAAAAAACTGCAAGCCAAGAAGGCAGAAGCCAAGGGAAGAGGCAGCGCCTCAAGCTGCCTCCCCATTGAGCGGGAAGAGTGAGCTGGGAACGAGGACAGCGGGGACTCAGCATGGGCGGAGACGGGAGTGACGGCGCCCAACGCCCCTCACGTACGAGAGCAGCCCCCAGGGAGCGTGAGCGGACAGGGTGTGGCGCGGCAGTTGGCGCAGGCAGGGCATGTGGACAGGGCACAGTCCCTCTCCTGGCTCTAGAGCTCATCTGAGCTAGCTGTCATTGTCCTCCACGAGTAGACTGAACTATGGTCTCCACTCAGGTCAGAACCACCACCAGAAAGAATGTGACGACCCAGACGGGGCTGCCACACAAACACGCAGCGGTCTGGGTCCCAGGCTGCAGGGAGTGCCTGAGCCTGTCAATCCTGTCAGAGGGCAGCAGTGACAACACCTGTGTGTGCTGTGACCAGCTGGATGACATGCTCAGCCTGGTGGCGGAGCTCAAAGAAGAGGTTGAAAGATTAAGAAGCATTAGGGAGTGAGAAAGGGAAATTGGTTGGTGGAGTAGCACCTTAACACCCCTGAAGCAAAAGGAGCAAATGGAGGCTCCAGAAGAGGCAGGCAATCCCTCACCCTCTTGCTACCAGGCAGAAGGAGGGGACCTAAGAGATGGGGGAGGCTGGAAGCAGGTCCCTGCTCAGGGAGGCAGGAAAATCCCCTCCTGACCTTCCTCACCCTCCATGGTATCCCTTCACAATAGATACGGGGCCCTGGAATTTGTGAATGAAGCAGAGAAGGATGAAGAGAATGAGTCAAACAAGGAGGAAGATCAAGGTCCACCAAGGCAGGGTTGCTCTACATCAGGTATTAAAACCAATTCTAAAAAGAACCACAAAAGGCTCATTGTAGTGGGTGACTCCATTCTGAGGAGTGTCGAAGGCCCAATATACAGACTGCACCTGCTTCATAGGGAAGTCTGCTGCCTCCCTGGGGCCCAGGTAAAGGACCTTATGGCTCAACTTCCTGCTCTAGGGAGAGCCAAGGACTACTACCCTCTCTTGGTTTTTCAGGTAAGTACCAACGATATTACCAGGAGAAGTCCTAAATCAATGAAGAGAAATTTCAGGCCCTTAGGGAAACTGGTTAAGGGGTCCAGGGCACAAACTGTTCTCCTCCATCACTTCAGTTGTGGGGATGAATGAAGAAGATTATAGGAGAAGGCAACAGATGAACTTGTGGCTCCAAGACTGGTGTTACCGGCAGGGCTTTGGATTTTTCAATCATGGCCTAGTATACAGGATGCCAGACCTTTTGGCACCAGATGGGATGCACCTGTCCCAGAGGGGGAAAAGGATCTTAGGGCAGGAGTTAGCTGGACTCATTGAGAGAGCTTTAAACTAGATTTGAAGGGGGAAGGGGACAAAACTGGAACTCCCAGACATAAGCCTCAGGGAAGATTACCAGAGTTTGTGGGCTGTTGTACACTGATGACCCTCACCCTTCAATCCCAGTGGAGGCGAGGAATGGAGACATGCAGCACAACAAAGATGCAAGGGATATTGATGGATCAGTAGCCATGGTAACACCTGTGAAAGCTCAGGCTGGACTTAGGATCTCTAAATGCAAAAAGGTGCTGGGGACATCAGCCCATCTGAAGTGCATGTATACCAATGCACACAGCATGGGTAACAAACAGGAGGAGCTAGAAGCCATGATGAAACAGGAAAAGTGTACTGAAGACAGGGTGGAGTGTCTTTGCGTTAGAATCAGGGGGAAGGCCAACAGGAGAGGTGAGACATCCTGGCAGATGTCCCAACCAGGACAGAGAGGTGGATGAAATATTCTATAGGCACTTAGGAGGAATCTCACAATCACTTGCCCTTGTACTTGTGGGAGACTTTAACTTCGCAGACATCTGCTGGAAATACAACACAGCAAAGTGGGATCAGTCCCAGAGATTCCTAGAATGTGTGGGAGATAACTTCCTGACACAGCTGGTGAGTGAACCGACCAGAGAAGGTGCCCTGCTGGATCTCCTCTTTGTGAACAGAGAAGGACTGGTGGATGATGTGGTGGTTGGAGGCTGACTAGGGCACAGCAATCATGAAATAATAGAGTTCTCTATTCTTAGAGAGGCCAGGAGAGGGGGCAGCAGAACTGACATCCTGGGTTTCCAAAGAACTGACTTTGTCTTGTTTAGGCACCTGCTTGACAGAATATCTTTGGAGAGAGTCCTGAAGGGTATAGGAGTCCAGGAAGGCTGGACACTCTTTCAGAAGGAAATCTTAATGGCACAGGAGCAGGTGGTCCCCAGGTGCTGTAAGAGAAGCCGGTGACAGAGAAGACCACCCTGGCTGAACAGGGAGCTTTGGCTACAACTCAGGGAGAAAGGGAGAGTTTACGGCCTTTGGAAGAAGGGGCTAGCGACTCACAATGATTAGAAAGAGGCTGTGAGGCTATGCAGGGTGGAAATCAGGAGGTATACAGCACAGCTAGAAATTACTCTGGCTTCAGCAATCAAGGATAACAAGAAATGTTTCTATAAGTATGTCAACAGCAAAAGAACGACCAGGGAGAGTCTCCATCCCCTGCTAGACACAAGAGGAAACATGGCAACGAGTGATGAGGAAAAAGCTGAGGTGTTTAATGCCTTCTTTGCCTCAGTCTATAATAACAAGACTAATTGTACTGAGGGAATTCAGCCTCCTCAGCCAGAAGACAGAGGCTGGGAGAACGACCCCCCTGCAATCCAGGAGGAGACAGTCAGTAACATACTGCATCACATAGACATACACAAGTCTATGGGACCGGATGGGATACACCCGAGGCTGCTGAAGGAGCTGGCTGGGGTGCTCACCAAGCCGCTTTCCATCATTTACCAGCAGTCCTGGCTGACTGGGGAAGTCCCAACAGATTGAAAATTGGCCAATGTGACCCCTATATATAAGAAGGGTCTGAAGGATGATCCGGGAAATTACAAGCCTGTCAGCTTGACTTCGGTGCCCGGGAAGCTGATGGAGCAGCTCATCCCGAGTACCATCATACAAGACATGCGGGACATCCAGATGATCAGGCCCAGTCAGCATGGGTTTATGAAAGACAGGTCCTGCTTGACAAACCTGATCTCCTTCTATGACAGGGCGACCTGCTTATTGGATGAGGGAAAGGCTGTGGATGTTGTCTACCTTGACTTTAGTAAGGTCTTTGTCACCGTTTCCCACAGCATTCTCCTGTTGAAACTGGCTGCTCGAGGCTTGGATGGACACACGCTTTGCTGGGTAAAAAACCGGCTGGATGGCCGAGCCCAAAGAGTTGTGGTGAATGGAGTTAAATCCAGTTGGCAGCCGGTCACGAGTGGTGTCCCCCAGGGCTCAGTTTTGGGACCTCTCCTGTTTAGATGAGGGGATTGAGTGCACCATCAGTAAGTTTGCAGATGACACCAAATTGGGTGGGAGTGTTGATCTGCTCAAGGGTAGGGAGGCTCTGCAGAGAGATCTGGACAGGCTGGAGCGATGGGCTAAGGCCAACTGTATGAGCTTCAATAAGGCCAAATGCTGGGTGCTACACTTGGGCCACAACAACCCCCAGCAGCTCTACAGGCTTGGGGAAGAGTGGCTGGAGAGCTGCCAGTCAGAGAGGGACCTAGAGGTGTTGATTGATAGTCGGTTGAACATGAGCCAGCAGTGTGCCCAGGTGGCCAAGAAGGCCAATGGCATCCTGGCTTGTATCAGAAATAGCGTGGCCAGCAGGGACAGGGAAGGGATCTTACCCCTGTACTAGGTGCTGGTGAGGCCGCACCTCGATTCCTGTGTTCAGTTTTGGGCCCCTCACTACAAAAAGGACATGGAATTACTCGAGCATGTCCAAAGAAGGGCAACGAAGCTGGTGAAGGGTCTGGAGCACATGTCTGATGAGGAGTGGCTGAGGGAACTGGGGTTGTTTAGTCTGGAGAAGAGGAGGCTGAGGGGAGACCTCATCACCCTCTACAACTACCTGAAAGGAGGTTGCATAGAGGTGGGGATGAGTCTCTTTAATGAAGTAACAAGCGATAGGACAAGAGGTAATGGCCTCAAGTTGTGCCAGGGAAGGTTTAGGCTAGATATTAGGAAGCATTTCTTTACAGAACAGGTTGTTAGGCATTGGAATGGGCTGCCCAGGGCAGTGGTGGAGTCCCCATCCCTGGAGGTGTTTAAGAGTCGTGTTGACATAGCACTTAGGGATATGGTGTAGTTGGGATCTGTCAGTGTTAGGTTAATGGTTGGGCTAGATGATCTTCAAGGTCTTTTCCAACCTTGATGATTCTGTAATTCTGTGAAAATGAATGATGATTATCTACTCAAGATTAGGAACATACACTGAAGTAGCAAACAGCTCCTGGACCACATGGAAAAATTAATTTCTCCAACCTTTATGTATTCAGTTTAAATGTTTTTTCCTTGAGGTAGACACATTTATAGCCTGCCTTTATAGTCACAGAAGGCAAATAGACATTTTTAGATACCTGGTCTCATTCCTACTTTTGGACAAGAGAAATCCTGTCTTAAAAACATCTAATTCTTTCTATAACTATAAAGAAGCCTGGAGTGATCACATGAGCTGCAGATACTGACAATTGTAATGTGGATTCCACACAAAATACACAATTTATTTTTCATGTTTGGTGAGACCTTAAACTTAATGACTTAACACAACATGATTATTAACAATTACTTGGTCTCAGAAATAAGACTCTAGAACTTTCATTGTATATAGAGTAGTCACTAATTCTCCTCTCCAGGTGCAAGTCTATCTAACAAAGTTATTTCTCAAGAAATTTTCCAAACTTCCATGCAAAATCACACAGCCTTGTTTTTCTGAAAGGATCTTTTGTCTTTCAAGCATTTTTCTCAGATTTCATATGTAATATGATGATGAAATACTGGTGAAATACATGGTATGTATGTGTTTAATATCTGCATTTCTAGCCTTCTAAGTATGAATCCCCATTTTATACCTTGAATAGAGTTATCTATTAACTTCATTCAGGAAGTATAAATTGCTCAGACATTAGATTCAAACTGTAATTTACCATTTTCCTTTCTTAAACACTGTGTCTTTCTGGTAAACATACAAACTATTTAATTAGAAAAAAAAAAATCTAGAATTTGCTTCAGGTTGAAATTGTCATTGCGTGTGCAGACCCATAGAAGGACACATTTGGTGAATATAAATTAAACTTCCTGAGGCCTTTAAGAGCTTTAACAATCCTAAATGATCAGAGAAACTTTCAAGTTTCCTAATAAGTTGTAAATATCCGTTCCCTTCTCCCTCTTTCCTTGCACAGATAATGGAACATACTGTAGTCACTTTTGGATTAAAATGAGTGTTACTTCCAATAAGAGTAGAATTGTTATAGGCTTTATTAGACTCTGCAGTTTTCAGCTTCTTAATACCTTTTAATTACAAGACTCATCCTGTTTACTGATTGAAAAAGTAGACATTAAGAAACTGATTCTCATTTATGCTCAGGCTTCTTTAGTTCATTTTGGTTATGTAAAGGGAACTAGCTTCTTGAAGTCCCACCAAAATCTTCATAAATATTTTTGTTGAACTACTGTTCCCATTGCCACTTTATTTTACATTCCATTTGAATATACATTTAGCATATTTGATATAAATCTTAGATATTTAATTAATTAATTAAAGTAATTAGTATATAATTGGAAAACTCAAATAAGTACTGAGATGCTATGAACATTTAAGAAAAACTGTCTTTGAAACTGACTTTCACCTGTGGCTTTTAAGTCATACATTGGTCAATACTTTGTAATGTCTAATTTCACAAAATTTTTTTTAAGTTAACCAATAATTCCAAAAGAAAAATATAAATCAGTCAATATTTAATAGGTACACCAGATAAATGTGTTAAAATCAGGAAAGCATACTCATCTTCCAGTAAGATAAATGTTCTGGTAATTGTCTTAAGTTTTTACATGGAAACATATCTTTTCATCCTTCCAGGTACAAAACTGCAGTTCTAACGACTTGACATCACAATGAAATATTCTGTAGTGCTATACATTAAGCCAGAAGCAAAGTTTACTTACAAGCTATGTAAACATATGTTGTCAACTGAAATTCCCTATTCTCTATTTAATATCTTCAAAGGATTAAAATATTAATAACAGCTATGCGGAATAGTAACAAAAGAATTAAAGACATATTGTAAACAAGTGTTTTTCTGAGCTGGAAAAGGGTGATATTTTAGGTTTTACGAACATTTTTTTTCCTGTTTTTATTTCTAACATCTGAGAAGTTACAATATATTTTCTACTGTACAACCTAAGAAACAGATAGCTACAATCCTGTTATACACAGATTTAGCTCAGATGTGCATTTTTTCTTCTCCCAGTTCTAACTTCTGCGTACAGATGGATACTCCCAATATAATACAGTAATAACGGGGAAATAACAGCAGACATCTCTGACTATATCTAGACCACAGTGGAAAACATGATAGTGTACCTTTGAAACATGATTGAGTATTCATATGGAGTACAGTGAAGCTTCTGCCTCATCTGTGTGCCTGTCCCTTTTGCGTGAAACCTAGGACATCCTCCAGTGTGGAAAGATGGGCCTGATTTTCACTCTGATCTGAAATCAACTATCATACATGGGAACTGAGAAACTTTTCTGAATTTACTAATATTCTTATATTGAAACTCTTCTTGAATTCCTTCTTGAACTTCTCACTTTAAAGGAGCTTCCAGATTGGTTTTTGAGTTGAATCTTTCACTCAAAACATTCATCTGAAAATGAAGTTAAAATATTTTTGAAGTTACTAGATTTTTTACACAACAATATTTAGCTTTTAAAGTCAGTCCTGGTACAAAGCCCCATAGAAATTGAGAACAAATATATAAGTAAGTAATTTCCTGCCTTTTCATTATAATTTATTTTTGCAACATCTCAGAATTAAGAGGTAATTTTTCAACTGTAACAATGTTGTTTATATGGACTTCTGGTAGATATAGCTATTCCAGTCCTGTAATGAACAATTCAGTTCTGTACCTGTTAAATATGAAAATACCAGGACTTCTGTGTTTTAACCTCAGCCAGCAGCTCAGCACCACACAGCCGCTTGCTCACTCCCCCATGGTGGGATGGGGGATAGGATAGGAAGAGTAAAAGTCAGAAAATGTTGGTTAAGATAAACACAGGTTAATAAGTAAAGCAAAGGCTGCACATGCAAGCAAAACAAAACAAGGAACTAATTTGTTACTTCTCATTAGCAGGCAGGTGTTCCACCATCTTCAGGAAAACAGGGCTCCATCATGCATAACAGTTACTTGGGAAGACAAATACCATAAGTTTAAATGTACCCGCCTTCCTCCTTCTTCCCCCAGCTTTTACTGCTGAGCATGACATCGTATGTTACTGGTTATACTTTTGGTCAGTTGGGGTCAGCTGTCCCAGTTGCGTCCCCTCCCAACCTCTTGCCCACACCCAGCCTACATTGGCAGGGTGGTTTGAGCAACAGAAAAGACCTTGACTCTGTGCAAGCACAGCTCAGAAATAACTAAAGCATCCCTGTGTTATCAATCAATGTTGTTTTGTTCCGAAACACAAACCATGAAACCATACAAGCTACTATGAAGAAAATTAACTCTATCCCAGTCAAAACTAGTACAAACTCCTCCAGAATTAATGGCAGCTGAAGAATAGGTTCCTCAGTGCTATATGAACCACAGATCAAGTTGCAGGCCTACAGTAACTTACAAAGGGAAAAAGATGGTGGGAAGAACTTCAGACAGATTTCCTCAGTGCCGCATATTTAAGCAGATAAGAGAAAAGCATCACCTTTACAGCATCTGCAAAGAAGTATTTGTCTCACAGGACTATCAAATGTATAATGAAGAGGGAAATTTTATATGACAGTCTGCAAGTCAGCAGGGTACAGCTGTTTGTTTGGGTGGGGGAGCTGCAACCTTAAAAAACATCTGGTGTTTCTCATATATATCAAAATCAAGAATCAATCAATACATAAATCTTCCTCTTCTGCCTCTCTGAACAAGGGTCGTGAATCAAATGGAATGATTACTGCCCTAAGAAACTGGTGTTTTCTCTACTAATGCTGAAACAAAACAAAGAAAAGAGAAAAGAAGTGTCATTTCTGTTTCCCCATGCATCATGTCTTCTGTGGACATTAAGTAAGAGACTGAAAGATCTCTTCCTCCTTCAGAACCCCAGGACCAAATTTTCTTTCTTCTTGCAGTTTTTACTTCTTCATCACCAAGACTCAAAAGAATATATGTATGTGAACACAATAAGGCAATAGATGGTAAGGACAGGAAGACTTCATCCAAAAATCAAAATTGCAGAGAATGTCTTATTACTTAACACCATGCAAAGGAAGAGCCAGAAAACAGAGCAATTTAAGGATATAACCACCCCTTAAAAATAAATGGTAGAGAAACAAATTGTCTCAGGATATCCGTGTTGCAACATTAATTCCAACCTATGCTCCTGTAACCTCTGAGGAACTGAAATGTGAAATTCATCCTTCTGTGATAGACATCCTATTATACTTCAGATTAGCTAACAGGTACAATTCCTTACCATTTCTGAAGCTCACATCAACATAAATCAGGGGGGAAATACTACATGGTAGCAATTCTCTGTCTGCATTTTATATGCTGTGTGAAGCTGCTTAGAGAATTGGAATGTTAGAATAAATCCCGGCGGACAAGGTTCAGTGGTTACAAAGCAGGTGAGGTAGCCACAGGTGCATGGTAAATGTAATTTGTCACATTGTTCAGCAGTTTAACACATGGGTAGTTTCACACCATATGTAGTACAAACTCAGACACACATGCAAACCACCAGCTTGCGCCAGCCTAGCCATTAGTGAAACCTCTCTACATGAATACAAATCACTAAACTTATTTTACTTAATATAGAGAAATATTTAAATTAGTCTAAACAAAACTCCATATATAGAAAACACTAGGCAGAGAGGGAAAGGCTACAAATTTACATGAAAATAAAATATACCCATCATCTACATGTTCAGGAGATAATTCATCCTGTCTATAACGAATATAGATATATTACTTTATGAATGAAATAATAACAATCTATATTATTCTTATAACTATGAAATAAATGAGATCGTTATCAATTTTTCCCTCTGAGGTCTGTTCAACTAAATATCACTGCTAACACCATTGGAGATTCTTCCTTTGAAAAGGATCAATTCAAGCTTTATATATGGCTTAACTAATAATATCTTTATCTATCTGTAAGCATAGTCTTGTAATCATATCAAATTCACATTTCAGCTCACTCTTAAGCTTATAAGCATAGTGGTGTAAATCATGGCTGACTTAACCTTTTGAAAGTATTCAGAATTTGCTTAAAATGTTCAAACAGCTAGCCTGTAACTCAAGAAAAAAAATGACAACAACATTTTGGTTCAAAGCTTCCAGTGTGATAAAATGCAGGTAATATATCTTCAGGCTCACAACTGCTGATTTAATTTCTTTCCAGAACTGGCCTCATGTGCAGTCTACACTTCATTTCTAGAAAAGGATTATGTTTTTCAGAACAGCTTTTGATTGATTTACTATCATTTTCCTAGTACTTTCTGACAACAAAACATATTTATGGAGAAAAAGAAGGTACATCCCCATAACTGCAGAATTTATTAGCATAGTACTGAAATTGCTGAAGTGACCAGTGCTTCCTGATGAAAACAGGAAAAAAGTAAATTGTCTAATGTTATGTTGAGATTAAACTACCATGTTATTGATAATCTCTGTGAAATAAAGCATGAAAATTTGAATGAAACTACATAACAATTCAGAATATATGCTGAAAATAGGAACAATTATGAAGCTAATTTTACTATATGAATTTTAATAAGTTTTATAAGCATGACATCTTATAGGAGCAATATAAATATAATAAATATATCTTTCCCTGTACGATCTTGACACTAAGTACATAGTTTGCAAAACCAAAATGTATGCAAGTAAGGGTCATCTTAAAACAACGATGTTATAGATGAGAATGAAAGTAATAGATACTGATTCATAATGGAAGAATGGCTTTGCTTCAGACGGTCAGTGTTGTTAAATTACAAGACAGTTATTCCAACCTAACTATTATTAGATCATGAGAGGACAAAAATTATGACTTTTATAAAAGTATAATTGTTGCTAGAAATTTCTAATGACAAGCCTATGTAACTATATAGAATCATTTTCCTAAAAATGGCACTGCTTGCTAAAAAAGCAACATTTCCAATACAACATATACTTTCAATGCAATTTATTAGTTGCATATGCACATCTTGAATTGGACAGGGATCCTTTGGTTTGGGTACTTTTTGTGTTGTTTGGTGAGTAAATTAATTAAGGAAGTGTGAATTAAGATGAATACATCTAATGAGGTATGCTAATATGCAGTGATTCTAAACTGCCACAGGGTGGTAGGAGATGTGCTTTCCATGACATTTATCTAATTTGCAGAACTAAATGCTTTGCTACACTTCCATGTTATTTAAATCCCTTACTGGAACATCTACTAAACCTATAGCTCAAAAAATGTAAATAAAAGTTAAAAGGCAAAATTACACCTTTTACACCATCACAGAGATGGTGTAAAGGAACGGCTTTAAATGTTTCCAACAGATATCTGTTTGTTTTCTAATGTCATATGCAGTAGATATTGTTTTGTAAGCTTATATTCTTCCTTGTTATCTGAATGGTGCAGGTTATTTTGTAGATAACCTTTAGCATTGGTCCTCAGAAAACATGTATATTATGTTACAATACATTCAATATATATGTATATAAAATTAAGAATGTAATTTTACATTCTTCATTCCTATGTCAATAGTGTGTGAAGGTGTGTTTAAACTCAGATATCTCCTGTGTTCTGATGTCTAAAAATGTTTAAGAATCTGAGGCTGTCAAAAACTTAAAATCTAAATACGAAGCTGTATGTGTATTTTGCTTTCATAATTTTATTTCCATCATCATCAGTTCTGAATATGCCCATCATTTTGGCAGTGTATTACTAAATATTTATACTTAGGGGTCCTCTACTTAAGTAATCCTAGTTACAGAACTACATGTAATTGCTTTACCAGAGCAAAGATAAGTCAGAGAAGTCTATCTTTACATCTAGACCTACACCTATTGTGAATTTAATTATTTTGCTTGAACATCAAACAGCAAGGTATCTTTTTGCAATCACAGCAGTTTGAAGACAGTGTGCCAGCTAAGAATAAACTCTTTATTTTTGAAATTATTAAAAAATAAAGAAATGTTTACATCTGAGAACCCCTTAAAAAAAAAGAAGGGGGAAAAGAAAAAGAGTCTGACCTTGTTCAGTCGTTACGTATACATGCTACTCAGCTTGAAAATTCAGGCAATCTTCTAGACAAGCTACTTTGACCTGAAAGACAGAGGATTCAAATGTTCATGGAACATGTTATGCAGAGGCTGTCGACAAGTGCTCAGTGAAGTTTTCTTTTGGCTAATGCTTTCATAGCAGGAGTTTAGAAAAATGGAGTGACAAAAACCATTGCAGTTAAATCCTGGCAGATAACGAATATGTTTAGCATGTTTAATGAGATCACTGTTTCTTGGAGACTGATAACACAAATATGATAATTTGAATTAGAATCTTACAATAGTGGAACATCCCTTTTAACATGGCCATGATAAAATGAAAAATTTCTGTATTTAGATGTTCAGCTCACTGTGGACCAGTGTTAAAAAGAACAATGACCACTCTGTCAGTAAGTATGATAGAAAATAAAATCTCTGAAAATACCTCAGTTATAACATTTTATAAATCTTTCAGGATGAGATTAATTAATATTTGAAGGTGTTTCTCCCCTCACTGTTTATGGAAGCAGTCACTAAATTGCTCAGAAGTCTAACCTTTAGATAGTTTAACTTAAGATGCAATTAAACAATTTGTATATTATGTACACCTAAACTAAACAAAAATGTAGCGGATAATCCAGCCTAGCTCATGATCTGCTGTGGCAGGAACACCACCCCCCGCCCCCCCCTGCAGGGGCTAGGGCTTTTAATATGGCATCCACCAGCTCTTTTGTGCCCTTATTTTCATTCCTCTGGCAGCACACCATGGTTGATGTCAAATATGCACCCTGGCTGGATGCAGACCAGCACGCCCACTGCCACCCTGGTGGCTCAAAATGGACATGGTCGACAGACAAGGCCCTCAGCCAACAAAACGTCTTGGTGGAGAGAAGTTTCTGGAACTCTGACCATATATGACCACAGTTCAGATCCGACCAGGCTATAAAATGTCATCCCTACTGGAGACCCCCTTTCAGTTGTTCTCAGAGCAGCGGATCTGTGATCAGAAGCCCTCCCCTTGGGACTGGGATGCCATTCAAGGAAACTTCCCCGAATTGAGTGCCCTCTACTCCCCCCTTTCTCGGTGAGTGAGTACTTCTTCTGGATATCCTTGAGCAATCCGTTGACTCTCTGGGTGAGAGATTACATCTCTGGGTACCCTTGCGTTAGAGGCTTCCCCTTCAAGTGAGTGAGTGTGTGCACATTTTGGAATCATCATTCTTATGTGTTGTTGTCCTTCTGTGTTGTGTAGCAATAACTTCCCCAACAGGTACATCAAACCTATAGTTTGTTAAATGTTATTGGAGCATTGTTTTGATTACCCCATTGTCTCATTGGTTTTGGCTGTTTGGATTTGTTTATGATTTAAAGTTTGTTTATTATCTGTATGAAACTGCTTTAGAATCCCTCTGTAACATATGCACATTGTAATTCTGGTACTGATAAGAAGATAATTTGGGAAATTTAGCAAATGTAAAGTCCAACAATATCCATCTGAGCTGGTTGAACACTGGAAATTATTTTTCAACAGAAATGAATAGCAACAAAAAAACTTCACCTTTGCTTCATTGTTTGCAAAAAAATGTGGTGTATTCTTCATATTAACGTAAATATTTTTAGGTATAGTCCATATCTATAGTTTCATTTAGGTTGTACCATGGCAGTGTTGTGCCTGTTTTCAACAACTAGGTTGCTTATTAGCTATTAGTATCATAATTCTGTAATACCTCTTTCATTAAGTAGACATTTTATGATGCCTTTGGCTGAAACATTGCAATATGGAATTTTGCAGATCTAAACAATTTTGGGTTTTTTAATAACTTATACATTCTTCAGTAACCAGAACAAGGGGAGGTCTCTAGATATGGTGTTCTATACAATAGCCCCAGTGGCATTTCTTTGCCATTAATCAGGTGTGCATAGCTCAGAGACAGATTTTTATCTCATCAGTTTCTGAATTGATGCAAGTGATCTCAGCAGAAATTAAAATTAAAGAAATAAAGTAAATCTTGAATGTTAAGAACTGTGAAGGACTTGGACAAAATTTTATATCCTAGTAAATTCTTTCTTTATTCAAATCCAATTTTAAAATTGGAATCAAATCAATTTTAAAATCATTTGTGTTAGAAGATGCCTATGGATTTCTTTTAGTCTCTTCTGGATCTTTTTTGGTAAGAAAGCATTTTTATTTCTTTTAACTCAGAAATTGACATTCCTATATAACACCATATTGGAAATGTTTAAAAATATCTCAAACTGCTATACTGAACAAAAGACAATTTCAAATGCCAAATCTGTCATGTATGGAATAGAACTGCTGCTATTTAGTCTCTGTTATGAGAATGTTGAAAGTACTTTTTCAGTTTTTGCAGTTTAAAAAATTATATCTGATTTCACAAAAAAAATTCAAAGTCTCTTTTAACAAAACTGATAATTCTAGGCAAATTATGTTTTTAAATCATCATCTGCTGACTGTATTTATAAGTTCTTTCCTTGTTTACTGTATTCAAGGGATAGCCTCCATATTCTTTTACATGCAGTAGTTCCCCATTAATACTCATATATCCAGCTAACATCACATTTTTGAATATTAAAGTACTCTGAGAACTATAGGTTTTCCAGGAAAATTACCTCAGACAGCGTAATTATTATTTCTTGTCCTTTCAACAATTTATCACCAAGGAAACCCATGGTATGATAAAAAGATAACTATGTTTCTTGTAGAAAAGAGAAGAGAGATTACCATGAAATGTAGTTTTTAAAAAGACTAAATGTTGGTTCAGTTTATTACAGTGTGAAAAGTGAAGGAAAAAATAAACGTGCACCTCAATTCTGTCTAAAGATACCTTCTCAAATCAAGGGTCACAATTATTATTCATATAAATGCATATCATATGATGCAGTTCAACCCTGAAAAAAAAAGATCTTTGCTGGTAAGTAGGTGGACTTCAGTAAAATTATTTTTTTGGGGGCTTGTATAGCACATTAGAATTTTAATTTTCCTATGAATGCCAGCTATAGCTTCTACCATCAATGATTGTGAGAGAAGAGAAAGGAAATTATATAGGTCTTAAAGGCTTCCAACTAGGTAAAGAGTATGAACTTCAAAGAATTTGGAAGCACTGTGGGAAAGCTGCAGTAGTTTTTATTACATCAAGTGCTAATGTTATGGATATGTGAGAAAAAATTAGAGGAAAGAAAGATTGTTTCTAAGGCAGTAGTTGTTCCAAATGCTCAGGTGGGAAGATTATCTTCAGCTTGGAGATGACTCTGGCCTGTGCCACACACAGCATGCCCAGTTCCAACTCATGCCTTTGAGATTAAAGGTATTATCCTGTCTGACTACTTTCCAGATGCTTAGATTAGTACTGAAGCAACAAAATGTGTGTTTCCGAAGATATATGCTATGATGATTTCCAAACATCCAATGCTTTTGGTTCTCTTACTCCTATTTGCTCAGGAATAGTTAAGCTTTACTAAAACTAAACTAATCTCCTGCCAGATGGAATGTAAAACACCAATTTAATTATCAGTGGGAAATAAATATATATATGTTTTCTTCTATACTTCGAAAATAGAAAAAAAGCAGGCTTCTCTATAATTCTTTTGCTTTTAGAAGCTGATGAAGCTGTACAAATTTTGTGCAGGGTACCAATGAAGTCAAAGCATGTGCTAATGTTAGACTGTGAATGAGACTCTGTTCTCACTAAGAATCTGTCCTGCCATGGTGTTATCAAAGTCTCTGCTAGGAAACCAGCACTAAGAAATGCCAGTCTGATTGATGCTTCGTCTTCAGTTTCTAGGTCCTCAGATACATTTTGTCTATTGTTTTCTGAGAAAAAAAAGAAAGCAAGATGTATGGTTTGTGCATTAGCACGTGTCATGAGACACTGTTGTTGTTGCTGTTAACTCATTTTTCTTGTCTCAAGGCCCACTGCTGCAGTTTTGTTTGGATGTGAAAGGAATTATGATTCATCTGCAAAACTAGTTATACCATGAATAAAACAAACTTCTGTATTATAAACCCTGAAAGTATAGTAGATCATTGCTTCCAAATGTTGATGTTAGTTGTAGATTTAAACAGTGATAGTTTGGGTTAGCTAAGATAGATGAGATATCACTAAACACTAGTCTTGTTCTGGCACATTACTGAATGCTGTTTATGCAATGTGTTGTCTAGAAATCAGAAGTTGGTTTTTGAGGAGCTTATATTGTTTTTTCTTTCCCAGCTGAACATTTGGCTTCTGGAGACCAACCCACAGACAATCCAAAATCCAATCTTTTTTTTTTTTTTTTGTACTGCAGAGAATTTCACCTGTTTATGTGTCTTTTCTATATGAATTGTGTTCTTAAACATAAAAATATATTTAGAACTGTTCAGGGAGAGTTCCTGACTAAGTTCCCAAGGCATTGTTCAAGCCTCATTTTTAAGTGGATTTGTTTCTGTTTTAGTGAAATACTGTCTTTAATTCCTTCTTCACAAAAATTTGACCTTTAACAGAACATAGATGCAGAGTATCTCCACCAAACTCCACCTGAAAGAAGGAAAATGTAATGTTAAAAAGTTCTTTCTGTTATGAAACCTATGTTTGCTCATTTTGGGGTCTGATTTACTTCCTGGTAATCCCCATTTACAAAGGTCTGATAATATTTTCCAGCAGAAAGCTGTCACAAAGGATGAGGTGATTTATTCATAATAGTATAAAATGATTATTCACAGTATAAAAATGATGTTGCATGTACTTAGACATTCACATATAGATTGCTTTGTTCTGTTCCTAGACCCATGTTCATAAAGAATACAAATCAATTAGGAGATGAACTGCACAATTTCATAGAAAAGAGAAACCCATACAAATTTATTTATTTATTTATTTGTCTGCATGCATATGTTTATATGCAGGCTGCATATCTGATCCTCTGAAGAAAAGTGGAAGCATTTCATTGACATTCATTGTTCTGAAGGTTAAAATGGTATATAAATGTAGCCCTACATGTGTGAGAGTGCAAGGAAGCAAGAGATACTTGTCATACTCTGCCTCATGGTAAGAGATCCCAGTTCATGCCAGCTATGAATGTAAGATTTTTACTACCTGAGCAAAAGATTAGATTCTGTATCTATAGGCTAAAATATTCACTTATGGATTGGTAAAACTTCATGGTAAAAAAGTGTTGTAAATTTCTAACCTTCATTTTGATTGATTCACAAATGAGATGGGTTAGTAGTTAGACTTGCATTACTGGAAATTTGAATCAATGCACTATGGGTTCATTTTTCAAAATGCAGAAGATATACCTTTATGCAGTCTCAAGAGTACAGATCAAGGCAGAAAATTACACAGTCTGAAAATTAATTTGTAGTATGCAAACCCCAAAAAATTACCAAGTTTGATACTGTCTCTTTCAATACTACAAAAAACAGATTAAGTGCATTCCAACATCCACACAGTGATACACTGTTACCTTTAAACTTGTTGGTTCCACTGTTTTATTAGTGAGAGATTGCTTGTCATTAAACTTGCTCACCAGTCACTTGCAAAAGTGGTAGAGTTAAGGTGTTTTTTACACAAGCATCTCAAAGATTTAAACAGGAAATTAGCACAATCTGACATCTATCACACATCAATATTTACAATAAATATGGATGTATAATATTTAATTTTTTTATATTCTACAATTTTTATAATTTTAAGCACTTCAGTTTGAATGACTACCCAATGCTCATGAATGATTTAAATATTATCTGATAAACTTCAAATGAGACTTAAGTAAAGATTAAGAAGTGTGCCAAACTTCTGTACAGAATTAATTGTATGGATAGTATACATGTGTGTGACTTTAGTTTTAACAGTTATTTGGAGAAAAAGCTAAGCAACTCTCAGCATCTTACTGCAGCAGGAAACAAAAATGTGATTGCCCCAGTTTATTGTAATCACTTGTTTCCTAGAAAAACACAGGAAAATCAGATACCATTACAAAGGAATGGCACAGAAAAAGTTTATTTTAATTTGTTTAACCTTAGTGTATCAAAAAAAAAAAAAGAAAAGAAAGAAAAAATAAGTGAGTTTAAGTGTCCTAGTCTGATTGCTGACACATTGCTGCTGCAATGCAAAACATCTAGTGCACTCAGTCATAACGTATTATATGGAAGAATTCTGATGTGACTGGCCTCTGTGCTTCCCAGCATGATGTGTCTGCCATTAGGAATTTCAAATAGAAGCAGCTTTTGAGAACAGACAGGTAGATATAGGGAGTGTATTTCATCATTATGAAACAAGAAGTAATGAAATTCTTGTGGTGCTAGCAGAATAACTTCAGATTCATTCATCTGTTCACAAGAATAAAGTACTGGTCTTCTCTGGCTATTTTGTATTTCTCCATTGAAGCTAACCACTATAGAAAAACATGGAGCTTTAGATTCTGACTAATTAGCTTTTGAGTTGTATGTAAATACATTTCCACCTCAGGGCTCTTCTGCAGCAAGTATTGAGTTCTCTCATTCAGATTTTTATCTGTAATGAAGTCCGTAAAGAAGATGCAGAGTGATGTTTACATTGTGAACTAGCCTGTATTCCACAAAACTCATTAGAACCTGATTATCTATAATGAAATGAAAATCTTCAAGTTTCCAGAAATGCACCAGTCCATTAAAAGTCAGTACGAGAAAGGATACAAGTCGTTCAGACTTTTTACAAAAAGTTTATATATATATATATATACACCCATTTCTCAAGACTATTGGTAGTAATTGTTTCTCAGAATTTCAGTATTAATTTGTAAAATTCAGAGCAATGAGAAATCAATGTCAAATGGCAAGGGAAAAACCCCACTTGACTGAGCATAACATAAAAATAGGCTTTTCATTTTGAGAGGTTTTCTGTTTTGGTTTGGTTTTCTTTTCTTTTAAGAGTAATTTCTCCTTAACACAGAATATCTGTTGCAGAATGATTAGCAAGATTAAAACTATATACTGTACTTCACCTTTCCCCATCATTCTCATTATCTTACTCACCCTGAAATTGTGTATATTGCCAGAGCAAGTTAAGACCTCATTGAAAAAACATAATTTTAATTCTTGGACTGAAAGTAGTTATTACTTTCCTAACAGGAAAGGCATATCACACTTGCTTTGAGACCACAGGTTACAGTTGCTAAATGCTACTCACAAAAGTCTGTCATGAAAACTGACATACTGGGTAATTTAAGGAAATGTGATCATGTCAACTTTTTTTTTTTTTTTTTTTTTTTTTTGTTGATAATTACATGTTCTATTCATTTTAAGACCTTTTTTTATGGGACCAGAGTCAAGAGGTGAAAATTGGCTTGTTCATTTCAGAATGATGAACTGAGAGAATACAGCTCTTTGACATGTATTTTATGCTTTTTAATTATTATAAATATCCTTCTATTTTATTTCTGAATTGCAGCAATTTTCCAGAAGTGTCTGAACAGGAAAATAATCTGCTAAGTCTAGGTCTCTTAGAAAACAGACATGTGATAGTTTCTAAGCATCTCCAGATTTTCAATACCAATTTTTCTAATGGCATTTCATGAATCTCTGTCACATATTCCAGTAAGAGTGAACAGATGCTAACAACAAATATATGTAATAATTTGATTTTGTTCACCTTTGCCTTCCATTACTTTTAAGACTGTGGAAGACAGAAAAAAAACATTTCTTACCAAAATGACTATTGTGTTAAGAGAAACACCAAATGAAGAGAGAATGTAATCAAAGTAAAAAGCTGGAGGGCAGGGAATTTTTCTTATTCTTTGTAGTTTGAACAATGATTGCTTATTTTATTTTTCATTTTTATATTATTCAGTGCCTCCGATATTGAAGTGAATAGCGGTGAGTAGTGCTAAACAATTTGAAAAGCATGTTTTGAAATTTCCATTCACAGAACAAGAAACTTATAGAATTATTATGAGAAGAAATATCCTTGTGCAGTTTTGTGTTCTATAGTATGCACATAGAGTTTACGTATCAGAGATAAGCATTCAGCCTGTGAGGTGTTTCTGCTAAAAAAAATCTTCAAATATTATTAATACTATTAAGTATTCTTATCTATATATATGCCTTTTTTACTGACAGTTATGAGTTTATATTTTGAAGAATAAGACCTTACTAATTGACAGTTATTTTCCAGACCCTTTTGAGGTTCTGAACTTTCAAAGCAATGTGTAAGCTAACAAAGACTACAAAGGAAGGATACTTCATCATAGCATGTACTGTATCTGTATGATCACTATAATTCAGTTTTAACTATTAATGATAATCTTTCATGGCTTGTTATTAGATGGTCTCTAGTACATTGCATAAATGTACTGTAATTAAGTTTTAGCAATAATAAATTGCAATGAAATATTTAACCGTTAAACTTTTTCTGAGAAATTACAAATACTCTAAAACTTTTTTTTATAGTGAAAGTGTGGTGTATGGATCAGAATATCGTAGAATCATAGACTCATTCAGGTTGGAAAAGACCCTTTGGATCATCGAGTCCAACCATCAGCCCTACTCTACAAGTTCTCCCCTACACCATATCCCCCAACATCTCATCTAAATGACCCTTAAACACATCCAGGGATGGTGACTCCACCACCTCCCTGGGCAGCCTATTCCACTGTCTGACCACTCTTTCTGTGAAAAATTTTTTCCTCATGTCCAGTCTGAACCTCCCCTGTTGCAGTTTAAAGCAGTTACCCCTTGTTCCGTCACTAATCACCTGTGAGAAAAGAACAGCCCAGCACCAACCTCTCTACAATGGCCTTTCAGGTAGCTGTAGAGAGTGATGAGGTCTTCCCTCAGCCTTCTTTTCCTCAAACTAAACAGTCCCAGCTCCCTCAATCTCTCCTCATAGGATTTGTTCTCCAGGCCCTTCACCAGCTTCGTTGCCCTCCTCTGCACTTGCTCCAGCACCTCGATATCTCTCTCATATTGAGGTGCCCAAAACTGGACACAATACTCAAGGTGTGGCCTCATCAGTGCAGAGTACAGAGGGACTATCACCTCCCTACTTCTGCTGGTCACTCTATTTCTAATACAAGCCAGGATGCCGTTGGCTTTCTTGGCCACCTGGGCACACTGCCGACTCATGTTCGGTTGCTTGTCAATTAGAACCCCCAGATCCTTCTCTTCCACACAGCTCTCCAACCACACCTCCCCAAGCCTGTAGCGATGCATGAGGTTGTTGTGGCCCAAGTGCAGGACCTGGCACTTGGCCTTGTTGAAGCTCATCCCGTTAACGTTGGCTCACCGATCCAATCTATCCAAGTGTCTCTGTAGTGCCTCCCTATCTTCATGCAGATCGACAATCCTGCTTAACTTGGTGTCATCTGAGAACTTACTGATGATACACTCTATGTCCTTATCAAGATCATCAATAAAGATGTTGAACAGAAATGGTCCCAACACTGAGCCCTGAGGAACACCACTTGTGACCGGCCGCCAGCTGGATTTATCTCCATTGACCACCACTCTCTGGGACCGTCCATCCAGCCAGTGCTTGACCCAGCAGACCATTTGCTCATCCAGGCCATGAGCAGCCAGTTTTTCTATGAGAATCCTATGGGGAACTGTGTCAAATGCTTTTCGAAAATCCAGGTAGATAATATCGACAGCTTTTACCTCGTCCAATAGTTGGGTCATCAGGAATTATATAATAAATTTTCATGTCTCTGAAGAATTCAAAATTCTTCATAAACATGAATACACTTAGTTTAATAACCTAGGTCATGATCCCACAAACTATTTACAGTGATTAAATTCAATGAAGCTTGAATTTATTTTCTGCTGCTCTCTATGGGATTGGTGCATGGAAAGAATTAAAAAAAACCCAGTATCTTTCTTCTTGGAATCTTCAGAATTAATTAATAGAATATCTTCAATGTATTTACTCAATTCCCTAGGGACCTGAACATTGGTTATTGTAGGACTATCAATGGTATCATAGATCAGATCAAAGAGATACAGCCGCTGTCACAGGTTTTTTGATCTGTGTTAGTTTCAGAGAGCTAAAGGCTGATCTGAATGCTATCTGCCTCAGCTAGTCAAACTAAACTAACAGAAGAAAATATTCATTAGAGATATTTTAGAAATCATTGCTTAAATGAACTCTCTTGACACTACTAAATGACTGAGATTACATTTATGTGAATTTTTCTCAAGGAGCTGCCACAGACCCCACATCATGCACAACTTGTGGGCAACAGCAAGAAAAAGAAAACAACAAATAACCCCCTCAAAACCAAAACTTTTAGACACTACCAAAATGAACCCCACATATTTTCTGATTAAACAGCAAGTCAGATGTCAAAATAAGATCAATGATTTCTCAACATATTTCCCTGCCCCAGTCACCTGCAGATTTTTACCTGCTGCAAGCAGGTCCTACACTGATTTGTAATACTGGTTAGATGCAGTAATCAAAGGACCAAAGCCAGGAAAAAAACAACAGCTGCTGCAGAAGGTGAGTGAACAGCTAGTAATCATATTGATGACATTACTAATTTATGTAGTTGATAGAATTTAAAATAGGAGTGAGGACTCATCTGTCATCATTGCATCATCCATCATCACTATGGCTTTCTAAGTAACGTACAGGATGCTAATAATTTTAGTTTGTTTTCTTGTTATTCCACTTGATTTGGTTTTGGGACTTTTTTTAAGACACAGAAAACAAACACATCATGGCGGCAAATATGAAGGCTGAGTTTTTTCTGTGATAAAGGAGCAGATACAGTAAACACAGTTTAATATTTTCTTAAAAATTAAAAATCATAATAAAGGCATGTATTCTATAAGTTTTTTCTTTTTTCCTACAGCATGTAGATAAGATCCTGTCCTGTCTACAGGTTCAGTAGAATGAACACTAGGCATGTTTCCAAAGTGGCATGTTTGAAGAACAGACGCCTGTGGAACTGTGGTTTCTTGCTTTGCAGAAAGCAATGTCAGTCTCAATCTAGATTTTCCCATCAGCCAGAGATATAATCTCTTGATTGAGATTTCATGCTTGAAAGTTCCTTGTTACTTGAGTACTGATCTGCTTGGGCTTTTTCTCCACAGTAAAATCAGGTCTAGAAGTCAGACGCACAATAGATTTTTAGAAAATTAGAGACATCATATGACAAATTACTTTCTACTGTGTTTCAAAACAGTTTTAATTTTTAATATGTTGAAGATTTGAGTCCTGTGTAGATGCTTAAGTTATTTGTTAATTTAGTGAGTTACCACATAAAAGGTCTTAGCAGGAAGTCATTAAGCTATGGCAAGAGGTTAAAGTAACAAGATTAAGGAATTTATCTCCAAATTCAAGTCTCTAAATGTAGGGGTCTGCCATGTAGCTATTTGTATATGAAGTAAATATGTAAGTTTCCATCATAGTCTCTGCAGATCTAGTCAATATAGTCAATGGAATATATAGAGCTATTAACCTTAGCCTAATAGAAATGCTTGTTTCATCATGTGTAGCTCGCTAGTCTCTGTTGAATAGATTATCCAGATCTCCTTTGTCTATAAAGAGAATATAGATATGGAGATCTCACATAGACTTGTAGAGACACTTACATTTAGGTGTTTAAAACTGGAATTAAATTCTGCTCCAGATCCTCAGGTCACACTGCTGATAAACATTTTTGCCAAGGTCTGGGGAGATTCAGCAGTATGGATTTTACCTTTGCAGTTTCAGAGAATCTCTGCATGAGAGCCGAATCTTTTTAGCAGTTTTTGGCTACAAGTAATAGAAGGACACGAATGCTTTAAAGCATGGATTGCAACTCTGGTCTCAGATACCTGCAAAGACCCACTGTTGTTCCTGTACAGTCTTTGTAGATGGTTGGGTTTTTCCCTGTGTGGACATAACAGCATAGATGGGGACAGGGGTTCCTGTCCCATTCAATAAAGATATGATTGAAACTGGACCAGGAAGCTGTGAAAAGCTGTTGACTCAGTCATATTGATGAAATATTGATTCTACTTTTGGGAAAGAAATTAGCTGTCTTGGGTGAATTGTTGTGAATATGTATATTTGTGATATCTTTGTTACTTAACAAATAATCAATAATGTTTCCACATTACTGTCATCTGGTAGTCAGTGTTATCTATTTCAGGCTTTCTTCAATATTAACACATAAATCAGTGAAAAGTCATCTCTGATTGTTAAAAACTTGACAGCAGTACAGGTTTATAAGAGAAACAGAACAGACAATAAATAGACTCCCCCAAATCCTAAATTGACTATTTCTGTTGTCAGTATATTGGAGATATTTGGGTTATTTTTCCATACTAAGATGGACTAGTTAAATAATTTTAGCATTTTCTTCACAGGTAGTATGTTTAAGCAAACGGTTACTTCAGTTTATTTAATATAGCTGAACAGATTGTTTAGCAGTTGTACAAGTTAAGTAGACAAAAGAGGTTTATCTTCTGGGGCAAGAAAGGAACACACAGACAAACAATGAAGTGCTTTGATTGATGAGAATATGTGGAAAATAATAGATTTTCATGCAATCTATTTTACTGTAGTGAGAGGTGTGATTCCCTGTCATCATTATTGATTCTCATTAATTAGGAAAAATGTCAAAATATACTTTTATGTATAAATGTTTTAAATTTATGTAACTTCTTCCTCATTGTAACTTGAAATGTAGAGTCTCCAAAACAGTGTCCATGCAATAATCCTCCTTTTCTGCCATTACAGATGACTATACAGACCAGAAGACACCTTGAGCTTTTGTGGAGTACAGTTGCATCAACTCCAAAGACATGAAATTCAGTTCTCTGTTCCTGTATAAAATGTTGTCACAAGTCACTTTTCTTCACGTAACAATATCTTAAAACAATTTCCTGTTTTATTAAGGAACCTTAATAGAAGGAGCTTCCAGAATGCAATTTGTCTAGTTTATTCTTAAAACTATTCAGGAAAAGTCTTCTACAGCTTCTGTTTCTTGTATTTGTTTCTGATCCAGACTTGTTTGTTCTTTCCCTTACACTTACTGAGCTTTCTTTGGAGTTCCCTCCCTGTTTTGTCAGATCAATGGGATCTAGCTGCCTCTGAACTGTACAGATTACATCCAGTCATGGTTATGTAGACTGAGAGGAAGACTATCATGATTTAAGCCCAGAGGGAAACTAAGCACCACATCGCCGCACAGTCACTCCTTCCCACTCAGGGATGGGAGAAAAAAGTAAAACAAAAGGCTCAGGATCAAGATAAGGACAACAAGGGATGACTCACCCATTATGGTCATGGGCAAAAGACAGACTCCATCGGAGAAGAAAAAAAAGACTATAAAATTAATTTGAACACCACCACCACTAATTTACCAATCAAATAGAGTAGGACTGTAAGAAATACAGCCACATCTTAAAAACACCTTTCCCCCACCCCTCCCTTCTTCCTGGGCTCAGCTTTACCCCCAATTTCTCTATCTCCTCCCCCTCAGTGTGCAGGGGGGGCAGGGGATGGGTGTTGCGGCCAGTTCATCACCAGCTTTTTCTGATGCTCCTTTCTCCTCTGGGGGAGGACTCCTCACACTTTTCCCCTGCTCCAGCTTGGGGTCCCTCTCATGGGAGAGAGTCCTCCATGAACTTTCTCTGACATGAGTCCTTCCCACAGGCTCCACCTCTTCATGAACTGCTCTAGCGTGGGTCCCTTCTACAGGCTGCAGTCCTCCTAGCAACAGACGGCTACAGCATTCCTCAGAGTCCCAGCCTTCTGCGGATGCAGCCACCTGTTCTGGTGTGGAGCTCCACACCTCTTCACAGGCTGCAGGTAGGCATTTACTCCACTGTGGATTTTCATGGGCTGAAGGACAAGAGCCCACCCTCTCACCAAGGGCTGCAGGGGAGTCTTTGAACTGGTACACTCTGTCACACCTCCTCTTCCTCCTTTCTTCCACTGACTTTGGTGTTTGCATAAGTATTTCCCTCACTCCTCCTCCTCCTCTCAGATTCCCCTTCTTAAATATGTTATCACAGAGGTGCAGCCACCATTGTTAATTGGTTCAGCCTTGGCCAGAGGCAGGTCCAACTTGGAGCTGAGGGAGCTTCTGGAAGCTTCTCACAGGAGCCACCTCTGTAGCCCCTCCCCTGCTACCAAAACCCTGCCACACACAAACCCAACGCAAAGATAAAGAAATAAACTGAACAATTAATTTCAAATCTCCCAAACTTGTGTGACAAAAATCTTTATTTGATGTTTTTAACAGTTTAGGATTTTCCCCCCAAAGTGTAATTACATTTTAAGAAGGAAATTTACTTTTCTACATAATTCTGCATGTCTAACTCACACAGTTTTCTATCTCCTCTTCTGCTTTCCATTTTCTTTCCCTTGTACATATTCCTTTGTGTTATTCTCTAAGGGGGATCTTGGTGATGGAATGATTCCAAATGGGAACACAAGTAGTTGAAGAATTGTTTGCTTATCCTATTCAAATATAGTTGCAAATATAGGGACTACCAGCCTGTGAAGCTGGATGAACTGCATGGCAATGGGTCACCAACTCTGCCACATCTTTTAAGTGTACTTGTTTTACACTCAAAAAGGAACAGGTTTATATGGCACCAAGAATTTAGTGTTAACCCCAAAAATCTTTCAACACTCATTCAAATTATCCACTCAATAGAGAAAAGCCTCATCCATGCTTATACAAAAGCCTCATCAAAACTTGTGCAAAAGCCTTCCTAATATTGATTCCTTGTCTTTGCTGTTCTGCACTCTACCCCAATGTTTCTTTGGGGTCTTAAGGCTGACACTTCCTCAAGCAGAGTTGCAGAGGGTTACAATGTGCTGACAGAACCCTGAGGTCTTCACTAGGAGATTGATATTCATAGCTGGTATTTTTTTCAGTTTCTTTGTTGTGAGGAGAATGGCTTCTGAATGACTTCAGAATACTAAACCTATGTTTAATTTTATATATTTTCTTACGACAATGTGCTTCTGTTTCATTTGTTCCTTACTGAAGTTTGAAACTTGCACAACAACATCCCCCATCCTTAACTTTTTCAATGGGCTACTATTTGTTGTGTAGGAATCACCTTGGGGTTTCAGACCTTTACTGCAAATTATATTCCCAGGGATTAAACACTAGGGAATTGTTGCAAGAAGCTAAAATCAGTTCAGGCCAACACAATTCTAGACAAGTCCTGAGAGTGTGCACTGCCAGGCACTTTGTAAGTGCATTAGTAATGACAAAAAATGAAAAATACCGGACTACATTTGCTTTTTTCATATAGTAAACTCCTCAAAGATGATCAAAGATATTTAAAATCAGAAGATGCTCTTTTAGACATATACAAAAATAATTTTCATTAGAAATGCAGAAATATTCAAGATAACCAAATAGAAATAAAAAGTGTTTATAAGAAAATTGTACCTTTGATCTTTGCAGGACAGATTTTGCTTTTCAGGTTTAAATTCAGTTATTCATTAAACTTCAGCAGAAACCTCTGCATAGATCTCTTCATTCCCAGATAGTTTTCCCATCCATTTTCCCTGGAACTAGTCTGTCTTCCTTCTCTTATTAGTCTCTCAGGGCTCAGTTCAGTTCCTTATAAACATGGCACTCATGGTGTTTGAGAGTCTCTAGAATATCTAGAACAATTGAAATAGTTTTCCAGGTATGACAGAGAATTTATTAAAAATCTTGCAGCCTTTTGGACTAATGGACTGAGGTTAGATACTCCACAGCATGTAAATAACACCAAATATGTTTATTTGGACTAATTACTTTGCAACAAATCCTTGCTGTTTTTCTTTCTCTTCATTTGCCTTCATCTTATGGACATATAATTTCTAAACTTTTTTTACCATCAGATATGATGCAACTAAAAAGCAATCTCCACTTTCTTTCAATGACTTTCAATCTGATCTAGTCACTTAAAGAAATATAGTATATGACTGAAAAGACAGAACTCAAATAGATAGCACCTGACACACATGGATTTTTCAGTTCAGTGTATGAAATGGAAGTCAGAAAAGAAAAATTGTTGCTGTCAAGTTGAAGCACACAGTGTTGTGGTAAAAGAAAGAAAGAGTATCTATGATTCTAACTGAAAGGTAATTAACTGATATTTTTAAATTTAAATAAATGTTATTTTTTTCATTTTAAACTGCACTTTCTTTTTTATATAAAGTACTATTTGAAATGAAAAATTGCAACACTTAGTTTTCAAAATAATTTATTATATTTATTTGAGAAAAATGTTTTGATATTTCCAAGGCAAGATATATCATTATTAAAATTTCACAGTGGGTTTCTATTAAAAAACAAAAAACCAAACCCCTAACCAAAAACCTCTTGCACACATTTTTTTCTTTTTAAACAATTTACAAAATTGTATTTGTAATTCTATGATACTCTGAAAACTATGAGATTTCAGTTTTCATAGATTTGTCCTTAATTCAAAAAGCTTATTTTGAATTATTACCACTGGTTTTACCACAAAAGAAAGGCTGTGAAGAAGCCTGATGTTGTGAAAGTGTTTACATGCTATACATTGGTTAATTACTATGAATAAAATGAAGTTCCTGTGTCATGACTATGACCTGACTATACAACCACCATAAATGCAGAACAAGAAGCACACAAATGTGTTAACACACCCTCTGTATCATCTGGAACATTTTGAGTCTGTATTTTCCTTCTTAGGCAGTGTGAGAGTCCCTAGCAGTAAAAACTAAGTCTTCATATTTTCTACTATTTTGATCCCATTATCAAAGCTTAACAAATAAGTAACAATAATAATTGTGCCCCCACTGTACACTCTTAGAAAGGAAAAAAACATAGTAAGCCAAAAAAAGATTATTATCTGAGAAGTGGCATCAGTGAGAAAAATCAGAAGGGAAATCACGCATGAATATTCCTATGGCAAGGGAATACACTATTGGAAAAGGATGAGCTATAGGGATATACTTCCAGCCAGAAAAGAGTGTGCAAGAAGCCAAGAAGTAAATAAATTTGAAACAGGAACTAAATTTTCCAGTTTGCTACCAAAATTATTTTTAACTATTTTTCTTCCAGAGTGTTTTATATCACATTTTTGTCTGTTTCTCTTTAGTTAATTTTTCCTTATAATATGATGCAATCCATTTTTTCATAGTAATTTTGTTTGGTTTGGTTGTCAAAATAAGAATCATCTCACTTAGCTAAAGGTATGTAAAAGTTTGGTATTCAGTCTAAATTAATCTGTAGGCATCCTTTGGAAACCAGAGATTGCACCTCTGCAAAATAGTTGACCTCACCTGTCTTAGGACACAGACATTTATCCCCTCTATTGAAAATGAATTCTCTATGAGCTCCCTTTATTAAAATAAAATGATAAAAAAGATATATTGTTAGTTCAACATAAATGCTAATTTAAGTTTCTAAACCTGGGTCCTGCCTGGTCAGCATTTATGTATGCCAACATTTTTCATTCTGATTGATGTTGGATGCTGATTAGCCATTTAAAATATCCTCATGTCTTCATTCAGGCTAATGGCAAATGACTGCATTATTTCTTGCTAGCAGCAAGATAGAGAGAAAAGAAGGGGGTGTTCTTTATATCATTTAATGCAGTGATTATAGCATGCAGACATAAACTGCTCATTTACAAGAAAAGTCAAGAGAAGGTATTTTGCAAGAACTGTTCCACCAGATTCGGGAGGTATGTTGCTTCTTCCAGATTGTAGACTACAGATGTGTTTGATAGAGAATACTCTAAAATGAAAGAACTAAACACTAGCATCCAGAAAGATCTTTAAATTATTTAATCCTGATTATTACTGCATTTGAAGAAACTCCAAAATTCTTTGGTTTCACTTAACTAGTTATCCCCTTTTGCACAGTGAATTCTCATTAATCTTTTTATGAGGTGGTAAGATCAATGCCTATTTTCTGCAATAAAAATGCTAGAATGTACATGTTTCTGTAATTTCACGCATATATCTAACAAATATTTGCTATTAAAGGTAAACAATCATGGATACCTATGTACTGCTTTAAAGCACAGCTGTTAATGAAGCTCCATTGTCCTCATCTGCATTTATGAAAATTTTACAAGGGTGTCCAGAATAGGACTTGCACTGTTATTTGAATACATTTCAGTAGAATGAATGCTTTTGGAGCATAAAAATCTTGATCTGTAAAGCTTCAGCTGAAAACTTTATGTGACAAATGGAAGGGGCTAAGGATTGAAATCCATAAAGTTTTCAAGAGACAAACAAAATTCAGAGAACTTTCGGGGAGGGGATACTAAAGATACTAGAAATACTAATAAACTGAGGATAAAAAAGATAAGAAACAAAAGATATTAAATTAGCTTAACAAAATACTAAGGTTAACAAAACTGTTGTGAAATCAAAGTGTATTTCTAATATAGTGTGTTCCTAGGAATATTTCTAACATCACACCTAAAAAGTTTCTTGACTTTTGAATGTATAATTTACATATTTATTACTGTTTCACACCTAAGGATATGTTCTTATCCAAGTGCTTAGAATATCTACTGCATTCTCATGTCTGCTTGTTTTTCAGTGTAAACGAAAATTAAAAGAACATGTGTTGATTGTAAAAGCTCCTGTTATGTTCTTGTAGGATTAAAAAAAGCAGCAAAACAAACCCAAAGAAACAAAAAAACCCAAATGAAACTACAAACACTATGGTTAAGCACCTGTCAACATTTATAAACACTTTCTTTGGTGAAATTTGACTTTGCATTTAAATTTCTATCCCAGAGGCAGTTTGTACTTCAAGTTTAAAAGCAAACCACTTCAGATGTTTTTGAATTATGTGTCTGTAGAAAAGAAGTTCTCAACAGTTGCACCTGTTTTTTGGAAATGGACATTAATGGCAGCAGGTTGCATATATTCCTGTATGTATCTTCAGTCAAATAATTCCTTATGCTGGTTTAGGAATTTTTTTTTTTAATTAAAAGATGGAACCAAAGATAATTCATAAGATTAAGCATCCATACAAGGTGCCAGTGAGATAGGAAAGGAAAAAAGAAAGTTTTAGTACACTTATGTAAAAAAGAATAACTAGAGACTGTCATAGTATCTTTATTAAAGATAGCTGATTCGTGATACAGGTTCGGGATGTGTATTCTTATTAATTATAAAACAAAATAACAAATGACATCTAAATAAATGTCATTTGAAATACATAAAACTTAGATCACACAAGATCAGCCATGTGTATTTGCAGTTACCATGGCTATGCCTGTCAAACTGCATACCCACATTCAAATGAATATGTCCAATTAACTAAATGTCTATTAATTCAGGGTTCATTTTACTGAGAAACATTAATTCAAATATTTTCATAGCCAAATGTAGATTCATATATATGATCTTTTAGCATACATCCTTGATGACATATTGTTTTCCAACTAGTTTAGTCTAGAAGAAGAAAAAAATCAAATTACTTCTCATATTTTTCTGAATGAAATGTAATCTCCCCACAGCTTCACCCAGTCCCCACCATAACTGTGTAGCTTTGTTGTTATAATTAACTTAAACTATATTAAACAAACCCAATTATACACTTACATTTTAACAAACATACCTTTTCCGTGTGTGTGATATTCTCTCCTTAAAAAAGAATGTATAAAGCAGTATGGCTTTCTGTAGTTCTACATTTTATCAATGTATAAACTTGTCTCAGTAGGTGTATCAGAACTAGCTATTATCTAAGCAGGTCAGATACGGCTAACAATATAAACACTTGACACTTCTTGAAAAAACAAGCTGAAACTGTGGGGGAAGACCTGGATAGATAACCTGTGCCAAAATCTACTACAAATCTACGTTCTCAATAGGACTACCAGGGCTGAACAAGTGAAATACAGGGTTGCATGACAAATGTAGCTATTTTAGGTTTACCTCACTCTTGAAGACGTCTATATTTTAAATTAATTTCAGCAAACAATCTTATTGCTGTAAAGCCTACTTACAGAGTGTTGCGCTTTTTTACAGCATAATGTGTTTGAACTACATTCTAATGTTTGATCTTACTCTATTCACAGGATTTGGAGAATTAGTTATTTTCTTTTTGGATTAATAGAATGACAGTAAAGTAACGGCTGACTTTATTATCCATTGAAATAATCAATGAAGTAATCTGGAAAACTCTGATATTGTCTAATGACTCAGATCAAAAAGACTTTTGCAAGCCTTTATCTCAATATAAGCAATTATAATAAAACTAATAGCTTTGATTTCAGAGGGATAAGTGGGAAGATCCAGAAATTCTTTCTGCAGATTGCCTTCATGAGTGTACTTCAGCTGGAGGGAGTCCCACAGTATCCTAACACAAACGTTTGAAAGCTATGAGTACAGAAGCTCACAATTCATTTAAGAATTTCAGGGAAAATTTCTCCAAAGTAAATGATGACATTAGAGACACACAGTAGTTATTTGTCTACAACTAGGAAGCTCACCCCCAATATCATGTTATAGGCAGCACATAGCCTTCAGATTATAGACTCGTATAGTCATACAATCAGTCACAGAATCATTTGAGTTGGAAGGGACCTCTACAGGTCATCTAGTCCAATCCCCCTACAATGAACAAGAACATCTTCAACTTAACACTGGAAAGGCCAAACCTGGAGTGCTGTGTCCTGTTTAGGGCTCCTCAGTACAAGAGAGCTATGGACATACTGGAGAGACTCCAGAGAAGGGCCACAAAGATGATTGAGAGATTGGAGGACCTTTCACACACAGAGAGAAAACAGAGAGCTGTGACTGATCAGCCTGGAGAAGAGAAGCCTCAGGGATATCTTATCAATTTGTAAAAAATCTGAAACAAGGGTGTAAAGAAGATGGAGCCAGACTCTTCTCAGAATGGAGAAGAGGCAATGGAAACAAATTCAAATACAGGAAATTTTGTTCAAACTTGAGAAAAAACTTTTTTACTGTAAGGCTGCCAAACACAAAAAGATTGCCTGGAGAGGTTGTGCAGTCTCCATTCCTGGAGGTACTCAGAACTGAGTGGACACAGCCCTCATCACTTACTCTAGTTCACCCCACTACGAGCAGAGGGGTTTGGACTAAGCAATCTCCACAAGCACCCTCCAACCTCATTCATGCTGTAATTCCATGTATCTATGGAAATAACAAGATCAATAATTTATTGAGTCCAGAATATTTTCCCACTCCAAATCCTCCCCTTTCAGAAAGCCAACATCAGAGTACTTGGATAGAGATAAATCAATGGAACAAACTCAATCCCTTCCTTGTAAATCAGCAAAATTAAGTGTTTCAGAGAAAAGAAGCAAAATATTCATCCTATCTAAAAGAGAATGAGACAAGCAAAGTACTCTGAAAGTAAAAAGGAAATAACATTGTTCAGATTCAAATAAAACTAAATTACAAAATGTAATTCATTATTTAATGCTTGCTAAACCTATTCTAAACTGGGTTTTGTATTTTAATGCATGGTATCTTTATGCTGATACTATATTCTTTATCAGGCAGTAGTTCAGAGAGGTTAGAGGTGACATAAACTCCTTTGATCCAGATAGCCATAAATTTTCTTTCTTATTTTGATGTATACAATTTTCTGAATATTGGTTCTTTTAGACTCAGAAAACTAGTTTTGACTTGAAGGTAAATTGTTTTAGAAATACAGATATCACAATTTGGTAGTTACTGTATTAATACAATTCTGTCCCTGTAATTATTTGCAATGGTATTAAAAATCATTTGTTAATATGCCTATTCAGAGATTATGCTTAAAAATCTAACATATCTTTGGGGAAATAAATATAGAGCGACTCGTCAGAGCAACATCAAATTTGGACATGAAATGCCTACAAATGGGGGATTTCAGAGTCTTGCAGAGAAAATTGGAAACTTAGTATGCTTCTCACTCTTAAAATCCCAGAAGAGATAAACATTTCTTGCTCAATTAAGGTTCCTGCATAGCAAAAAAGACTTTTGTAGAATAAATTTGTTTGGTCGCTGTAATAGGTGGTTGTATTAGGATATAACTGAGAGTCAAATATATTACCTAATTATGGCATGCAGACATTATTTTATAGTGCTTATTATATGTTAATTTATTTTATTTAAATGGTAAAATTTAACAAGGGGAAGGACTCCTCCATTATACCTTTCTTCATGCTATATTAAAAAAAATAAGCTATAAAAAAGTCTGAACAGTATTTTAACCTATTTCCTCCAAAAATTTCCTCCTAAGCTATTTTTGTTATGAATATGACATGAAATTAGTCTTGAATTAATTAATTGCCCTTTCTACATCTCAGATAAAGCATGAATTGAGAGGCAGAGCTCTTCTGTTATTTTGTGCAGTTCTGAAACTCTTTTGGTACAAAATAATATGAAAATTTAAACCTCAACATATACATTAAAGAAAATATCTGCATCTTTCTTCTCTAACCTTGAGACCTAAATGTATTCTTCTCACTTTCAAAATACAATGGCACCTGCATTTAATCCTTCTCAGAAGAATATCTAAAACCAAAATGAAAAAATGAAGGTATGTTCCATTAATTTGGCTAAATCAATAAAAACTATTTATAATTGGAAAGACTTTTTTTTTAAAAAATAATGAAAATATAGAAAGCTACAGCTATATATAACAAGCTACAGCTACTTTGACTTCAGATATAATTATGAGCTATGATACATTCTAGGTGTAGCTGAGAGAGGTGTCACAATTCAGGACATCTTTTTTCCTTTAATGTATAACATAATAACTGTAACACAAGAAATGTAATAATGAACAGTACTAAACATTGGCTTTTGAAGTCCTGTACTTCCAAAACCAGCCCCCAAAAAGTGTTAGCTTATTTTAGCCATATATTGGTCAATGATTTAAACGGTGTGTATTTCTTGTTTGGGGTCCCTAAGATGCATCACTTGTCTTAAAGATTTGTTTCTCTTTCCCCTCTGGTATATATTGTTTTGTCAATTAATGGATGTGACTGGATAATTGTTTCTTCATCTAAGCCCTAATCTGTTGTGGAGTTTCTCTAGTATGACCTTCTGTGGTTCTCAGAGAAGCCGTTGAAGGAAGTAGAATAAAATTGAGAACATTTTATGGAAAAAAAAGAAAATCATATTAGTAAGTCAGTATACTTAAGCTTATAATTATTTGAAACATTTAGACCTACATGTATGCTGTCCTCAGTACTTAAGGGGATGAAGTGTATTTCATGCTTTATGTACTTTCATGTGTACAGTATATGTTAGCATACTTCATATATACATAAAAACATAGCAATTCCAATGTTGTGTCAGAGGAAAGATCTATTTAAACCACCATCAAATATTCAACAGAGCCAGTATTGTATGCTTAGAGAAAGAATATAAAATATATAAAATAGGGAAGATAAAGATTTTTCTCTTGGATAATTTCTCAGCTTCTTTCACAATTTCACTGTCATTAAACCAATTATAAGAAAAATTTCTGGTCCCACTTATATCTAACATAGCTAAAGGCCTACCACAGACTTCCTGAACTTCTCTTCAGTCGCTTTTACCTGCTTTCCATGATCTGCCCACTTGCTTCTACAGAGACTGCTGCACAAGTAACTACATGAATGAAGGGGAAAATGTCTATATGATGTGTGCCTTCCTTGAGATGAATTATGTATCCTGAAAGAGTTAAGCAATTTCTATTGACTCTCTCTAGAAAAGACTTATTGCACTTTTTTCACATGTGAAAATAAAGGGCATTATAAGTGTATTATGAAACATATTTGTGCTAATCTCTACGCAATGCAGATCAGCACACAAAAATTCATAAAAACCAAAGATGGATCTGTTTATTTCCCTTTGAAGTATAATCACTGGACTAGAAGGCTAGTTTCTGAAACTGCTTGGAAGAAGAAAAAAAGAATGAGAAAAAGCACCATATGTCTATCTGCAGGAATTCAGAGAACATTACTGTAGTCTAATTTATTTTACTATTTACCTATTTTACTGAATTGGAGTCTAGGAATATATACTAGGATTCCTTTCCTAGCATCACCAGTTAGCTAGAAAACAGCTCAAGACACATGGAAGGAAAGGTGGAAGATGGACTCTATACTTTAGCTTTTGCTACTTATATCCTGCATGTTCTATAACAAATCATATCTGAGTATCTTTGAGAATCTGTGCCTTATCTCCCCATGAAGCCACATATTTAAGAAAGACATAAATTACTCTTGTAGTACCAAAATATTATATTAATAATAATATATTATTATTAAGTAATAAGTTAACTGCTTGATTAAATTATTTCTCATAAATTGAAAGAAGGAAGGAAGGAGAAGGAAGGTACCTTCTAGATTTCAGGTTTTTTGAAAAGCTGTATTTTTCAAAATCTTTACATAATGGTGATTGAGTATCTGTCACATTTCATAATTATAAAATCTTCAAGGTGAGGCAAGACAGGATTGTGAGCAGAAATCATAGTTTAAAGACCCAAAGAATTCCTGCTGTCATACAGAAACAAAACTGAAGACTTTATTTTTAAATCCTGAAGTAACCCCCCCACACACTTTTATGGTAGATCCATTTACATCAAAATACTCTTAGAAAAAGATTTTAATTTTATAAAGCTTACAAACCTTAAAAATATGATCCTATATTGGAAGTGATGACAGAATGTTGATTATAGTGTTGTGACTGTGACCTTGCAATTACTGATGCCACATACACCAGCTGTGATGAGTATCTATGAACATACGTTGAGCTCCTGCCAGTTTATGAGTAGGACATGGAATTTTGCCGTCCATACCAGTGTGCTACCTACTGAGAATGAAAAATTTTGTCTTTTACCTTTTTGTTTTTCTTTGTTTTTCTTTTTTTGTTTGTTTTATGTATAGCTTCTCCTAGCGATGAGTTCAATTGTACCAAATGGTAGAGTATTAAAGTGGCAACGTGTAGCTAAAATTTACAAATATATGGGCAGAGATATCTATATAACTGCATATGTGTCTGCATATGTCTTGGCACAGTGTCAGAACTTTAACCAGTGTCTATTGCTTTGAAGCTAAGATAAATACTGATTTTGAGAAGAGAGGAAATTGAAGTCATAAGCATTGACCCATATTGAAACTGTTAAGATTGTAACTACAGATTAAACTCCTCATGAGTGAATCATGAGTGAAGCTGGTTTTCACTGTTTAAGAGAATGAAATTTGTACTGTAGAAAATGAACAGAAAAGCTTGTCTATTTGATGCTAGTTATTGAACAACAAGATATGCTTACACTTTATGACTTACACATGATAAGGTGAAATGAGTCATTTTACATAGTTGAACTCAATGATTGTTTTTATCCTAGTGGAACTGTACCATCTTCTAAGGAGTTACTTGAAAGTTGAATTTGTACCATTAGAACATCTGTTTCTTGTAACAATATGAGTTCTTCAATATTTTGGTTTTTTAGACATACAACTTTGTTCTGCACACCAGGCAACTTTGGGAGTAAGGAGAACAATCTGGTTTTTATAGTCTATTTGTTTATTTGAGCTATTGTGTGTTTGTCTGCTTATGACAATTATTATTCCTGGAATGAGTGAACAATGAATACATTACATTCTAACCCTTGGAGCTTTATACATCCTGGGTTTTATCTCTAAAGTTGCAAACAAACCAAATTTAAATATTGCACCATTAAAAATAATACAGCTTGACTGTATAAATTATTTGTGCATCTACAGTACATGCTCTCATGATTGTGTTTACTTGTAAAATATTACCATATAAAATCAAACAGACAATTAAAGTTTACAAATGTGGAGAAAATATATTACCAACATGACATTGTAATTTAGTGACAGATACTGTATAGTAACATTGTAATGGCCCACAGCCAGTGAATTTTTCTGTGCAGATGGTCCCTGCACCTGCAAGCTATTGGAAGGTACCATTTTTTGAAAGCTATGTTTAGATCTCATGAGAAGGCCTTTTTTGAATGTTAATGCAATGCCCAGAAATTCTGGCTTGTAGCAGTTATTTCTACTATGATAAGACTAAGTTTTGATAATTCCTCTATGAAAAATGATCATGGTGGAAACCTGCATTGCTAAAAGAATAAAGCCTTAACAAGCTATAACATGTGAGGATAATTAACAAATTGGTTGAACTAAAAAATACCTCTCAGATATTCCAGTGGTTTGCATATTGTACCATCACTGACAGCTGTACATATTGGGTTCAACATGGATGTTATGTGCCATGCTGATGCTTTGTACCAGCTATTCAAACTCATTTGGCATAAATATAAGTTATTACATAATACAATTTAAAGTGAGGAAATTCATGTCTTTAATGTATTTAAGAAAAAACTTGATTGTTACGTTGTAATCTTATTTCTCTATCAGCAACGTTATTAAAAAATACAACTGTAGTTTACAAAGAATTTACAAAGTTATCACATATATGAACTCCTATTTCAAAATATGTGGAGAGTGTATTCACCCTATTGATGCTGTATATCTCCAGTGAGAATGATATAAATGTTTCATATATGATGCTTGTATAATACCTTAATTTAAAATATTTAGTAAAATAAGTAATTGATCCTTCTAACAGACATATTTGATTGTGCTTATTATATCCATTTTTCTCTTTTTATGTATTTTTGCCCATTTTTTCTTAAGAATGGGAATTAGTAAATTGCTTATGGTAATAATTTATTTGATAGCAGTTACTGAAAAGTGGATTTTAACCTTGCATTCAAAATTTAAACTTTTATATGTGAAAAATTACTACAAAAGTATCTATTCAAATGTTTGGGTTTTTTTCTTTTTCAAGTGGTGACATCTTTAAACATGTTTTCCTTCAGAGAATCATGCTCTTATACAGTTGAAACTTATTAAAAGCATGCTATGAAATTTCTGCATGAAATTTCTGCACTTTTAAAATTATTATAAGTTCTTTCCAGAGTACTTTGAAAATGTATTAAATGAGTTCAAAGATAATTATCATTCTCACTTTGAATGTTAATGTGTTTTATTCATATATCTTAAAGTTGGTGGAAAAAAGGAATCTTAAGTGGGTAGTCCACAAGTTTTCTAGTAATATTTGATTTTCATTCCCTAAGCAAAGAATATAACTGCAGTTTTGTTGAAAAGATTAATAAGATTATATGCCTCCATTCTGCTCTGAGAATGGCATTTGTCTTCCAAAGATCAGCTGGAAACTAAAATGGGGAGGAAAAAAAAATACAACAGCTGAAAATCATCAGTCTCAGATCCAAAACACAATGGATGGAGCTTGCCTGGCTGGATCAAAAGTCACAAAAGAAAAGAACTAGACCAATGAAGACTGTGGAGGATTTGAGAAGTTCTTGCTACTCAAAGTCAAACCAAGTAGTTTTTGAACTGAACAGTGCTTGCAGGAGAGAGTCCTGAAAGGGCATAAACACACAGGTAACATTTAGGTAGCAGCAGCAAAATTGATGAGGCATAGACAAACATATTTATAATCAGTTGGCATAGAAAGCAATCAGATCCATGCTGACCAGAGGGATAGCTCTAACATCTACACATACTCGGAGAACAGCACTCATGGATCCAGGCTGTTATAGACATTAGTGTCTGGAATACAAGATTTAAAATAGCAGTAAAATCATGTTAAATCACAGCAGATTAACCTGCCTAAAGCCCAATTAGAGGATAACCTGATAACTGTTCAACAGTTATATACAAGCACACTGGCACAAAGGTAAAAAAAGTGAAGGTCTCATCTGAAGATTTGGGCCAATGTATTTTGGCCCTCAGGGTTGAGTACATAATAAATATCTTAAAGGATGCGTGATTTTTTTGTTTGTCTTCAATTCAGATAAACAATTACAAATCTTTTCTGTAGTTTGACTATTTAACTTTTTAGAGGTTAACAAAAGTATATGAGTCTATTCTGCAAGCAGGGTTTATTATGATTAAAAGCAAGTGCTTATATGATGCAAAGTGCTGAGCAAATCATGTTAGGATATGAAAAAAATGTGTAAGATTGTGTCATTTTAAATTTCTCCTCTTAACTTGTGTTGCTTGTTTCTTGTGCCTAAATTCAAACTCCACATTCTCAGACTTCGCATAGGTACTGGTTTTAGCCTTTTAGACACCTGTGTCCATATTCATTTAGAATCTGAAACATCAATAGTGTAGATATTTTCTTCTGAGTTCCAAGAAAATGGCACTAGAAGAGTCCCTTTGAATGCTTGTGATGTACGTCACTCTTTTTTTTTTTTTTTTTTCAGTTAAAATCAAATTGTAATTGATTTAATTCCTACTCAGTTTGGATCAGCTACTTTTCATTCCAGTCAGCAGTAGTGTGTCTATGTTCTCTGGTGGGAGCAGAATAACATTGCTCCTATCATCAGTCTTCAAAAACTAAAGTTTTTGACTAGAGTTTGGACCAATGACTGCAGCTGAAGTTTCTGTGTGCAATAATAAATGGAGTGATGTTGAAAGCATGAATAAAGTGAACATAAAAATCTCATTCAAGAAACAGGAATGAAAACTCATCTATGTATTTAAAAGTTTCATCATAAAAAATATATTTAGATACAATTATTTTTTAATAATGAAACTACAAACAGGTTGAGACATTTGAATTTATCTTTGTAATTGACTGAGGTACAACCACAATTTAATTGCACCTACTTTGGATTTTTCATGCATTTTAATTTTTGCTTTTATTTCAGTCTCCTTGTCAGTAGCCTTCAACAAAGATAGTGAAAATATACCCTATTTCTGACTTCATGGCTCCATAATTCATGTTGTGACTCCTTGAATTGTAAAAATAGAGGCATTTTGTTTTAAAAAAAAAGAAAGTCAATTTGAATTTATTTATGTTCAAGTAGAGAACAGTGACGAGTGGTGTTCCTCAGGGGTCAGTGTTGGGACCAGTGTTGTTTAACATCTTTGTCAACGATGAAAACAACAAGTTTGCTGATGACACCAAGTTGTGTGGTGGGGTTGACACACTGGAGGGAAGGGATGTCATCCAGAAGGAACTTGACAGTCTTGAGAGGTGGGCCCATGCAAACCTTATGAAGCTCAACAAGTCCAAGTGCAAGGTCCTGCACATGAGCCAGGGCAATCCCAAGCACAAACACAGGCTTGACAATGAAAGAATAGAGAGCAACCCTGCAGAGAAGGACTTGGTGGTATTGGTGGAAGGAAAATTGACTATGAGCCAGCAATGCGCACTCGCAGCCCAGAAAGCCAAACGTATCCTGGGCTGCATCGAGAGAAGTGTGGCCAGCAGGTCAAGGGAGGTGATTCTCACACTCTACTCCACTCTCATGAGATCCCACCTGGAGTACTGCATTCAGCTCTGGGGCCCCCAGTGTAATGAGTACATGGACCTGTTTGAGCAGGTCCAGAGGAGGGCCATGAAGATGATCAGGGGGCTAGAGCACCTCCTTTATGAGGACAAACTGAGAGAGTTGGGGTTGTATAGTGGCCCTCCAGTACTTAAAGGTCCTAATGATTTGTAGTTAACAAAAAACATAGAAGTTAATAGTACTCTCAGGGATTTATATTAAAAATAATGAAATATGAAGGGAAGACAATATTCTTAACTTTTTTTTTCATTTTTTTTTTTAACTATTTGTGATTCCATTGATATGAGTCTAACAGATGATTTGGAGTACCATCTGAAGACTTTCTAAAAAACTTTACTGTACTGTCTGGTACTTTAAAAAATAATTAATTAGAAAACCTTCATTTTTTTTATAGTCCTCATTATTATGCATTTATGACTATGTGCAAATCCTCCATTTTACATCTGTGCTACTCCATGCATGAATTGATATCATGCTAGGATGTATACAGGGGTAGAAATGTGGCAGAAATCTACAGTATTGAAGATCTATTTATTTTCCCACTAGAATCATTAGGATAGACATTTGTTTAAAATGGATATATAAGACCTAATTCATCTTTATGAACTCATAAAAACTAATACTCCTAAATGAAACATTTTCTTGACAGTATAAGATTCATATTTTAATGTTTTCTTGAGAAGTTTAATTATGATTTTGAAGATTAAATAGGAATTAGTTCAAATTACATTGTCATTACACTGCCCTTGAACTTTTCCAGTTGTTACTATGATGTTTTCAATTATTTATAAACACATTTTTCTCTCATTTTATCAAGTAATCAGGGAACTTCTCACTTTCCTCAAAATAGAAACACAATACAGATTTTACTGCTGAAAAAATTCTGGCAAAGGGAGAGAGCTAAAATTATATTTGCAAACATTATGTTGTTTTCTTCCCTACTGCCCTATAAATACTTTGTAAGAAATGACACCATAATGTAAGTTTTGCCTATAACCTTTGCTCCTCTCTTTTCTCTGTAGTCATGGCAAAAAGGGGAGCAAAGTTAGATGACAAGTAAAAGGTATTGCAGAAGCCTCCAGTCACAAAATAATTTCTGTGCAGTTGTATGCCCTTTGTAGTAATTACCAGAACTGTCTAGGAATTTTCTGCAAGAATGATTTTGTCATATAGAATATTCTTTCAGTGTGGTACAAATTCCAAGGAAATTTCAATTAGAACCACCTTTTTCAAATAAAATCAGTGATGGGAATAAGAAAGTAATACTGACAAGGCCAACAGTCAGGAGATGAGATTGAGTGACAGGGAAGTATATGAGAGAGAACAGAAAGGCTGAATGGCCCAGCTTTTCATTACTTAACCTGGCTGCCTATCTACCTAAGACTGAAAATTGGTTCATTTTGAAACTCTGTATGTCCATCTTTCAGAAGTTCATTCCTCAAAGGCACTAATCAAAATTGATAAGTGTCTTCATAATGCAGAACAGCATTCCAAAGAAATCCCTAACTGAAATTTTTTAGAAATTGTTATTTTTAATATGATGGAGGGAAATGAGGGAAAGATTCTTCCCCCCCCCCCCCCCCCCCCGAAAGCTTGACATATTTTGTTGAAAAGAAATTCTATTCCCAAGTTATCTTCTGCACAGATATGTCTATGTAGTCTGTCAAACATATGCAGTGCTATGCAGCCATCTGAGACAACTGAAGGCAAGCTAGCTCAGACACCAAAAGCTGTACCACTTATCTTACTTGGTGTGCCACCTAGACTACTGCAGATTATTTTTCAAGATATTTTTGCTTTAGAAGCCTACATTGCTTCATGGAGGAGTAACTCTTTAGAGATAGCCCACATAAGTCTATACAACATTGGTTTGTTCACCTTGTTCAATTTCAAAGTATTTAGGATGAGCAATTCATATAGAAAGCAAGTCATACGTTAGATTTGTAAATACAAGGTTTAGAGGTCTTGCTGTTGTTAATTGCTACTAGCCCGTATTTTGGTATTTATGGCTCATAATATGCTTATGGACTTATTGAACCCTCACAAAATGTAAGTAAAATTTCAGAGCCTAGTTTAAGATGTTAATAATTTGTGTGCATATAGCTGCATCCATGCTACAAGATACCAGAGTTAGCTGTAAACAAAGCTATCTTGTGTATTGGGAACAATTTAGTTCAACATTACACTGAAAAGCATGGCAAATTAGTCAACACTGAGGTTGCTGCTTCTGCAGGCAAATTGCTCTTGATACCTAAATTACCTTATTTATGGCTATCCTGTGCATCTCCATACATTTCTGTCTCTGTAGAGCAGAAATACTCACAGATCAACTGAAAAAGTTACAAAGGATCTGAAGATGATGTTAGCAAGAAGGAGTGCAATGTCAGGACTTTATTTTTTCATTCCAAGCTTTGGGATAAGCAGCTTCTGAATGTTCATAAGCTATCCCCCCCTCTTTTTTTTAAATCTCCATTTTAAAAAATGCAATACTTCTGTTGCCTTCTGTTAGCTTTTTGTATGCCATTGCTTTAATCACTAGTTTCTATTTCCTGGCTTGTCAATATAGTGTTAATGCAATTAAAGATATTCATCCTTGCAAAATATATGTCATAATATTAATGTATCTAATTGTAAACAACACTGGGAAGTGTCTTACATCAGGAAAGCAGAAGGGATTATGAAAAAGGTGCAAATGAGAAGAACATGAAAAAATATAAACAGCTGTTCACACCAGGACGTTTCCTGCTTTTGTACTTTGGAAGAAAAAGATATAGCCTGATACGGAGGTTTCACTGTGAAGTCAAACAAATTCAGATCAGAAATCTTTTATTTTATTTTTTCACCTAACAGTTCAGAGGATTCATGATCATTATTTGTCTTAAAATAAATCTTCAATACATTTGTAAAATAATGTGTCATTAACTAAAGTAATTTTCCATTGGTTTTCCTGTGTGAAAGCCTAAAATGCAGATAAAATTTTAAATTATAATTTTCAAAATAATTTAATTAAATGCAGAGCTGATTTGAAACTGATTGACAGCTGAATATAGATATGCATTTGTAGCAACAATTCAGTTGTGAATTCAGTAAGAAAAAGTTTGTTCCATTGAAATCAGAGATTTGAAGCAAGACTTCTATCTACATAATTTTCCAACACATGCTTGAAAATAGAAAATGTATAAAGACTAATATTTTCCACATTTTAAAATTGTGATGAACTTTTCAGTCAGACTTAGCTACAAATTGGTTCCATGTCAAAGTGAAAGGGACTATAAATCTCTGTACGTATACGTTCACAATGTGGCACCTCTGAAGCATACAAGTGGAACTAGCATAGATGTCTACAAGGGCAGCAAAAGATGACAGATATGGAGTTCCTCTCTCTCTGAGATCTTTAAATTTCATAGAATCAGAATAGTTTGGGTTGGAAGGGACCTTTAAAGCTCATCTAGACAAACCTCCCTGCAACAAGCAGGGACATCTTCAACTAGATCAGGTTGTTCAGAGCCCCATCCAACCTGACCTTGAATGTTTTCAGGGAAGGGGCATCTACCACCTCTCTGAGAAATCTGTTCCACTGTTTCACCACCCCCATCCTAAAAAATTTCCTGCTTATATCTAGTCTGAATCTATCCTCTTTTAGTTTAAAATCATTACCCCTTGTCCTATCACAACAGGTGCTACTAAAAAGTCTGTCTCCATTTTTTTCTAAGCCCCCTTTAAGTATTGAAAGGTCACAGTAAGGTCTCCCAAGTAGCTGATTTTCTCAGTAGCTGATGGGTTTTGAAGGCTCAGGATTAACGATTCACTATAGCTATATAATAACCACCAAGGCAGACTTCTTAACAGGTATCACATCAAAACAAACCAGAAATGTCCTCAAATGTCCTCTACTGTTGTCAGGGGATCTGCATTGCCTTCCACAGCCATTCTCTCAGCTGCCTACAACAAAAATCTAGCACAATTAGTCTTCTAACATATATATGCAATTTTAGAGACAAAATTGGTCTTTGAGGCCCTTGTAACTGAAAAGTATTTCCAAGATAATTCCAAGCTATTATGTAGAAAGATTCTATCTTACAAATCTGCTCTTTTTTTTTGATGATACCTTGATGTCAAGGATGTGCTTATTTTCTGACCATGACTCAGACACTGATAAAGGTACTACCAACATTGCTGAAACCTGGCATCTCACAGAAGTAAACTGTTGAACGGTACAAATTTATTCACATCCTTACTCTCCAATGTCATCTTTTGCATCGACATCTTAGTATATTATAAACAGAACATGAAAGAAAGTATTTATTACTTAAAAATTCTATAAGTGAAAAAGAAATAATGTTGTGGTGACTCATTTTGTCTTTGTGAATACGTTTGCTGAAAGGGGAAGAAAACAGAGAAGTAAAAAAGAAAAAGGCCTCTGCCTGATGCTACAGAGCATCAACATTAATTTTAAAAGACAGATTCTAAACTAATTTTGAGATTTCAATTTTCTTTCTAGTTATAAAACAACTACAGATCTGAGTTCCCACACATTACCATAGGAGAATAAATTCACACAGAATAGTACAGACAAAAGCTAGAGAAGTAGATAAAACATAAAATGGGAAGAGTATTTCAGTAAGAGTTAGACTTTCTCCATCTATCTATTTCATGGGACATTTTCAGTGTTTATTTTTTCAGTGTTATTCATCACCAAGATATATTACTATTCATTTAAAATGACTTTTTATTAATAGTTGCTTGATTAAACATATAGTAGGCAGACAAAACATGTGGAAATAACTGAGTACTCTTCTCTAAGGATCAAAACATCTTGAAAAAAATAAATGCTCCACAATGACCTCAGAAAACACACTTAAGATAACAGCTGGAGTTTAATTACAAATCAACACATGTTTAAAATGTACATGAAAGCATATTTTATTTCTTTGTTGCTTATTGATTGTGCATGTATAATGAAGGCTAGAGTAGAACCATGTTTACAGCAGCAGAGAAGATAGCCTGCTTTGCAAGAACATCATTGTACTGTTTGATATTTTCATGTGTTATTGTCTCAAATGCAATCAGGTATTATAGATGTTTTCAGTTTCTAAATTATGCAAAGATGTGAAGAAACAGAAGGTTTCAATTTCAGCTTGTATTCCAGGCCAAAAATCTTCAACACTGAATCCAACCTTAACTAATTTATTCAGGGTTTAGAGAAAGAAGAGAAGGACTTGGATATGATGATGTAATTCTCCCATTGTAGGAGGTATATACAATAAGTGAGGAAGGCAGAGAAGGCTAGCACTTTGATGCAAACCTACAAACAGGCAAAAAAAAAAAAAATCAAACCCTAAATATTTACACTGTAATATACAATGGCTATGAAATCATTGTCATAATGTTCATACACCTCAGTATATATACTAGCATAATATATGTATTTCATTTTAGAAACATTGGTGGAGCCAGTGTTGATCTGTAATTTCAACACCTAATTTCAAGGAACAAACCTGTCCTTAGAGAGCTCAGGTTTGCCTCTTTCTCCTGTTCTCTGCTCAAGGGTCCAAACTGCCAAGAAGTGTATTGTTCATCCCGATAGAAGGCAGAGTATCATCGATAAGATCTTCCCTTAAATCTAACAACCCCCCACAAAAATCAGACTTGGCTTATATCTACACATCACAGGTGAGACTCTGCTCAGTTAATGTCTGTAATGACATAATTGACTAAATTCCCATTACATTTGGGTTAGCTGTCCTTAAAAGCAACTGGATAGGCACATAGCATTAGATAATATGTTTTATCCAGCCTGGCCTCCATATGCTTGAGATTCTGTGTAAGATCTTTAATAGCAATAGACACTGCAAAGGAGCAAACTGAATTAAACAGACACCTGCACTTGATCAGTGGAACCCTGATGAATGAATTCCTCATCTCCATTGACTATATTGGCTAAATCTTCATTGACATTTAACTTTTAGCTCACATGTACGTATCTATACTGTAGAAACTAGCATTAAGGAAAAGTGGCCCCCACTCCAATTATGGATTGGATGTAATATAAGCATGAATTTAAACACAAAGTCTCAGGTGCTTAAAAAATCTTTCCTAATCCTATTCAGGTGCCCAAGGATACCATGCCTCACCTCCAGCTGGTAGTCATGGATCTATCCTAGCTGCTCTGTACTACCTGCCAGCCACACACAGATGTCTTGGATACCTTGAAGCATCTCAAATGGTATATTTAATCAACTGAACTGAGTTTAAATAATCAGAAATAATTTTGGCAAAAGTGGTTGTTTTGATAGTACATTAATTAAGAAGTTATATCTTTGTGCTTGAAACAGATTGAGAAGAGGGTAAAGTTTGCTATGTGTCTATTAAGGCAGTTATCCAAGACATTTATGTGAAAGGGGGGAAAAAAATAACCATGAGATAGTCTAGCGAGCAAGCAAGCAAGCTTGACATTTTTTTATGGAGTAGGTGAAAAAACTGGATTTTTTCCTCTTGATTAGGGAAGGAGATGTTCATCGGAACATCTATTCTTCTTTCTAACCATCTTTAAGCACAGGAGCAGAAATGTTTTTGCTTAATAAATTTCCAGAAAATTCTGGTCCTAAGATAATGTGTGCAACGAAACAAGCTACCTGAGATGTTGGTTTAGATGTTGTCTAAACAACAGTCATTAATTACTATTTTAATAATGTCTTAATTTATCATTTGTCACTTGGATCCATTATTATAAATTCTATTTTAAAGAACACTTTTTATCCATAAATTGTAATTAATCAACCCAAGTGAGAGACAGTATCATCATTCTTTTGGTACAAGAAATCCATCACAGGAATGCAAACATCTCTGCATAGTCTGATCCTCTTAACATTTTACAGAATTTGCAGGATTTGAAGGGAAAACCATGTTTCTTTTAGAGATATTCAAAACCTGATTGGATGACACCTGCAAATACATGGTTCTATGCTGATTAATCAGAACTGGGTGACAAGTTGCTATGTTGTAGATATATATGTCTTGGTAAGCATTGTCCTGAGCCTCTTTTAGAATTATGAAGTACGAAATGTGAGATCTTAGTTTGGAGATGGGTCTTGTTCTCTCATTACATCCTCACAGAATAAACAACACGTAGTTGATACTTGTCTTTTAGCTATTTGTCTTCCCAAGTTTACAACACAAGTGTGGTAATCTCCAGCAGATACTGAGTTAGGAATCTTCAGTTAAAATGGGAGTTTCTGCAGCACTAGCTCTTGAATGAGAACTGTTGCAAGTTCAGTGTTATCTGTTGTCCTGACAGGACAGCAGTACACAGTCAATGCTGAATTAAGTAAATTAAGTTAACAAAAACAGAAGTAAGGATATCCTCAAACAGAATATGTATCTAGATACTGATGTTAATCATTATGAGGTCTGATTATCTTTTGCTTTAATCAGTTATACCACATAACTGCAGCCAGACACTGTCTATTTGAGAGCACTGAATTACTGTCCATACATATTCATAAGAGTGTCTGAACTTTGCCAATATCTCCATACTCTTTTGCACTTAGTTCAGTAGACTCCCCGCCTTAACAAACCAAAATAGTAGAATCACAGAATCATAGAATAGTTTGGGTTGGAAGGGACCTTTAAAGGTCATCTAGTCCAACTCCCCTGGAATGAGCAGGAACATCTTCAGCTAGATCAGGTTGTATCTAGATACATATTGTGTAACAGTAGTCTTGTACACGATGGGTTAAAAGAGCAGAGGCATTTCAACATTCATGTCTTAAAAAAAAAGATGGTAAGACCCTCAGGATATTAATAGAGAAATATATGAAAAGTTAATTTCCAGAAGTGCAGGGCAATAAAAATAAGGTCTGTCCAAACTCTCTTTATTAATAATTTAAAAAGTATGTATATGTGAAGTGCTTTTTAAGTAATGAGTGTTAGTCATAAATATTTAACAGTTGTGCTTATGAAATATGCCCTAAATTACGTCCAAATGTTAACAAGAATGCCTTATACTTGACAGAACAATGAAGCCCATAAATTTTTCAGAAGTGTGTGTCTGACAGGTGGAAGCTGAGAAGACACGTCTTGCTCTTTGTTTTAATCTGACACTGCAACCTTCAGGTCTGTGCTTTTTGAGCTTAATAGGAACAAAGAGCTTTCTATCCAAAGCCAATATCAGAGCCGATAGAAGATTCCCTTGGGAGTTTGTTATCTGGCAAGTACAAGTTGCCTCATCAAAATCATGGGCAAGAAATTCAAAGCACATAAGCAATGGCTTAATCCATCCTCGTGTTGAGTGTCTTCTGTGCGTTGTTTATCTTTATCAGGAATAAAGTTCATAGGAAGTTCACAGTATGCTGACTTCCTATTCCCTTCAAGAGGGAATTAATTGATTGTCCTCAGGAGGGGCTCAGCATCTGTTGCAACAATGTCTTGAAGAATTGCTTGCCAAGAAAAAATAAAAATAAGCATTCTAATACACTAGGAGATAACTGATAACATTATAATTGTAATTAGAACAACTAGTGATGGAGGAAAAAATAGTTGGAGGAAAAAATAGGCAATCACATACAGATAAATTCTACACTTAACCCTTATGTTGCAATTAGAAAAACTGAATATCTTGGATTTGTAAAGGCAGGATAAGTAGAAGAAAGGAATATGACCTATTTAGAGTGGAGAAAACCAGAGCAAAATGAAGACTCCAGGTGAAGACTCCTGTTATGACTTCGGGTAAGATCTGTTCTTACAGTCCCTCCTGCAACTTTTCTCTCAGAAAAATGGAGAAACTTATCCTGGAACATCTCTCTGAGAACTGTGAGACTTATGTGTCCACTGATGTGAGACTAAGGTGACAGTATAAATGGACGAGGCTTTCAGTAATACTAGGGAAATAATTTACATGGAGGAATAAAAAATAAAGTTCAAAATACGAGTGCTCTACTTATCTTAGGAGAGACATTCATAGTTTTCACAGGTTTTTGAATGCTTCAGTTCAGCAAGAAAACCTCAGCTTTACAGTAGTCAATGACCCCTTCTGTCACTATGACAATAAAGACAGAATTTCACCCAAGAAGTACAGAACAGCTAGAATATTCAGTGTATTCTGCCAAAATGTTATTTTCAAAGACCATCTTCCTTTTATTTTTCTCTCTGTAATGTTTCTCACAGACCCTACAGCAGATATTTGGGTGTAAAAGCTCTCTAAAAGGTTCTCCTTTCCCCTATGAAAATATCCTTAATTTCTTTATGAAAGGCCTGTAGGGCTTCCACCTCTATTCACCTGGGCCTCCCACTACCAGAAAATAGTTCTTTGATCTGTACAGTTCCCTTGCTGCATTATAATGAGTTTGTAAAGGCAGTTCTTCTTCCTCTACTCCCACCTCCACCCACCACTGGTTTCCATCTGAACTGCGAGTTGTATTAGCTTTTCCTTTATCACCTTCTTTTCAGTAGTACGGTACACGTGTTAGACAAATGGAACTCCTGCTGCTCACACATGACAGTAACACTGAGGAGACTCCCAAGTCCAGACTCCTAAGTACTTTTTGCTGTCATCAGAGTGGATCCAGACAGTATCCTTTACTGAAAAGTAAGACTTTGAAAGAGGTCAGGTTCATGCCCTTGTTTAAGGCTGAAGAAATAGTGACAAAGCAGCACAGAGTGGGCATACTTAGATTAATGTGGAAATATTTTAATGAGGGTGAGAAGATATCAATATACACAGTTAATTTTTGTTAGATTCTTTTGTATGATCAGAATTGTCTTATGATAAGAGAAGTTAAGGATATGCAATATATACTGAAGCTGGATAATTGCTTATACTTTAAAAACAAACAAGGTTATTCTATGTTTCAGCACACATAGTAGTTCAATTACATTATGTTTATAGAAGAGCTTCATCTCCTACATACTGGAAATCTAGAAGGCATGTTGACTACAGAAAATGTTTACTGTTTTTCACATCATTGCCTTCTTTCCAAAAGTCTTTAAAACCTAACAAGGAGGATGTATTGTTCGGTAATCACATTTAAGTTGATAAAATGTCATATGAATGAATACAATATTAAGAAAGCAGATGGCAGAGATGGTGATGTATGAGCCTGAGACAACTGCAAATATCACTTGTGTAGTTTCAGCATGGTATTTAGTATTATTCACTGACTTTTTCCAAGGAAAGTTTTCTATAATCTGCTGACGCATCACTACATTACTTCAGAATTGTGGCATAACCTTGCTGAAAGCTGTTGTAAGCAATGACATCACAGTTTGCAAACTAAATTTATCACCATATCTGACAAAGTGAGAGCAATACATCACAAATATAAGTATCACAAGGCAAGAAGTCTGAACTGATCCAAATGTGAGGGTGTGATCTCCATCATAAATTTTTTTTTAATAATTTTTTCAGGCTACCTCTCAGTGCCAAAACGGTGTATGGGAAAGGTCCTGAAATGCAGGGGAAAATGATCTCTTTAAGACTGAATATCTGAGCCCTTCCGAATGACTTCTGAAGTTAAGAGCTCGTGACCCTGTGGAAAGCACCTGGTGAGTTCATTACTCTTTTTCTAATACAATTCTACTCAGCTCTCCATCTCCTTTACAAAGATACACAGTGATCCTATGAGATACCATATCCAGGTATTCTAAGACTTCTACAGGTAGGGTGTCTCCACAGTAAATTTTTTCCCTTTGTTCCCCCAAAATTTACCTTTGAGACTTAGGAACCCAGAAGTATTATTTGCCCAATAGTGACTGAAACTGCTATCCACAATTAATTGGCAATTGCAAAGTTCATCACCAATATATGTGTCATAATGTTCTACTTGTTAAAGTATTTTAAACTGCCAGTTATATGAATAACACTTCGGTAAATACAAAGTTTGTGTCTGTCCAGTACTGCTCAGTACTTTTATGGTTATAGATTTTCTAGAAGCAGTATAATGTCTTATATTTTATATATTTTATTAATTCATGTATATATTTACATATGTTTTTATATATATGTGGATTTAAAATGTATATGTAGTATATTTAATGGATAACAATATATTTGAATAGTTATACTCATCACCACAAATTGAAAATCTCTTTTGTTTACACAGATAGATGTTCATTTAAACAGCTTTCATTGAAAGCTTGAACTTGAGATTTTGATATGTTTTCATAGTAAATCTACAAGACTTGAAGACTAAGATTGCTATAATTTTTCACTACAACTTTTTATGAAAAACAATAAGATTAGTCAAAATGAGTATTTCAGTACATTTTCAGTACATTTTAACCAAATCAAGGTTTCTAGAGAATTCCAAGCAATTTTTTTTTTTTTTTTTCCGAAGATAATAGACTATCAGAAGATTTTAAGATGTATTTATATCATTCAGATTATCTGGTTATGAATTTTAACCTGATGTTATTCTGGAAGTAAAATCCATTCCTACTGCAAGAAAGATCTGCATATAATGCGATAGTCTAAGATAGCTTATTATTATATATTTATATTTTATAGATATATTATAAATATTATAGCTAAAACAATAGTTTCAGTTTTTGTGTATCTCGGTTTCTGAGATTTAATCAAAGAATTGATTCTATTTTTCTTAGACTGTATATTGGCAGTCCTATACTTTTCTATGAAATTAAAAAAACAAAACAAAACAAAACTGAAAGCAGCAGCTTCATGGTCAACTGTAAACATCACTGTGTTGTTTCACAGCAAGATTTTATTTAAACACACAGCATATATTGAAAGACAGCATCTTCTGCATGCAATTATGCATTGCATGCATAATTAATTACCTAATTCAAAACTCATAACAAATTTGTGAATTATGCTAAAAAAAACCTAAACAAGCAAAGTGCAGGAACTATTATACTTATAATAAATTATTAAAAATGTATTAACATATGCCAAGTTTATAGCACGCTGGAGCAAAACAACATTTTATTGTAATGTTGAAGCTACTTTTATTACTTATTTGTCTTATTTTCCAACATTCCTTCTACAATATCTGAACTTTCATTTCAATGTTGGCTTTATTCTTATGTACTGATGCCTTTTTAACCTTTCCATATATTCTTGTATCCGTTATATTCATCTTATTTTTCAAGTTCTCAGAATCCATTTTCTCCCTTTCACATTGTGTAAAATTCAAACTGGAGTGACCAATAATCATTACATACCAGTGTTACACTTTTGATTTGTATGGGCACAGAAATAACATTCTGAGATAACTTGTTTAGAAGTATAAATAGAAGAAATAAATATTTGTTTATCTGTATAAGTAGATGAGTCTATAAGAAATCTGTCACTATAGTTGTCCTACACTTGCATAGAATCACTAGAAAATAACTTAATTTTTCCATAGTAGTAGTTACAGAGTATTTCCTAGATCCCAATGAAATATGAAAATGGAAATTATTCCTTAATCAGCATTTCAGATATCAGGATCATTTTCTTCATATGGAACAAATTTAAGGAAAAATAAATCACACTCCAATTTTGGAGATGGGAGAGGGAGGAGGGTGGTTTTTTATTGTTTTTAGAAAATGCCTGCTTGAATTTTCACTTTGGCCTACTTTATCTATGAATAAACTGCTTCACCCTCTTGAATACTGTATTATTGCCTTTACATGGCAAGATGTTTGACAAGGTCCAGGTGATCACGAACCAGAGCTCTTCAACTACAAAAATCAGAACCCAGGTGGACTTCAGTTTTCCTCATCTATGCCTGATTTTTTAATGTTAATTGCACTCCTCTAAGAAGGAGAATATCAATTTTTCCTAACACTGTTTAGCTTGGTTCTGGTTTTATCAGTCATCCTTCTCATTATTGCTGCAGGTTATGCTGTTTGAAGTTCCTTGGGCTTACCTTGTTCCTTATCTTGAGACTTCTCTTATTTGGATGCCTCCTATGAACAACTACACACACACCTTTTCTTATCCCTTTGGAGGTCAATTTGATCACATATTAATTGTAGGAGTCTGGGCCACGCTGGGAGAAAGTTAGTGCAGACAGAAGAATGCAAGGATGAAGACAAGGCCAGCAAAATAAGGCTGGCAAAAACACACAAGACAGCAGATAAGTGAGAAACACCTGTGGTCAGCAAAAGCACACAAGTCTGAGCAAAACAGGGTATGAGATAAGGGAGTTTTGGCAAGTTTTGGGCTTTACGTGCTAATTGCAATTAACCAATGCAAATGCTTGTAGAGGCGCGTGAACAGCGCGTGTAGATGACCTGTAGCCTATTAGAAGATAGATGAGTGCGTGTACGGAACTTAGTAGAATATAAACGTAACCAGGATTGGAATAAAAAAAAGATGGACGACCTGATCATCACATTGGTGTTGCGTTGTTTCTGTTCCCGCACGGAGAAATAAGGACCCCGGCTAATGGTGACCCCAATAATTAATGTAAAATACTTATTAATTATACCTGGATAGATCATCAGAGTGTTACAAGATCACTGCAGGTTTTAGTTACACTATTTTGGTACACCTATAACTGGGTTTGACATAAATATTATTTAATTCTGATTAATGCACTCCTAATTCATAGGTTAGAGAACTCTATTTTGGCTACAGTAAGGAAAGACACTAACATTCCTTTTCTCTGTGTGAAACACACACCTTAACAGGTCCCACAATGGATGTATATTTTTTCATAATTACATCAGCTTGGCAGCCTGCAATCACCTTGTAATGTTTTCATTTTTTGATCAAGTTTCTATACATTATGACACTGAGATAGCCAGGTCCTTTTCTTGCCAGTTTCAAATGACAGAGTCTTATTTTGTATCTGAAAGTTTGCCATTCATTCTTCATATGGTCCCTCATTTTATAGACCTGAATTTTGTGTCATTTCTGTTACTCTGATTCTTAAGGTTATTTTTTATCTGATCCATTTATTTCAGTAATGTTTAATCAAAACAATGTATTATCAGCAAATTGTATTGCTTCACAGCAGAATTTTTTTTTTTTCTTGCCTAGTCATCGAAATAGAATTGAATTTCAAGAAGTCCCTTTTCTGTATAAGAAGTGGTTCTGTTCCTCGTTTCTTTATTACTTTTAAATATGGAGGATATCACAAAAATCAATCTGCATAATGTTTAAATAAGTATTTGAATTAAGACCCCACAGACATCAGTTGGAACTGTCCATTTGCTTCAGTATAGTTTAGTTCCACATCTTAGGAAAAGGTCTGAAGTGTAATTACTAAATGCATTTCTTACAATAGTAGGAGAAAACAGCATTTTTTTAACTGTCTTTTTGGCAAGACAGAGCTAATATAGAGAGAACTCCAACCATTAAATAAATATTATATATTTATCTATGCTTTTACTTTTAAATTGGCTAAGGAAATGTATATGTTTCTTGAAGCAACACTTACTTCCATTTTAATTGTCCTGATGATTAAGTATTACTATATACTAAACACATTGGCTGTGAAACAGTTTGGAAAGGGGTGATGCTTCCATGATTTTTTCTCCTATTGTCACCAAAAGAAAATAAACAAACAAACAAACAAAAAAGAGTTCTATAAAGCTTACTTTTCTTCTTGGCAGGAAGATGTGACAAAAATGAAAGGGTCTTAAAATGTGCCTTACATTCCCTGTATTGAATTGCCCCAAAATGCATGATAAAATATGTTTTTCCCCAGAAACTCTTGTGAGCTTAAATTATGATATGCTTACTTGGTTTGATACCTGGTAGATAGATGCAGGGTCCAGGGTCCAGCCAGATTTTCAGTAGAATACTCTTATAAACTGATCAGTAAACCTTTCTCAAACGTTTGTTATTAAAAATATTAAAAATGTTGAAGGAAAACACTACAGAGCCATCAAGCCACAGTTCTGATTTAGATAGGGGTAAATGAATATAGCTTAAAGACTAAAGTAAAACTCCTTCTTGCCAAATTATGACTAATTACATGTTAAACTAATCAAAATGTCATTATAGTTCTAAGGTAAAGAAGTGGCCATCAGTCCTTATGCTATCTGGAATAATTAAATTTACAGTTAGTGCACCAAAGATCATGAATATAAAACAGTTACCTGTGTCCCAGGTGAGACAAGTAGAAAATGGATGTCAATAGTAATAAAAAAGATTAAGATCAATTTAGAGGAAAGTGTTCTAGCAGTCAGAAAAGTAGAACAATTTACCTTTACATTTTGGAATTCAAATACTGGAAGTCTTTAAGAACAGGTTAGAAAAATATTTCTTGCAAATGCAAGTCATTCACCCTGTATTAAGATGTAGAAATTAACTGATTCATTCTCTCCTGTCTCTGTGTTTTCTCCAACATTGGTTCACATAAAGTGATGTTCTACTATGAAATAGTTATTTCCTATCCAGATGGTAAGATTTCCAGTGGTTGGTATACTTATTGTTATAAGTCCATTTACATACCATATTTGGATCCTCAGTATGTAGTTAAGTTTATAAAGACAGATTTAGAAAATAGTCTTTAATGGACTACGTATATCAGAGGATCACAGAGTTGAACTGACTAATTTGCTTTGTCTGAAAATGGAGTTTTTTCTACAGTCTGTCAAAATTGGTTGATATCTGGATTTTCATAACATACCTGCTAATCCAGACACTCATTTTTTACTCTGATGATTACAGACTGCCATTTACTCAACAGCAAAGAAATATCATTTTTAGCAGAACTGATAAGGCTTTGAGTCTGAATCTTGATGGTCTGACAGGTCTACTTTCCAATGACATTAGTGGTTACCTGAAAAAAACCCTTTTTAATATTTATCCTTTAATCAGGTAAAAATGCAAATGCAGGAATGATGCAAACAATAAGACAGGCAAGCTACAGAAAGTCCCTAATAGAGTGATTATTTATCATGTGAGCTATTGAATTTTGCTCAGCAAAAGAAAACAATTAAGCTGCATGTCGGAGGCATGGACAGTATGCTTCAATCTGTGAATTCCAACCGTGAATTAGAAAAGAGCAGCAGGTACTTTTTCTCCTCTTCTCTTTATTTCTTTCACCAGGACACTTTAATATGAAACTCAAAGCCCAGCCCAGAATTTTGCTTTAGCATTTCTAAATACTACTGGTCTGAACTTTTATATTAGCTTAGAATCTTGATATATGTTAATATTCCACAAAACTTACCTACCTTTTGGTTATTTTATTAGCAATTTGCCAACCCAGCATTCCACACCAAACTATGTGACATTTTACTAATACTGATATGACCAACATTTTTGACTCATTGTCATAGAAGTTATTGTGAAGTAAATATAAACTGTAGATAGACACTGATCTTTTTTAGTGTAACTGGTGTCAGTTTTTGTTCCCATTTCTCTCACTTTACTGAGACACAGAATTCTAAGTGTCTGTGCTACTCATTTTTAAGATAATAGAGAATGTCTAGTCCTTCATTTTTGCACAGATTTTTATTTTAAGAGGCCAGATATGCCCATTGCAAGAAACCTATAATGTTCAAAATGGGAAGCAATTTCCGGAGAAGAATAGTACCTATTCAAGTAGTCAATAGTTAATACAAATGTGATTTGTTATTCAGTCAAATATCCTTTTTAATGATTCTTTAAGGTAAACTATATCATCGTTCTTCTGCTGAGTGGTGGTAGCTTCTCAAGTGCTGAAAACCAGTTTCTTATGAAGATGAAATCTCAATGCAAAGTCCGGAAATAATTATATTTGTTTTATATACAACTGTTTAGCAATGATTGATGTGATCACAATGAATAGGTAGAAATCCTGGTTTTTTTTGGAAAGGTCATCTCAAGTGTTTGGCTGTCATAGAGCACCTGTTTCAACACTGGCATTAGATTTAGGAAACACAGCAGCAAGTGCAAAATTCTCTGGTATTTGCTAATTATAAACATTTTCCAAAAAGTTATGTAAGATAACCAGAATTCCATTTTTTTTTTTTTCTGAAGCTAAAAATTATACACATTAAGCAAGTTGTAAGTCTATGTGTAACAGCACCATCTGGTGACCCTATTACAGCAACGCTATATACAGATAAATACAGATTAAAAAAAAAAAAAAAAATCTCCCAGATATCTCAGAAAATGGTTCTGATGAATAGAAGAAATAGGCACTGTACCCAAAATACATCTGGACACAATATTAATTTACAAGTTAAATATGATCAGCAAGTGGTTGGTAGCTTCAGTCTTTGTGGATTCCCAATAATTTTTTTAGGACAAAGAGCAATTTACACATATGCTTATGACTCAGGAGAAGAAAATGTGTGGACTAGTTCTTGTGATGGTTACAATCCCTTTGTTATGTTTTTATTTTAGGTAGAGATAAAAGAAGAAATAGACTCCATGTAACCTATCTTAAAAAGGACACAGAGTACATGAAGAAAATTTTAATGGTATTAATTTATGTGAAGGCTGCATCCATTTCACTGCACTATTTCAACACTGCCAGTGTATCTTTTCTAAGTTTACTCTCCTCTGTTAAGACCTGTGCTTCAGCTGATCTAGAGTCTCATTCTATCCTTTTTGCCTTTTTTCTCCTGAGAAATGTTGATACCCTATATTTCACCAGTCAACAGTTACTCTTGTAGATATACACCACTGTAGCCTTTGATATGGTTTGCTTAAACAGCAGAGCAAATAATTGAAACTAATTTCCTTGAAATCAGCTGAGATTTCAGCAGGCCTGAAAAAAGAACAGATCTGTGGCTGAATGCTTTCCAAGCAATCTGTTTAGTTCTGCATGTGCTTCAACTCAATTTCATGGTAATTTCATAAAGAGGTTGTATTTTAATCCAGTGTGTTGCAGAGCTGAAGCTTTTACCTTTTATTTAAGTAATACAGTTGAAACATTTTTTATGTCACTTTAGTTAGTAATATGAATAATTGTTGAAGCACATTTTCAACTTGTCTGTGTTTTAAATGTCTCCCAGTAGCTTCCCAATTAGTTTCCTTCCCAATACATAGCAGCTAGCAATGTATATAAAGTTATCCATTTAATTCAAGTGTTTTTCCCCTTATCTGTATATTTTTTCGAAAAGCTAATTTGCAAAGTGTATCCACTTAGCTAATGACAGACAACTAATATAAGGTAGAAGTAAATTGACCTGTGGGGTTAAGACCAAAACATGGAATAAAATATTTTTGTATTATAATGAGGTGTTAGTAAATGAAAGATGCTTGTTTGAAATTCAGGTTGTAGTGTCAAGTTCCATAGATAAATTATAGAAATCTCAAATTGGTTTGGTTTCTCTCTGGACCACTCTGTTGTTCATGTTTTACAAGAAAGATTATTTGTTCAGCTCAGGAAGCACAAACAACAAAAGTGAAATTACAAATTAATGAAGGAAAAAAGGAACTGTACAAAATTGCCTAATTGCATTGTGTTATTCATAGTCATTTTTAGAGGAAAAAGAAGAAGGAACATTTTTAACAGACAAAAAAGAGATATGGATATTCAAATATATCTTTAGATCTCTCCGACATGAAGACCTATAACATGTGCTTATAATATTGTCCACAACACATAGATGAAAGTTTTCTGTTAGAAAGCGTTTACCATATGTGTAGAGAAAATAAGTCAAGCATTGATTTCTAAAGACTGTATTTTTATTCAGTATCTTAAAGGCCTTTGATTATTATGGTTCTTCCTTATCAGTGGAAAAGGGCAAAGCATCTTTCCTTTCCCAGTGTGTCTGTCTGGATGTGATTCAGGCTTGAGGTCTTGGCTGAAAGTCAGGCTAGATATTGTGGAATTAATATAATTCTCTCAGGTGGTGCCCTTTTTGTTTATACCTTCACTTTGTATCAAGTAATACTCAGTTGTTAGCCAGCTATCTTTGCCAAAAGTCAGGATGGGGTTATTTGCTTGCTTTTCTTTTGTTTGTGTTCTATATGTATACATAGAGAAAAGTAGACTGAACCATTTTATACATATGCATATAAAGATTTGCTTAATTTTTCTTTCTTTAAGGTGGTTGATGTTTCCTCATCAACCATTCATTTTACTATCATCACAGCCTTTCTGCTGTTGTTACTAGATAGATTACTGACATTTATTCTTCCTAAACATTAGGCAAATTTAGAATCCATTTTCATGCAGAATCCATTCATGTACTTCGGCTAAAGCAAGTGGTTGGCATAATTCATTCCTGGAAACATCATACCAGTCCTTTATATATCACAGAATCACAGAATAATATAGGTTGGAAAAGACCTTGAAGATCATCCAGTCCAACCATTAACCTAACAATGACAGTTCCCAACTACACCATATCCCTCAGCGCTATGTCAAACCGACTCTTAAACACCTCCAGGGATGGGGACTCCACCACTGCCCTGAGCAGCCCATTCCAATGCCTAACATCCCGTTCTGTAAAGAAATACTTCCTAATATCTAGTCTAAACCTTCCCTGGCACAACTTGAGGCCATTCCCTCTTGTCCTATCGCTTGTTATTTGGTTAAAGAGACTCATCCCCAGCTCTCTGCAACCTCCTGTCTCCCCTCAGCCTCCTCTTCTCCAGACTAAACAACCCCAGTTTCCTCAGCTGCTCCTCATCAGACTCGTGCTCCAGACCCTTCACCAGCTTCGTTGCCCTTCCTTGGACACACTCGAGTAATTCAATGTCCTTTTTGTAGTGAGGGGCACAAAACTGAACACAGGAATCGAGGTGCGGCCTCACCAGCACCGAGTACAGGGGTAAGATCCCTTCCCTGTC